>NC_143249.1:165775417-166087917 GCF_984573655.1 Nuphar pumila | reverse complement strand
CCAAAGAGCGTGAGAAGGATATTTATAGGCTTGCAAAGATAAGAGATAGGAAATCGAAGGATCTGGGTATGGTTAGATGTATCAAAGATGATACGCAAAGGGTTTTAGTCAAAGATGAAAAGATTATTTTGATAAGCTATTTAATGGAAGTCATGCTCAGGATCTTGAAGACTTCTCCATTCCTTTTCATGAGATGAATCATGACTTCATGCGCAAGATTTAAAAGAAAGAAATTGCAGAGACTTTGAAGAAAATGAAATCAAGAAGGGCAGTTGGCCCAGATGGTATACCTATCGAGGCTTGGAAATGCTTGGGAGAGAAAGGTTTAGAATGGTTGACAAATCTTTTTAACAAGATTTGGCAGACAAATAAGATGCCTAATGAGTAGAGGAAAAGTACTTTGGTGCCTCTATATAAGAATAAGGATGATATACAAGATTGCACAAACTATCGTGGTATAAAAATCATGAGTCATACTATGAAACTTTGGGAAAATGTGATTGAGTCTAGGTTGAGGAAGGTTGTCATGATATCGGAGAATCAATTTGGTTTTATGCCTAGAAGATCAACTATGGAAGCTATACATCTTCTTAGACAACTTATTGAGAGATATAGAGAGAGGAATAAAGATTTGCATATGGTTTTTATTGATTTGGAGAAGGCATACGATATAATACCTAGGGACATTCTCTGGTGGACAATGATGAAGAAAGGTGTTTCTCTCAAGTACATTAGTATAATTAAAGATATGTATGAAGGAGTAGTAACCAATGTCCTCACTTGTGGAGGGGTGACAACCAATTTTCCTATAACGGTTGGGTTACATCAAGGATCTGCTTTAAGCCCTTTCCTATTTGCTATAGTGATGGATGAGCTTACGAAATCAATTCAAGAAAATGTGTCGTGGTGTATGTTGTTTGCTGATGATATTGTTTTGATTGATGAGTCTAGAACTGGGGTTAATGCTAAGTTAGAATTATAGAGACAAACATTGAAAGCAAGTGGTTTTAAGTTGAATAAGAGTAAGACAAAATATATAGAATATCGGTTTAGTAAGCAACGAAGTAGTGATGGGAGTGTAGTGAAGCTTGGTGAGCAAGAAATACTGGTGGATGATTGTTTCAAATATTTGGGATCTATCATTCAAAAGTATGGAGAAATTGATGGAGACGTAAATCATAGGATAAAGGTTGGGTGGATGAAATGAAAAAGTGTAACTGGAGTATTATGCGATCGTAGAATGCCATTGCGGTTGAAGGAAAAGTTTTATAGGACGACTATTAGGCCCGCTTTACTATATGTTACGGAATGTTGGGCTGCCAAGAGACATCATATTCAAAAAATGAGTGTAGCTAAGATGTGTATGCTTAGATGGATGTGTGAAAATACAATAAAAGATAATATTCGAAACGAGGAGATATGTACGAAGGTAGGCGTTGCACCCATTGAAAATAAGATGAGAGAGAATCGTTTACGGTGGTTTGAACATATTCGGTAAAGGCCTAATGATGCTTCAGTTAGAAGGATGGAGAAATGGAAAAATATATTAGTTAAAAGAGGTAGAGGTAGGCCTAGGAAGACTTGGATGGAGATGATAGGAAAGGATATGAATGCTTTGAACCTCATCAAGGACATGGCATTGGATAGAAATGATTGGAGGAGAAGGATTCATGTGGAAGACCCAGAATAATTTTCTTTTTTGGTTCATATCGCCGACCCCAATTGTTTTGGAATGAAGGTGTAGTTGTTGTTGTATATATATATATATATATATATATATATATATATATATATATATATATATATATATATATATATATATATATATATATATGAAAACGTGTAGGTGCGTGATCACTTTCGAACATGACCAGAACGAACTTGCGCAACATGCAAGGTTCCGCCAAACAATACCTTTAGCAGCAACACATGTTGTCGCTAAAAGTCCCAACATGGAAATACTTCCGCTGAGCATGGAGGTTCGTTTTGGTCATGTTTGAAAGTGATTATGCACCTACGCACTATTATATATATATATAGGGGAACTGTACATATTAGGTATCATTTCTCATTTTGCCCTATAGGTTTTAAGTGTTTTATGACAGATCTGAATCATTAGATGTGTTTAGCATGCTTGATTTAGTGTGAATAGACTCTTGGATATCATGTTTTTTGGACCAAAAAATATATTTTTCTGAGCTAAAAAAACTAGTACCTTCATAGCCATTGATTTTGGATCACCAAAAAAACCTTTTTATAGATCAAATTTCGTTGATCCAAAAGTCAGCTCCCTCTAAACGCAACCTATAGATCACATCTACAGTGTTAGACGTGAAAAAAAATACTTAAAACTATGATTTTTGATGGGGCCTAACCAGACCTTAGGAAAAAAAAGGAGCCTAAAGAACACATTACTATATATATATATATATATATATATATATATATATATATATATATATATATATATATATATATAGAGAGAGAGAGAGAGAGAGAGAGAGAGAGAGATGCACATATTAGTCCCCATTTCTCGTTCTGCTCTATAAGTTTAAAGTGTTTTATGATAGATCTGAACCGTTAGATGTGTTTAGCATGCTCGATTTAGTGAGAATCGACTCTTCGATTATATTTTTTGATGAAAAAATGATTTTATGAGCCATAAAAACTGGTATATTCATAGCCATTGATTCTGGATCACCGTAAAAACCTGTATACAGTTGAGATTTCGGCGATCCAAAAGCTGGTTCCCACTAATCAAAACCTATAGATCACTTTTACTATGTTAAACATGAAAAGAAAAACTTAAAACTATGATTTTGGCCTAACTAGACCTCACTAAAAAGGAGCCTAAAGAGTACATTATATATATATATATATATATATATATATATATATATATATATATATATATATATATATATATATATATATATATATATATATATGTGTGTGTGTGTGTGTGTGTAAGTCTGGCAGTCACCTAAAGTCTTGGAATAAATATATCATTTCCCACAGTGGGCCGTTATTTATAAAGGATAAAAGAAAGAATCCTATGACGCAAAAACTTATTATATGGGTTTACTTTTTAACTACTTAAACAGAGAAGGTAAACTGCCAGTTTCCTTGCAATTTAGTTAGAATATAGGCTTTTGAGAAGGCCGTGAGATTAGGTGAACTACAAATATGTTAGCAAGCAAAAATAACCAACGAGTCACTACCGAAATAGATCGAAAGCTGGGTTCCGGAAAACAGACCATGAGTGGGGTATAGCTCAATTGGGCTAAACATGACTATGTTGACTTGGCTAGGACCAAGTGATTGGATCTAGGTCCAAATACACCATCAACTCGATCAACACGCATAAGTCGCTCTCGAACAATAACTCTTTGTTTTTCACTGAACAGGACCCATCTCTGGTCTGACTGCACCCACACTCGATGTAAATGACTTGGCCAGGTCCAACAGAGCAAGTCTAAAATTCACAAGGATTGCACATGAGAGTTCAAGTTGGACGCAAGTCACCATGAACATCTGTCACATGGACACGCTTAGAAGGACACTGGACATTGCATTTTTGTGTAGTTTTCCACTATTATATAGGAGGACATTGCACCGGCAGAAATTGAACTATCCCTGTAACAGAGATCAACATTTAGGTGCAGTGAGTCTGGGTCGGACCGGATCGGGTGGTATTATTTGTTTGGTGGGATTTAAAACACTGACATGCTACCAACTTTTAGTGGTTTACACTTTTCAGTGGCGGTGAGTTAAGAGATGGAGGGGACTATGTGTGCATGTTTAGAGTTTTGTGGACAAAAAGTCCCAAAGCAAAGCGTGGTTGTTGCCATGTGAGGGTGACATTATATTAAGGAGTTGGGTAACATTTCCCAAAAGGATTCTCATGCTATTTGTAGTGGTAAGAGCTGAGTGTAAATGAAATGTGCATAGGATCCACCGCCAGTTGTGTGATTCATGATGAGAGAGAGAGAGAGAGAGAGAGAGTTAATGTAGGAAATATTCAAATTTAATGATTTACAACGATATACAATATTATAAAAATTTCTTGGCAGTTATTATCATTAATCACAAAGTTTAATGAGGTTTGTTAAGTTATGAATAGGAAACTTGAATCATAGATTACCAAAAGTCTTGTAAAGGAAAATTATCATGAACAGCTATTATCATTAAACATAAAGTTAAATAGGTCATTAAGTTATGTTTTTTTTTCTTCTTTAACACTACCTGTATTTATTTATTTGTTAAGGGGGAGAGAGAGAGGTGTTTAACACTAACTTTAATACTTTGTTTGTTGGAGAGGGGGAGAGAGGTGTTTGAAGTTTAACTCTATTACGTTAGTTGTTAAGGAAAGGAGGAGAGAGGAAAGGTGTCTATTAATTAAAGGTACCTTGGAAAGCTAAAAAGATGTATAAAAAGTAATGCAAAATAAAAAAATTAGTATGTATTTTTTGACCTTTATAAATGAACTAGAGAAACTTTTTCTCTAAAAGAGTTTTCTAAAAAGTACAATTTTTGATAGAAAATATTTTTATAGGATAGTGGAGAAATGTTTTCAAACAAGTGAAGAGAGTGACTTACATTCCCCTTCACCACCACCACCTCGTCGACCAAAACCACCACTGCTCCCAACTGAGCTTGTCATGAGGGAGATCGCTGTCGGTAATCCGGTCACTATGCCGACCACTATGCTGCTGGCCTCCTTTTTCGTTTCATCCAGTTACTATGCCCCCCGCGTAGCCCCAAGAGCCAAATTTACCTTCTTCCATCACTCATCCCAACACTGAACCCATGGAGGCCTCCAGAGAGTACGAATTCCCCGCAATGGGTGTGTCGGTTCCTGATGATCTCGACGACAACCGGCTCCTCGAGGTCACTGGCACCTTCAGCTGGCTTCCAACGGGTGCTTCTACACAAGGGCGTAGCTAGGGGGGGCAGGACTGGCTGTAGCCCAGTCCTGCCTCCAGAAACAGTTAATTTTTTTTGTTTTTTTTTAAAAGCCCAGTCCTAGCCCAACCCTAATTCCACATGAAATAGATTTTTATCCATTTTTGTAGCCCAGTCCAGTCCTAGCCCAGCCCTGACTGCAGCAAATAGTTTGATTTGTCCATATGAAATAGATTTTTATTAATAATTGTAGCCATTTTTTATTTTATCTCAAAAAAAAAAAATTCAGGGGCGCTGCCCCCGAATAATTTTTTTTTTGCTACACCCCTGTTTGCCCCCCCCCCCCCCCCCTCACATGAATCCTAGCTACGCCCCTGCTTCTACAAGCCATTCGAGGTGGCCATCTAGTCTAGTTGGTGTGTGCACGCTGGGCCTTGACGAGGTGGGCATCAAAAAATCCTGTTGGGGATAGCCGAAATATGATGAGGGAGCATTCTTCCAAGGTGTGGAAGGCGAGATACTTGAAAACGAGTATTTGGGGAGTGAAGGGATGGTCGGATTTGGCTATCCTGAAGCCCGTGATCTCCATGAGGTAGAGAGAAGGAGAGAGCGAAGAGGGAGCAGGGGAGAGAAGGAAAATTTTTTCTCATGCTACACAAACAAGAGAAAAACTTTTTTTTTTTTTAAAAGATAAAATATCAAAACTTAGCATAGGCAAAACTTTCTTTTCTTATGAGAGTTTTTCTGGCTTTCAAACTTGCCCTAAGAAAAGGAGAGAAAAAACTCAATCATAGATTACCAAAAGGTTTGTTACGAAAAATTATCATGGACAGCTATTATCAATAAACATAGAGTTAATTAAATACGGTCAGTAAGGTAACACTAACTTAATTGCTTTATTTATCAAAGGAGAGAGAGATGTTTACTTTATTTGTTAAGAGAGAGAGAGAGAGGTAAGTGTTTGACGCTTAAATTAATTACTTTAGTTGCTAAGGGAAGGAGGAGAGAGAGAGGAAAGGTAGCGATTAAATAAAAATGGAATCTTGTGGAGGAGTGAGAAGGTGGAGAATAAATGTCTCTACTCGTTAGAAGGGAACGGAAGATGGGCAGTCATTATTACTGTCTCTCTCTCCATGTGCAGGAGAGGACGGTGGGTGTTTGTGAAAACATCAGATAAAAGTAAAACACCCAACACCGTCCCCGTCTTTTTTTCCCTTCCTCTTACGTGCTCTCCCATTGGTGACAACACTACCTTTCATTTAGCCCTTGTCACACACACATATTCTACTGTCTACTGTACCATTCTATTTAGTTAAAAATCATACATTCAAGCTTTGATAATAGTCAATCTGACCTCACAGTTCCATTAAGCAGGGTTTATTTGTAGGGAATTCTAGCTTGGATCGTATCATTCCAATTCAAGAACATGGATCGTGTCATTCTAATGCTAAATGGTGTATGAGTCGTGGATTTCATTTAAACACTTCAAAATCCTACTTACATGGCATAATTGCATGAATTAATACATGTCTTGATGTCTTTGGTAGGCAAGACATGTAGATCACAGTGTAAGATGAGATTCACAAAAATAAAATAAAATAAAAAATTAAAAAAATAAAAACCATCGCGTTTTCTACCAGAAATGCACATATTGTTGATAGTTAAAAATATTTACCTGTATCATTATTTTTCATCCCCATTGTCATCATCTTCGTTCTCACTTCCATAATTAATGATTTATGATCACCAGCATGGTTGTCACTAATATTATTTTAAGAACAAAGGACAAAGCCCCCGAAGCCCTTTAGTTTTACCATCGTGCTACTTCATTCTATTATTATTTTTGTTGTTATGAGAAGCTTAACTGATATTGTCATTGTGACCAACTAATGATTTAAAATTTAAAAAGCTGTCCACCCTCAGTGGACCTGCTTAGATCTATCTATGTGACACTAGTCAATCACAGGACAGCATTGCACGGGGCACACAACTACAGAGTACAGGTCCCACATGAAATGCTGTCATGTAATTGGCTAGGTCAAATAACCATGGCACTTTGCGGCTCTCTGGATCCCTGCTTGAAGTAGGCTGGAGATGATTTGTACTATCAATGTCATCTAATTATTTAATCCTTAATAACATGATCTTGTGTTTAAGTATGAGACCAGCATCCAGCATTTCCATATTTGTTAAGAGATTCCCATGAGGATTCCACTCTCCTAATTAGGAGCAACCATTGTTTGTCACTTAACATGATCGCTGATCGAAACTCATGGAGAGTGACCCTTGCTGCAAGGTCGAAGTTACATCTCAAAGGGGGCATTTGAATCGCAGAGACTCATGGACAGGACAGTGTGCCACTGTCCAGACCTGTCCACCCATCTCAAAAAAAATCTTATTCTTTTTTTTGGGTGAGTCCGTGCCTGTCCATCGTTCCCTGTTCTGTGAGAGGGAGGGGAGGGCACAGAACAGCAGCGGACGCCGTTTAGGTGTCTGCATACGGAGAGCAAATTTGGTTATTTGCAAATGATAGTGGGACAAGGGGTTATAGCTTTCTTGACATAGGGGTACTTTCGTAATTTTGTGCCCTGCATCTAGGGTTCCTGGTGTACAAGACAGCCTGGTCTTAAGCTAACAAAGTGTGATTATACTCTGCCAGCTGCTCGTTTTCTTTTTTGGGGAGAATTTAATAATAATTAATAAAGGGAGGAAAACAAAAACGGAATAGAATATAAAATAAGCAATTTTTTTTTTAGTGATATTATGATAATGAATCAAAAAAGCTGTAACTTTTGGGAGATAATTACTCTTAAGTCCCTTGTCGTTTTTTGTCCCCGTTACTTTCCAAGGGTGAACTCAGCCGTTATTGCTAAGTGGCTCGTCTTGAACCCACTAGGCCCAGCTCTTGTGAAATATTTTATATACCCTTCTCAGGCTTTGACTTAAAAGTTTGTGACGTTGTTTTAACTTGGAAGACAAGTTTTGTCATTTTGTTACTAGTTTTGGACTTTAAGGTCAATTTATTTGTTTGTGGACATTTTTTTTTTTTTTGGATTTATAACCCGAACAAACCACATGACACAAAGACCCGGTCGTGTTGGCTCATCGTTGCTGGCAGTGTAAAACTCAGAGACTAGGACTCCTGACCATGGAACCTATGCTACGGGTTGGCACGACGTGACACCCTTAAGAATCGAACATTGACTGTTAAAATACATATCGGATCGCAAATACATATCGGATCCGAAACAGTTAAAATTTGTAAATTCAATCCGTTTGCAATCCTAGCAAGGCTGAAATTGGATGTACTTTTCAAAGGGCACAGAAAAAAGTGATGCAAAATGAGACATTTTCAAACAAGAGGAACTTTTTTGCTGAAAGATTTTTTTTTTAAAAGTACACTTTTTTGATAGGAAACATTCCTATGTAGGAAAGGTTCCTACTAAGAGAAAATTTATTTTTAGACTCCTCGCCATCACTACCACCATCCATCTCACCACCACCCTCCTCTCATTTTTTTCATATTTTTTCACTTTGTTTTTCTCATGCTATACAAACGAGCGAGAAACTTTCTTTTGGAAAACTTTTCGTATAAAAAACTCTGATAAAAAAATAAAGTTTTGCCTAAAAGATATCATAGGCAAAACTTTATTTTCCTATGAGAGTTTTTCTCTCTTCCAAACGTGCCCAAAGGCTTTATCAACAGGATGCCTTCTAATGTTTTAATGTGTGGTTGGTGACTAAGTTTTTTTCCTCTTGACCTAGTCCAAAAGAAATAATGTATGTACGTAGAGGTATAAGTCGTGTCCCTATCCTGCAACCTTATTTGTGTATAGTCATTGTACCTGTGCTTTTGTTTTTCCTGTGATGGGTAAAAACTGGGGGATAACTGTCGAGGACCCAGCTCTTTTATTTTATTTTTTTTTGAAGACAAATTTGAACTTGCAACGTTACAACACTAAGGTGACGTTCACTAGCTGCTCTTACCAGACGAACGGAGATTTTATTTTATGTTTTGGTGCTGAAGTAATTCTTGTTAAAGTCTAGATCCCAATCTTTCTAGTGGTGTTTGAATGCCTTGGTTCTTAGATCCCAAGATATTATTTGGTATAAACAAAGGATTTTGTATCGCACATGCGGGATTCCAGAAAGGTCTAACGTACGTGTATTTTATGGCATTCAACCCATTCCATCTGAGATAGAAAATATCAAGACCTGAAATCTTAGCATCACTTAAGATTTTAATTCATAATCAAGGCATTCAAGTGGGTCATTTAAGTCCTTTCAGTTTTACATATAAGATATATCTGAGGATGAACAGAGGGTGTTCAGTCTCAGCTAGATCATTTTTATGATCAGTTGATTCACTCAAGTTGATTCAACTAACAAAAAAAATCTATACAATTTTTTTTTTTTAAATTAAAAATGGTAGAAATTGAACTCTAAACCTGTTGAGCCAAGCTCAAACTGGTTAACTTATAAAATAATTACTTTGTTTCAAAACTGTAAGCAGCAAGATTTGAGCTCCAAAGCATTGCTTGCATGCATGCTAAACACTTCAACCACCTATATTCTATGATTATATATAATATATTTACTGATAGATAAATATGAGCCAAGCCAAAACATTTGTTGTTCACATTTGGCTTGGTGTGCCTATTCTGTGAACGAAACACCGAGCCATGAGTGGTCGCCTTCTTCCAGCCATACCTCTGACGTCAACCCTCCGATCCCCCATAATCCAAGGTTTCGATAAGCACTAGTAAGACAAACTTAATCAATAAAGTATATATATATATATATATTGTGGTTCTGAGTATACAAAGTTTACATAGATCTAAGCTCTAAAAGGAAAATCTAACCATAGAAAATATGTTTACCATATTTTTATGTGTTAAAGTTGACTGAAATATGATATTTTATGTCATTTTTAAACCACCTTTATTTTCATGAATTATGAGCTATCGAGTTTTTACCGTTTCAAAAATAGAATCGGTGTATTAAATATAATAAAACTTTCTAAGATACTAAATAAATCATACTAAACCCATCTGTGCCGTTAGATTTACTGTTTGATGGTTACATCTATGCAATCAAGACTTCTTACCACCGAATAGCATCACGGTACTATATATATATATATATATATATATATATATATATATATATATATATATATATATATTAGAGAGAGAGGCAGGCGTGCGAGGTACGCTACGATGATATGATATATACCGGGAGTCGGGTGGGGGGCCGTCTTCTTTCCTGTCATCTTCTTGTTCTTCATTCTTTCTTGCTTGCTTGCTTTGTAATTGTTTCCTAGTGGAAAGCAAGCCGACTGTTGGCAGCACTGTAAAGGCTGCCCTCTCCCTTGTCCTTCTTTCCCTCTTTGCTTCCCTCCTCGTCTCTCTTTTCCTCCCACTTTTCTCTCTCCTCCGCCCTTGTCCTGTTCCTTCCAAACCTTCTTTCCATAATTGCCTGCAGTGGCAGATCCTCTTTCTCTCTCTCCCCAATAAAAGGAAACGGAGAGAGAGAGAGAGAGAGAGAGAGAGAGATGGGTGGTCTCAATGAAGGAGAACTCATGGAGTACAATGAAGAATTGTGTGTCCCTCTTCGTCCCATCAGAACCGTCCGTGTCGAAGGGGAGGCAAGATCCAACGACCAGAGACTTCGAGAGGAGAAGATGGCAGAGGAAGGCTGCGTGACACCCAAATCGGAAGCGACCGTGCTCAAACCGGTTCTTGCCTGCCCTCCTCCGCCGAGGAAGAACCGGCCAGTCAAGAGGAAACCCGATACGACTCGGGTCTTCTTCTTCGTCCCCCACGATTTGGAGGCTGTATTCTTTCCGCGCGAGTTCCCGTCGAAGAAGATCAGAGCAGGGTGGTGAGGTATTGTTTCTCATGTTTTTGGGGTTTTTATAGATTGGAAAATTCAAATGGAGGTGTAAATATGTTGGGAGGGGTGGGGGTCAGGAAGGAATTTGGGATGGACCGCTGATTTTGATGTGATACGGAATGATGGTTGTGT
The DNA here is from genome assembly GCF_984573655.1 of Nuphar pumila. Classification (NCBI taxonomy): domain Eukaryota; kingdom Viridiplantae; phylum Streptophyta; class Magnoliopsida; order Nymphaeales; family Nymphaeaceae; genus Nuphar; species Nuphar pumila. Next base: position 166,076,985 of record NC_143249.1, on the reverse strand, counting down.
AATTTTCACGATGGTTTTGTAATTTTCACGATGATTGTCGAAATTCATATTGGATACGGCTTCAATTGTTTTTTGTTTTTCAAGAGTTGGCTAGCTCTCTCTCTCTCTCTCTCTCTCTCTAGATGGTTGTGTAACTTTCTAGATTACTGTTCAATGCCTGCGATTCTTTCAATATTTTGCTAATCTCTATCTCTCTGTTCTCTCTCTAGATGGTTGTGAAATTTAGTGGAAATTTTTGTGGTTCACTGTTCAATGCCTGAATTTCTTTCAATATTTTGCTGATCTCGCTAGATGGTTGTGAAATTTTTTGGACAAATTTTGTGGTTCACTGTTCAATGCTTGAAATTCTTTTAATATTCTGCATCTCTCTCTCCAGTTTGTTCTCTAATTCTGTAATACTTTTGTACTTTACTGGTTATTGTCTGAAATGCTTTCAACATTTCCAACCTCTCTCTCTCTCTCTCTCTCTCTCTCTGCCGTTTTAGGGTAACGATTGGGAGTTAGCTGATCACACCCAGTACTGCGCGCGCGTGTACTGTGTGCTCTGAGGTTCGTTACCGTGCATTTCGCAGAAAGAAAAAGTCTGGATCTTGCACCATATCCCACCGCCCTTCTCTCTCTTTCAGAAAAAGGGGCAAGCAAATTCTCTGGAAGTCAGCTGTTATTCCTTGTTTTGTTTTTTTTATTGCCACACCGTTGCCGAATGGATGTCTTGGTTTCTGAGATTCTCACGACTAAAAGTCATCTCTCACTTTTTTTACTTTTTATTTTTTAAGTTTTACCACAGCTTACCAATTCACCTTAATTTTCTCTGATCTCACTTCCCCTTGCCTTGCATGACGTTTACCAGGGGTTACGCAGATTTAACCAAAGTACGGAACTATTGAGCTAGAAACCATAGGTGCAAGCTTTTGTTAGCTCGATCTGACCATACAGATGTGTTAAACAAAGCTTTTTTCTGCTAATGATTGTACTTTTGGATCAGTGTTAATCTTCTGGTGCAAGAACATATTTTTGAGTCATGGATTTTTCTCATTCTGAACCACAGTGTGATCTGGTTCTGTCAGGTGTTTTAACTCATTCACTCCATATTCTAACATACATGATTTCTGGATCTTCCCAATCAGGGCACACGCTCCTCCCTGATATTTTCTGGATTGTCTGATAGTACATTGTAGGATTTCTCCATTTCTGTGTCATTGGTGGCTGCCGTCTCTTTGGATACTGCTGAAAAAATCACAGACTTTTTCTAGATGTGTTATTTTTCTCATGGGTATAGGTTATACCTAAATCAAGGAAATTGTGTAATGTTTATTTTGTTTCCAGTTTTGTTCATTGGTCCAAGTTAGGCTTTAAAATTTGTCCTACGTAGACTCAAGATGAATGCCAGTTGATACACAGCACAGCTCCTTGTTGAGAGTCTCACAGCTGGGCCAAGTAGATGGAGTCCCTATTTTAAGTACATTGCTAAGTGAACTTGGAAATTAACCAGATTAATCACCATGTTAAGAGGGCATCGCTCTAGTTAGACCTTAAGGGTGAGTTTAGCATCCTATCCGAGGGATATGCTCAGATCTGAGATCTCAAGATCTTAGGTCCAAATCCCAGGTCGGATGTCAGATCCTCCAATTCCTCTCATTTCCATCTCACAAAAACTGGAATAATTCAGATTTGAGGTAGTCTCAGATCTGAGATCCTGCATTTGATCTACTAAGATCTCGACGTGGGGCCCACACCGCATGAGCGCCCCCCGGCGCCACCTCATACCCTCAGATCACCCTAGGGAATTATGGAAATTTGATGAGCTGTTAGGTTGAGGTAGCTAGAAAATGTTACAAGTTTGAAGTAGACGTTTGGCATCAAATTGCCCAGAACATGAATTTGAATGTTTGTAACATTTCTTTTTTTTGTAAAATCTTACACTTTCTCCTTTTGCGGTATTGTTTGGGCTTATGAACTCGCACAACTTTTGCACTGCGTCATATGTAAACCAGCAAAATATGTAATGCACGGAGACTTTTATACATATTTTTTTTTAAAATTTCACTGTGTACTTAGAAAGAGAGATAGGGATTGTTGCATCGATTGTAAGGTTATACCAGGAGAAAGTGTAGCTACACAACATAGAGTCTTAATTTTAGATCTTAGAATTAGACAATGCCGCAAAAGGGATAGACATAGGATAGATCCTAGAATTAAGTGGTGGGCACTGAAAGGAGCTAAACAAGGAATGTTTGTAGAGCAGGTAGTTAAGGAAGTTGATTGGTGTCTCGAGGAGGATTCAGAATCAATGTGGAATAAGATAGCGGGTGGTATGAGAAAAGTAGCTAAGGAGGTATTGGGTGAGTCTAAAGGCGGTGCACCACTAGGTAAGGATACATCATGGTGGAACGAGGATGTCAAATTAGCTATTAAGGTTAAAAGAGAGTGTTATAGAAATCTAAGTAAGAGTCGTGATAATGAGAATTTGGAGAAGTATATGATAGCAAAGAAGGAAGCTAAAAAAGTTGTTCGAAACGCGAGGGCTAAGGTATATAAGGAGGTTTATGACAAGTTGGATACCAAAGAAGGCGAGAAGGATATTTATAGGCTTGCAAAGATGAGAGATAGGAAATCGAAGGATTTGGGTATGGTTAGATGTATCAAAGATGAAACACAAAGGGTTTTAGTCAAAGATGAGGAGATTAAGGAGAGATGGAAAGATTATTTTGATAAGCTATTTAATGATAGTCATGCTCAAGATCTTGGAGACTTCTCCATTTCTTTTCATGAGATAAATCGTGACTTCATGCGCAAGATTCAAAAGAAAGAAATTGCAGAGGCTTTGAAGAAAATGAAATCAAGAAGGGCAGTTGGCCCAGATGGTATACCTATCGAGGCTTGGAAATGCTTGGGAGAGAAAGGTTTAGAATGGTTGACAAATCTTTTTAACTTGATTTGGCGAACAAATAAGATGCCTAATGAGTGGAGGAAGAGTACTTTGGTGCCTTTATATAAGAATAAGGGTGATATACAAGATTGCACAAACTATCGTGGTATAAAACTCATGAGTCATACTATGAAACTTTGGGAGAGGGTGATTGAGTCTAGGTTGAGGAAGGTTGTCATGATATCGGAGAATCAATTTGGTTTTATGCCTGGAAGATCAACTATGGAAGCTATACATCTTCTTAGACAACTTATTCAAAGATATAGAGAGATGAACAAAGATTTGCATATGGTTTTTATTGATTTAGAGAAGGCATACGATAGAGTACCTAGGGACGTTCTCTGGTGGACAATGATGAAGAAAGGTGTTTCTCTCAAGTACATTATTATAATTAAAGATATGTATGAAGGAGTAGTAACCAATGTCCGCACTTGTGGAGGGGTGACAACCAATTTTCCGATAACGGTTGGGTTACATCAAGGATCTGCTTTAAGCCCTTTCCTATTTGCGATAGTGATGGATGAACTTACGAGATCAATTCAAGAAAATGTACCGTGGTGTATGTTGTTTGCTGATGATATTGTTTTGATTGATGAGTCTAGAGCTGGGGTTAATGCTAAGTTAGAATTATGGAGACAGACATTGGAAGCTAGAGGTTTTAAGTTGAGTAAGAGTAAGACTGAATATATGGAATGTCGGTTTAGTAAGCAACGAAGTAGTGATGGGAGTGTAGTGAAGCTTGGTGAGCAAGATATACCGGTGAATGATTATTTCAAATATTTGGGATCCATCATTCAAAAGTATGGAGAAATTGATGGAGATGTAAATCATAGGATAAAGGTTGGGTGGATGAAATGGAAAAGTGCTACTGGAGTGCTGTGCGATCGTAGAATGCCATTGCGGTTGAAGGGAAAGTTTTATAGGACGACTATTAGACCCGCTTTACTATATGGTACGGAATGTTGGGCTGCCAAGAGACATCATATTCAAAAAATGAGTGTAGCTGAGATGCGGATGCTTAGATGGATGTGTGGAAATACAATAAAAGATAAGATTCGGAACGAAGAGATACGTAAGAAGGTAGGTGTTGCACCCATTGAAAATAAGATGCGAGAGAATCGTTTACGGTGGTTTGGACATATTCGGCGAAGGCCTAATGATGCTCCAGTTAGAAGGTTGGAGAAATGGGAAAATATATTAGTTAAAAGAGGTCGGGGTAGGCCTAGGAAGACTTGGATGGAGATGATAGGAAAGGATATGAATGCTTTGAACCTCACCGAGGACATGGCGTTGGATAGAAATGATTGGAGGAAAAGGATTCATGTGGAAGACCCAAAATGAATTTCTTTTTGGTTCATATCGCTGACCCCAATTGTTTTGGGATGAAGGCGTAGTTGTTGTTGTTGTTACTGTGTATTTGGTTTTATAGAAACAGGCTCTTGGATCATCCGCATAAGCAGGATCTTTTAAGATGCTCAGATTTTTTGTAAATATTTAAGCATAAAAAATCACATTTCTTGATCTGATTACGATGATCCAATAGTCAAATTCAAGCAAATGGACCACACGAAATGCATCTCAAGGATTAGATTTGCAAATATATATATATATATATATATATATATATATATATATATATATATATATATATATATATATATATATATATATATAAAACTCCATTTATCAATTAAAATATTTTGCTGGTTTACATATTAGGAAAAACTCCCCTGTTCAAGTTGTGGAGTCCCGCCAGAGAATGACAACCTACCACATGGCCCACCATCAAGTAGTTAAAACCCCTTTTGCCCACCAGGATGCCTGTTGCTTTGGCCTGCAGTAGGGATGGCAGTGGACCGAGGCGGGGGACAAGGTATCCACCCCCGCCCCGTTTCAAAATCAGAACCTCCACCCCTGCCTCCATCCCCGTTTCATGTCCTCCATCCCCGATCCAAACGGGGGTGAGGCAGTGTGGGGCCCTGTTTCCCCTTAATCTATAGTCATTCCTTAAAGGATTGGGGACGGAGCGGGGCAGAGAAAAGCATAAGTCCATCCCTGCACAGGGATAGATTTTAACCTTCATCCCAGCCTCCATCCCCGTTTCATGCCCTTCATCCCCGGTCCAAACGGGGCGAGCCCGAGCCCCGTTGTCCCCGGGTCCACTGCCATCGAGTTGAAGATGCACACCCAGAATATCCATGGAATTTGAACACCTTAAGCCAACCCACTTGGTCATGTGTGCCATATTTATTGTGAGTTGAGTATTTGTGGGTGCATGTGGGGAAACTGGAAATATTTTTAGTGCTTATTGTTAAATTGCTTTATAAAGAGGTGAATTTGGAAATGTGTTTAATTGGAAGTTTTTTAAAAGTTAGTGAAATGCAAGAAGGTAGGGGTGGCAATCGGGTCGGGTTGGCGGGTTGGCGTGTCAGCATACCTCAACCCGAACCCGACCCGTTTATTAAACGGGTCGGCTGTGGCAAACACGAACCCGACCCGTTTAATAAACGGGTAATACCCGACACGACCCGCCAACCCATTTAATAAATGGGTTGGGTCGGGTAAACAGGTTTTCAGGTTCGCGGGTCAGGTTGGCGGGTCGGGTTGGCGGGTTGATGGATCGGGTTGGCAGGTAGGCAGGTTGGCGGGTTGACGGGTCGGGTTGGCGAGTTGGGAACCGGGTTGGCGGGTTGGCGGGTCGACCCACCCGCCTAACCCGTTTATTAAACGGGTTGGCGGGTTGGGGGGTTGGCATACCCCCAACCCGAACCCGACCTGTTTAATAAACGGGTTACACGGGTCGACCCGTTTATTAAACGGGTTGGCTTAAGCCCAACCCGAACCCGCCTAAGAGGCGGGTTGGCGGGTGGTGTCAGAAATTGCCACCCCTACAAGAAGGGACATGCCCAAAAGGCTGAAGCATCCCATGACACTACAGGGTGGCAGAATTATATCCCGATTAATTACACATTTAGACAAAAATGTAATCCGAATTTATTGCACAACCCTCCCTTTGCTTTAATATGATTCATTTTAAAGGAATTCATTACTTTAAATAAGACAAATGACAAAGTAGTATTCTGACTTGAGCACCCGGATTCTAAATTTCATTTCATAAACCCTCCTTTTAATTATGAAAATTAACTCGTGTCTTTTCAGAAATTCATCTTTTAAAACCATAGATGCCATTCATCCAGGGAATCAACGGCTCTGAAAAAAAATGTGAGACCCATCTATAAGGCATTGAATCCATCCATGGTATTTGGGATGCAGTTCATTGCAAGGATATAAACGGCTTCAGTGCTTGCCCTGACCTGATACACACTCGTTTTTTTTTTTTCACTTTTTCCTACCGAATTGTACTTTTTGCCTTCACTTCCTCCTGTCAAGGCAGATGAACTAATCAACTGATAGATTATCAGTCTTCTTCAATTAAACAAATCATTTTCTTATTTTTTATTCAAATCTTAGAAAGGATAACAAGGATGCTTAAGAGGGCAACTTTGGGCTCCACATGGAAAATTACATGAACTCCATTGCATTATTTAGAGACCAATGAGTAGTCAGAGTCAGATCTAAGTGCATCTGATTCCAACCTGATCGGACCTAGGCTAAACAATCTTGGATTTGGGTGATATACCAACTGAACCCAACCTAATAAGATACACTGAAACTTTGTTTTAGATTTTTGGGTGATATACCAACTGAACCCAACCTAATAAAGATACACTGCAACTTTGTTTTAGATTTTATGTACAAAACCCTTTAGCCCATTTTTGGATTGGAACAATTTGGTAACTGAGAGATGGTATCAGAGCTTGGTTAAGTAATCCAGTATGTAGTCTAGCCAGATAGCTTGCTAAGCCCCGACTCCACTTAGAAATGGTATTTAACTCAAGCATCCATGAATCTGTCCAATGTGTCTTAGACTCTTCTACAGGGATCCAGGTTTTGGATATCTGATTGAGACCCAGCATATTGACAACCATTCTATGAAGATATATAGCTGGGCTGTCTAAAGCAGATACATGACCTCACATGTTACTAAAGTAGGTTAAGCGTGATAATAAAAAAGTGCACTAAGAAAAAGGCAACTGAACAAGCTCCTCTAGAAAAGAAGATAAAAGCACAGGATAATGGTGATGAAGAAGAGAATGAGGATGATGATGATAGTACACTACAAGAAAAATGTTAATTAGCGATGGAAATTTACGACGGATTTTTTCCGTCGTAACTTTGCGACAGATTAGCTAGAGAAAACTTTTTTCATGAATCCGTCGCTAAGTAGCGACGGATTAGCGATGAAAGTTGTTTCATCGCTAAGCCGTCGCTAATTAGCGACGGATTAACGACAATGATTTTTTCATCGCTAATTCTCAATACAAAAAAAATATTTTAGCGAGGGATTTAGCGAGAGAATTTTTCCGTCGCTAATTAGCGACGGAAAAATTCCCTTGCTAAATCCCTCGCTAATTTTCGATTTAACAGAGCGCGAAATTTTCCCTCTCTCCACGTTCGAAATTTAAATCGGCTGCGCTCGATTTAAACCGACTTCTTCGGAGGACGGCGACGTCGAAGAGCATGACGGCGACGAGGCAGTTTCACGGAGGATGGCAACGCCGGAGGACGACGACGTCGGAGGATGCTGGAGGACGGCGATGCCGGAGGACGCTGGAGGACGGCGACGCCGTCTCACGGAGGATGCCATTTCACGGAGGACGGCGACGAGGCAGACGCAAAAGTGGTGGCCGAAACCTCAGCTTTTGGCAGCTCGTTGGAGCCGAAGATGGCGGTGCCAGCAACTGCAGTGGATGAGAAGAAGTGGCCGGCCTCTGGACTGTCAAGGAACAACAATATTGAAGACGGAATGCTGTCTTTCTCCTCTGCGATCGTCCTTCCGTCCGGGGTGAAGTCGGAGGGAGACTCGAACCACTTTAACCTCGAGGCATCGGTGCGGGAGGCCGGTTCACGGAGGACGGCGACGCCGGTTCACGAAGGATGACAACACCGGTTCACGGAGGACGGCGACGCCGGAGAGCATCGGTTCACGGAGGATGATGACGCCGGTTCACGGAGGACGGCGACGCTGGAGAGCACTGGTTCTGTGCAATGCCTGTCGGGTGCGGTATAAGTCCGGCTTATTGCTGCCGGAATACCGCCCGACAGGGATCAATTTTTTTTTAAAAATTTAGCGACAGCTTAGCGACGGACATTATCCGTCGCTAATCTGTCTTAAATTAGCGACGGAATTAACGACAAATAAGTTTTTTCGTTAATTAGCGAGCAAAAATTCGCGATGGTCTCTATCCATCGCTAATCCGTCGCTAAACTGTTTAGCGACGGATTAGCGATGGATAGAGACCATCGCTAATCCACGATTTTCTTGTAGTGGTAAACCTTGTATCAACATAGAATTTTCATGTTTCCTACGAAGATCTTTCACATATATGATGTACCCTTTTACAAGGGCGCTCTCGCCCATCTGGTAAAGGCGACCCATGAAAGTCACCAAGTTGAAATGGCATCATGGTCGAGTTCGAAACCCTTGCCATGAGGCCGAAGCTATGTGTACTCCCTGGTGGGCAAGGGGGACTCGGACTTGATTTTTTTACACCTGTGAGCTCGCGAGTTGCTTGGGATTTTACACCAATGAACTTGACAGTAAGTGAGGTGGTTTTTCTCAAATATCAAAAAAAAGAAAAAGAAAGAAAGTTGAGTTGTTCAATAAATGCACTTAAGTATGCAAGCAATGAACTTGAAAGTTTGTTTATTCCCATAGGGATGGAGCTATGCTGGACAAATGTGGATGATATAATGTACAGATGTGGGTTAAACCGACAGAGGTAAGCATCTTTCCTTTAAGTCATGTTGACAGTAGTTCTTTTAAGTTTCTAAATCTTAGAAAGCTCAAGAATACAAGGCACAGTTGTTGAAACCGTGGTTGAGTATTGTGATGAAGCTATGAATGACTCGACTAAATCCAATGCAGGCTGTTTTTCTACGTTTTTTTGGAAAAAAAAATTTAGTTTAACAATCAGGTTGACTTCATTTAACTAGATCCAATTTAGGTTGATTTCACTTTTACTTTGTCAGATACTTGCATAATTCAAAGACTAGGAGATGACATTGATCGAAACAATCAAGAATATGCAGCAATAACAACAATATTTTAGTAATGACTTAAAAAAATGGCTGCCGTTGGGTAGGCAATAGGGGCAACATTAAAGGTGGCCATTGATACACAAGTATTAGCAACCACTTTTTCAAATGGCCTTTGATAATCTAGCTGTTATTGGGCAAATAATAACAGCCATACTTTTAGTGGCTGCTAATACAAATGTATTAATAGAATTTTTTTAAAATAATCACTAATAATTTACTACAATTACATTAATAGCATCTATTGGGTAAGCAATAAGGATCACACTTTTAATGACCACTAATACACATGTATTAATAGATTTTTTTAAAAAATTGGCCACTAATAGTCTATTGCAGCTACAAAAGTGGTGGTTGTTGGATAGGAAATAAGGGCGATATTTATGGTGACCACCGATACACAAAAAATAAGGGTGATGATCTATTGCAACGGTAAAAGTGATTGTGACTTTTAAGTGGCTGCTATTAAGTAATATCACTGCTATTTACCTAATAGTAGCCACATTTTATGTTGCTGCTATTACAAGTTTTTGACCATTGGAATATTTCAAAAATTGTATTAAGAATATGAATGTTGGGTTTGCATCTATAAATTTACAACATTCCACTCATATTTTTCAACCTCTTCTTATCTTTAGGAAAAAAGAACAAAGTGGTGTTCAACTACACCCCTACCTATTACACAAATAGCTCTTGGGATATTCGGATAACTCTCTAGGCGAGCATAACAAAGACCAGTCAGGCAAATCGAGTTTCATATAATCTCCTAAAGTACAGCCATGAGACTGAGCTTTGAATATAGGTATGCAATCTCACACTTATGATCCATATCTTGATTGTAGAATTGATAAATATTTATCCTTTAGTCAAGAAAAGCTGATTATTCGGCACAATGATGAATTCACACAATAAACAAAAGACAAGATGGTTTGAGCAAGGTGTTTCTTCATCTTCCAAACCTAAAGGGAGCAACTATCAAAAGGGCAACAAACAAATGAAGAAAGTGTGCTTGTGGAGCAACTATCAGTAGGGGAAAAATGGATAAGGTCGATAAAGATGTCTAGGGCAAAGTGGCAATCTAAGCAAGGTGTTTCTTCATCTTCCAAACCTAAAAGAACAAACCCAACACCAATTAAAGCTACATTAGTTGAAGACACTTATAGTGATGATACAATTGATAACCATAAAGGATACAGGGAGAATTTTTATGAGACAATTGTACCCGACAGTGAAGATGAGACAGAATAAATTTACAAATTAATCTTCTTATTTCTCTAATGTACTGTATTCAGATGTCAACATAGGTATACATATAAAGTATTAAACTGCTTATACATGTAAGAAGTTTGAGAAATGAACCAAAATTAGATTGAGAGAGATGCAAGCAAATTATATATTTATATATAGTTTAAATATATATATATATATATATATTAGATTTGTATTAAGAAATAAATAAATTTATAAATAAATAAATATATATACATATACAACTATATTTATATATAGAGCTATATATATATATATATATATATATATATATATATATATATATATATATATATATATATATATATATATATATATAGTGGGAGTATCATCAGACACTACCGACTTATCCTGGCTGTCCGATTTTATGTGTAATCGGATGGCCAGCATCTCCCCATATAAAGTTCCAAAAAAACAAACAAAAGAAAACCCTACCCAACCTCTTCCCTCCCTCTCTCTGTCTCTTCCCTTGCAGCCTTCCCCCTCTCCCTCTTTTCTCCCGCATCAGAGCACAGCGGCGCCCTCCCTGCCCACGAAGCTCCTAGCCCTCCATCTTCCTCTCTTCTCCATTAAAAACACTGACCAGGGTGTTAGAGTTTGGTGATTAGATCTTAAAACTTGTACAATGTTAAACAATGTTGGTTATTTTTCTAGCATAAAAGCTTTATAAAATATAAGTTTATAACTAAGATTAGAATGGCACTCATAGCATCATAGATTACTTGAGAAATTTTTTCATAAATTGCAGAATTTTCTGCTTTAGAGGGCTCTTTCCTTCTATTGCTTTGAGCACTTTGATTGCCATATCATCACTGCATCCTGGTAGCGTAGCCAATAAAACATGCTGAAATTCTTTCATTATTTGTGTTAGGTTTTTTTTTTCCTTGAAAGGAAACAGGAAGTAGCAGTACCAATATAAATAGCACTATGGACATTTTGATACTCCTATGTCTCTCTCTCTCTGGTGGTTTTGTTTTATTTTTTTATGTTTTATATTTGAGTTTGGCATGTGTGTGTGTGTGTGTGTGTGCAGCTCAGCGATATTTCTAGTGCTGATCCAAACTGAAAGCATCTTATCAATTAGGATAAAAGGTCGTATCCCAACTTCAATTAATTTATAGCCGCAATTATATTATTATATGGACTTCATCTCTAACAAAAGTAGCATAAGTTTGGGTTTATAATAGACTTAGTCATTTGTCAATTGTCATTGCTTTAACTTTGCTTTAATCATTTTATTTGTTAATCAATTTGTTAGATTTATTTGTTAATGTAATCCCTAACCCATTTATTTGATGTTAAACAGATGTCTTCCACTACAACAGTCCAGTAGTTTAGCGACGACCTAAATCGGTCGCTAATCCGCCGCTAATCCATCGCTAACAAGATTAGCGACGGATTAACTTCAGATTAGCGATGGATATCTTTCATCATGAATTTTTCGATGCTAATAAGCGAGGGCATATATCTGTCGCCCATTCTGTCGCTAAGTAGCGACATACTGTATCTGTCGCCAGTTCCGTTGCTAAGTTGCGATGGAATAACGAATGACAACTTCCGTCGCAAGGCCGTCGTTACTAAACGACGACTTTGGTTTGGCAACGAATTTATAGCCATCACAAATCTGTCACTACCTTCAACGGTAATAATAAATAGCGACGGATATATCCGTCGCAAACAAGAAAAAAAATTAAAAATAAATATTTGAAAATTAAATATCGAGAAAAATTTCTCTCCTATGAATAAAAAACAAAGTACACATAAAAATACATATAAAAAGAAACTAAAACAATTAATCGTTCCACTTTAAAATTCGCAAGTTATAATTATTTACAATTCAACATTTACATTTTTTAAACAAAAAGAAAGTAGAACAAATTCAACACATTAATCTAATCATCGCTAAGATTTTGTGGGTCTTCTTGTTCATTGCCTTGATTTGTCCCCTCAGCTCCACTACGTTGATTATCGCCAGCAACCTACACAAAAAAAGAAAGGTCAGTATTGATAAACAAAATATATTGAAACAAATTATACACTATATGTGATTCTATCATGAATGATATGTGTTCTAAGGCAGTAAAAAAACTCTATATGTGATTATATCATGCTCATATATGCTCTAAGGCAGTAAAAAAAACTCTATATGTGATTCTACCATGCTTATATGTGCTCTAAGGCAGGCAAAAAGTTGTATATGTGATTCTATTATGCTCATAGGTGTTCTAAGGCAGTCAAAAAACAAAATATGTGATTATATCATGCTCATATGTGTTCTAAGGCAGTCAAAAAACCTTTATATGTGATTCTATCATGCTCATATCTGCTCTAGGACAGGCAAAAAACTTTATATGTGATTCTATCATGCTTATATGTGTTCTAAGGCATACAAAAAATTGTATATGTGATTATATCATGCTCATATGTATTCTAAAGCAGTTCTGTCATGCTCATATGTGTTCTAAGGCAGGCAAAAAACTGAATATGTGATTATATCATGCTCATATGTGTTCTAAGGCAGTCAAAAAAACTTTATATGTGATTCTATCATGCTTTTATGTGCTCTAAGGCAGTAAAAAAACTTTATATGTGATTCTATCATGCTCACATGTGTTCTAAAGCAGGCAAAAAACTGTATATGTGATTATATCATGCTCATATGTGTTTTAAGGCAGTAAAAAAAACTGTATATGTGATTCTACCATGCTCATATATGCTCTAAGGCAGTCAAAAAACTGTATATGTGATTCTATCATGCTCACATGTGTTCTAAAGCAGGCAACAAACTGTATATGTGAATATATCATGCTCATATGTGTTCTAAAGCAGTCAAAAAACTGTATATTTGATTCTACCATGCTCTTATGTGCTCTAAGGCAGTCAAAAAACTGTATACGTGATTCTATCATGCTCACATGTGTTCTAAAGCAAGCAAAAAATTGTATATGTGATTATATCATGCTCATATGTGTTTTAAGGCAGTCAAAAAAACTGTATATGTGATTCTACCATGCTCATATATGCTCTAAGGCAGTCAAAAAACTGTATATGTGATTCTATCATGCTCACATGTGTTCTAAAGCAGGCAAAAAACTGTATATGTGATTATATCATGCTCATATGTGTTTTAAACCAGTCAAAAAAACTGTATATGTGATTCTACCATGCTCATATATGCTCTAAGGCAGTCAAAAAAGTGTATATGTGATTCTATCATGCTCATATGTGTTCTAAGGCAGGCAAAAAACTGAATATGTGATTATATCATGCTCATATGTGTTCTAAGGCAATCAAAAAAACTTTAGATGTGATTCTATCGTGCTCATATGTTTTTAAAGGCAACAAAAATATTATACTGAAATATTATATAAAAGGTCAGTATTGATAAACAAAATATACTGAAATAAATTATATCCAATGCACCTAAGTTAAGGCAATCAAAGTTATATAAAATCTAACAACATGCAATATATCACATGAAACTTTCATACCTGAGAGGCACCTGCAATTGAAGTTCCCCTGTTCTGCAAAAAATTGTTGAACTCAGCTCGGAGAACGTCGACGATGGTTTCATGGAAGTAGTCACGCATTGTGTCCTTAACGATCTGGTGTATATCATCACCAGAAAAAATAGGATGCTTGGAGCTTATGTCGACGGAAGAAGTCTGTGAGCCGTGACCAGAGGAAGCAACGACATGTGAGGTGTTCATATTACTCCCAAACTCGAACACACGACCCTTTTTGGGTTCACCTGCTGCAGTCACCCATGCTGCAGGATCAAATGATGGATGCTGAGTAGAGTCATCGCCATATTGCTCTACCATTTGTTGCTCATATGTCTCCTACAAAATAATGTTTATAGTATGCATTAATAATTAAGAATTATAATGTTTATGATAACTTGTATATTACAATGATTATTAATAGAATAAATACATATCGTTGTCGTTCTCGCCTTCTCTGATACGAAGTCTTCTGTGGTCTTCCGTTTATGTGTTTCAACAAACACATCCTTATATGGTACAATGCCTCCTTTTTCTGCTTCCTGCAAAGTTAAATGATAAAAGATTTAGTTAACAGGTTTGCAACAATACTTATAAAATTGATAATATATATTGATGAGTTACTATTTTCTTCAGGTGGCTCCCAAAAGTCTTAGATCCACCTGTGTAGATGGGCTTCGGGCATTTTCGCTCAATTTTGCGTAGCCTTCGCAGAGCGATTTTAAAATGCACCCCCCCGCCCACTTGTCGCACATTCCCTCCCAATAATCTCTCTTGATAGTAATAGGGTCATAGCCCTTCCACTGTAGTCGATCATCTATTCCGCCAGATGCTTTTTTTGCTGCAGTCTTCATATTGTGCAGCATGTCTGCAAATCGATTGGCAATCACCCTCTGTCACACCTTCCTTGCATCATGTTCTTCCATCGTAGTCGCGAAGCGATTCGAAGCCTATATATATTTTCAAAAAGTTAGTAGACATGACTATAAAAAAAAATATGAAACACATTAACTATGACAAACAACTGTATACCGTGAATGAGGACCACAATCTGTTTATCACCTCTTTTGGATACTCTTTTCATTGAGCGACCGATCCTGGTAGATGTTGAAGAAGTGAATTCCTAATCTCGCGTATTACTTCTTGTGTCTCAAACCTCGTGCTGCACATGAATTGGTACACAGTAAATATCAATATAAAATATTTATAAGATATGGAATAAGTGAAAATGAAATACTTACGGTCGATTATCGATATACACTATTTGAATGAGTCTTCTTGTGTCAGACTAAGAAGACTCTGCATCCTGTGTTGGCTCCTGACTTGTATGATCAACTGGTGTAGGTGGGTCATGTACAGGCGAAACATCATCTGTAAAAAAATACATTAGAAATTCTCAGAATACGTATTTCAACTAATCAAGCATCCAATTAGTTAAATGATATACCTATCACAGGAGCCCGTGAAGATGAAGGTTGGGTCTGGCTACTACTGGATGAACGACCAATGTAAGCTCCACGGACCATATTCTAACAAATAAAAAATGTCATACAATACATTCAAATAATTTGCATCAAGTATTACAATACATTCAAATAATTCAAATCATTGAAATACTTGCAAATCATTCACATCATTGCAATACATTCAAATCATTCACATCAAGTATTACAATATATTCAAATCATTCGCATCAAGTATTACAGTATATTCAAATAATTCAAATCATTCACATCAAGTATTGTAATACATTCATATCATTCGCATCAAGTATTACAATACATTTAAGTAATTCAAATAATTCACATCAAGTATTGCAATACATTCAAATCATTTGCATCAAGTATTATAATACATTCAAATAATTCAAATCATTTACATCAAGTATTGCAATACATTCAAATAGAGGTTTATATTACAAGATTTTGCTCACTAGCTTGAGAATTCTTCCTCATCACTTGTTTGACTTTCATATTCTTCTTTTTCTTCTTCTTCTTCATTGTTTGCCCATCCACTTTGTATATCATTTGGATCATATTCTTCTATGAATGTTTTATCGACCAATGGAGATATGACATGCATATCATGCGCAATATCGTGACCATAAGAGAAGTCATAGATATCATCTGATTGATAGTAATCATTGTCTTCAGCTAACTTGTCTTCCTGAAACTGATCATACTCAGGGTATAGTTTGGACTTCACCTTGCAAACTGCCCATCATTCATTTCTATCTGACTTTTTTGTACTCGGATATGAAGTATAATAAACTTGTTGAGCATGCGAGGCTAATATGAATGGTTCATATCTTCCAAACCTTGATTTATGATTCACCTCCACAGTGCCTGAGGCTTTGTCGAGTCTTGTTGCAGTTGGATCAAACCAATGACACTTGAATAAAGTTACCCTATTATCTATGCCTAAGTAAGTCAACTCTATTCTTTCCTCTATAACACCATAGTAATCATGTTCATTTTCACCGTAGCTGCTACCCTTGACACACACACCACTATTCATCATTGATTTATTTATATCATAATCTTTTGTATGAAATCAATAACCATTTACAATATACCCGTTGTAACATTGCACAACTTTGGTCGGACCATTTTCTAAATCACATATTCCTTGATCTTTAACATCACCATGACGGACCTACACACAAACATAAACAATGATTGTGATCACGACCAATTAAGTAACTTAGTGTTGTTTACAAGTACACAATTTATGTTAGCGTCTTTACCAACTGTTTCAACCACTCCACAAACTTAGTTTCACGTTCTTTTTGTACTTCTGCATCAGTGAGATGTGAAACTTCTCTTCGCAACTCCAGATCAAATCATCTGCAAACCATAAATACTTATATTACTGAACCATATATGCACGTATAGAACATAAAAGGATTTATAATTGTGTTGCGTCTATATATACTTACTCGATGTATGGGTCGATCACTGAGCAATTAAAAAGAATATAGATATGTGTTGCGTCTTGATCTCGATCTGTCAAGAGTCTTGATCGGCAACTACCAAATGCATGCCCAAGTGGTTGAAATATCGACAACTTGTCAACGACAGTAAACTGTTCTCCATCATCGTTACGAGGCGGGCATGTGTAATCTGTTGGAATGTGAGGTTCAAAGTACATAGATGAGAAATTTGAAATCTCTTCTAAAGTGTATGCCTCACAAATAGAGCCTTCTACTCTTGCTTTATTACGAACCTTTTTTTTTAGGTCAAACATGCATTTGTCAAAAATATACATTTCAAATTTGAAATATCTGTCATTGAAGAGACAAATATAAGAAAATATATACCTTTCAAATGGGTACATCCATCGATATTGCACAGGGCCACCAACCCTTAGTTCATATGAAAAATGTATAATCAAATGTTCCATAACATCGAAAAATGCTGGTGGAAAAATCTTTTTTAGCAGACAAACAGTGGTGATGACAGAGTCCTCAAGATTCTTTACATCAGATACTACGACTTTCGATGCACACAATGTTCTAAAAAATCTACTCAATTCAGACAATACCCCCATATAGGTTTGTCTAACATATCATGGAATGCTAGGGGTATCAATCATTGCATAAAGATATGACAATCATGGCTCTTCAACCCATATAACTGTTCATCGTCAATCTTCACAGCCCGAGCAATGTTAGAGACATATCCATCTGGAAATCTCAACTATCTCAATCATTGACATACATGCTTTATTTGATCAGGTCCAAGCGCGTACTTTGTCTTTGGTTTCAGTATTTTGCCATTATACTCTTTGAGTTCCAATTCTGGTCTTTTACATATTACTTTTAAATCCATACGGGCCTTCAGATTATCCTTCATTTTCTCTTTAACATTCATTACTGTATTGAACACATTATCAAACACATTTTTATCCACATGCATCACATCCAAATTATGTCGTATCAATAGGGTCAGCCAATATGGTAGTTCCCAAAAAATAGATTTTTTTGTCCAATTATGATCCTTCCCAAATCCAAGGAAGGGTGTCAGACTGCGGGCATCTGTTAATACATCTGGAAAGTATCGCAATCTTCTTAAATTCTCTATGCCAGACAATCTTGTGGATGAACCTTCCATTTCAGTTGTGTCTGCTCTAAACGCATTCCTTTGTCGTCGGAACGGATGGTCCCTGGGTAGAAATCGACGATGGCACTCAAACCAGCAAAGCTTCCTTCCATGCGTCAATCTAAAAGCTTTGGTATCCTTCATGCAGTACGGACATGCCAACCTCCCATGTGTGCTCCAGCCAGATAACATACCATATGCAGGAAAGTCACTGATTGTCCATAGAACAACGACCTTCATATTGAAATTTTGTTTTTTGTGGGCATCATACGTGGTAACACCGTCATCCCACAGTACTTTTAGTTCATCAATCAATGACCTTAAATATACATTAAGATTTTGGTCAGGTGAGGTCGGACCAGGGATCAACAGAGGCAAGAAAAGATTTGGACGCTTCATACACAAGTTTGGTGGAAGGTTGTATGGAGTTACAAATACTGACCAGCATGAGTATGGAGTTGATCTACCTCCAAATGGATTAAATTCATTTGTACATAAACCGAGTCTAACATTTCTCACTTCTATTGCGAAGTTCTGATGAGTATAATCAAAGTGCTTCCAAGCTTCTGCGTCAACAGGATGCATGATCTTGTCTTCATCGTGTCGAACTTTATTTGCATGTCATCTCATGTGTTTAGTTGTCCTTAAAGACATATACAATCGTTGCAATCTAGGAGTGATAGGAAAGTAGCGGAGTGACTTGTATGAAACTTCTTTTGATCTCGTGCTACCATTGCCTCTTGTCTTTGACTTGAACCAAGGATGCCCACATGATGAGCATGATATATTGTTTTTATGATCCTTGAAATACAACATGCAGTGATTTGGACAAGCATCAATCTTTTTATACCCCATACCTAGAGTGTTGACCATAACCTTTGCATGATAGAAATTTTATGGCAATTTCTCATCTTTGGGCAACATACTCTTCACAATCATGCACAAACGGTCAAAACATGATTGACTCAAATTATACTCGGACTTCAAATTCATTAGTTGAAGAACTGCAGACAAGATAGTGTGACTCTCGTAACCGTTCCAAAGTGGCTCATCAACATCTCTAAGTAAATCATAAAATTTTCTAGCTGCATCGTTTGGTGATTCTTCATCTACTGTAGTTCTTACATCCCTAGGACTCATAGCAGAACCCAGTTCTGTTTCTGCAACATCAAATATCAAATCCGTATATGGATTATCGTGCACCACATTCACCCATGCATAAAAATCATTTCTAAATTCTTCTCCATGAAACGTCCAGTTCTGATAATCACTCACAAAACCCTTCTTGTATAGGTGATGTCTAACGCCATGAGGTTCTACAAATCGATTATTCTTACAAATCTTGCAGGGACACCTAATCCGACTTGTGGGATCTACTCTACTGACACTTGTCGTTGCAAATTCAATAAAACTGTCAACACCATCCATATATTCATGCGATAACTCATTGTCCACTATCCTACGGTACATCCATTCACGGTTTGAAGTCATTTTGTCGTATGATGTTACGAATAGTATCCTAACCAGTTAAAAGAGAACCATCAGAATGCTATGATGAAGAAAATATCAAATTTATTATGCAATACATGATGTCATACAATCACAAGAATTATGATGCATGCATTGATAACTTAATAATTTTATGTGCAAACTATTCATGACATGATACATTCATTTGAAGCATGCTTTCAGTATACAATTTCACATGGAAGACATAATCAAATTGAAAGTAACTACATGCAAGCATGGATACAATCACATCAAACATTGCAATACATCGAAATAATTCATATCAAACAAATGCCAAACATGTACGTGCAGCAAACACACTTCAATATCCCACTAACTACTACCATGCCTAGCATGGACTCCGTACTCTAAAAATAAAAATACTTCCATATTCATATATTAAAATCATGCTCAGCATGATCTCTGAACTCCAACAAAGCAGTCCTAGATATCAACAACTAAGTGAGTGTGTGAACAATAAAGTGTTACATTCAATAAATTAAATAACATGTGATGCGCTTGCATCACTTACTCACCACGGGTATTTACCCGATTTGCATTATTTTTGTCACTTACTTACTACGGGTGGCAGGGCACAAGCGGGTTCCGTTGAAAAATCTGTAAGAGATACTATGTTAAAATGAAGTCACCACCTGCCGAAAAAAAAAACTGAGGCAAGGTCGCCCTCCTGTCGGAAAAGCAGGGGGTTGGGGGGCAACCCCCTGCCAGAATAAAAAAGTGGCAGGAGGGCGTCCCCCTACCGAATAAAAAAATGAGGCATGAGAGTGACCCCTACTGAAAAAAACAAACGAGGAAGGGGTCGCCCCCCTGCTGAAAAAAAAGAGGCACGGGGGCGACCCTGTGCCCGAATAAAAAAATGAGGCAGGAGGCGACCCCCTGCCGGAAA
The DNA here is from genome assembly GCF_984573655.1 of Nuphar pumila. Taxonomy (NCBI): domain Eukaryota; kingdom Viridiplantae; phylum Streptophyta; class Magnoliopsida; order Nymphaeales; family Nymphaeaceae; genus Nuphar; species Nuphar pumila. The sequence goes on along the minus strand of NC_143249.1, from coordinate 166,056,609 downwards.
AAAAAATGAGGCACGGGGGCGACCCTCTGCCCGAATAAAAAAATGAGGCAGGGGGTGACCCCTTGCCGAAACAAAAAAATGAGGTAGGGGGTCACCCCCTGCCGAAAAAAAAAGTCGCAGGAGGGCGACCCCCTGCCGGAAAAGCAGGGGGCGCCCCCCTGCCCGAATAAAACAATGAGGCAGGGGAGTCCACCCTTGTCCGAATAAAATGAGGTAGGGGGTCCACACCCCCTGCCGGAAAAAACAAAACGCCGCAGGGGTCGCCCCCTACCGAAAAAAACAAACGAGGCAGGAGAGTCAACTCCCTGCCGGAAAAAACAAAATGCGGCAGGGGGCGACTGTTGAGAAACTATGTTTTGATGATACATGATAAATATGATATGCTTTCATGATGCATATATATGATACATGATAAATACATGATATGCTTTCATGAGATGTGATAAATATGATATGCTTTCATATATGAAATTGAATATGTTATATTATGACTCGATATGATGTGCTATGTCTTTAACGAGTATTTGATGCAAGGTTATTTCATTTTAGAAGAGTGAAGACAACTTGATCAAGTGCAACTATTTGATGCAATCATACTACTCTGAAGAAAAAGCTTGATGGGTCATACATTCATAAAGATTATCCAAGTAGATGGGCTACTTCAAGATTAAGATTTTTTCTTCTTTAGAGTCATATGTAACAGAACCTTCAGAAGCATGCATATTTCATATTAGACTATATGCTTTGAAATCATACAAGCCATTTATTTACAAAATGTTAAGCTTTCATAAAAGGATACATTATGTATATTGTAGCATTTCAAAAACACCTTTTTGAAACAAATCATTGTACTTTCTACAAGCATTTATGAAAAAGACATTTTGACAAGATATAATAGCTCATGATTTCAAAAGCATTAATTGTACTTCCTACAAGCATTTATGAAAAAGACAACTTGAAAAGATATAAAAGCTCATGATTTCAAAAGCATTTATGTAAGAAAAAGACAAATTGCATTGATTCATAATACACAATCGTTCATCTTGAATTGACCATTTGAGAAAATAAATATTATTTTATACACAACTACTTATTGTTTAACAAGACAATTAATTTAGGAAATGACCATTTATTTATTTAATACTAAAATCCACACTCAAAAATGTCGACTTATATTTGAAGTCATTATTCTTTTGTAAACATTAAATGGCACTTCAAAAGCATTTACTCAAGAAATGACCATTTATAAAATAAAATACTTAACAAGCATTTATTGTACTTACATACATTTAAACAAAAAAGTGATGATTTGTAAGAAAACAATTAATGTACTACAAATCATTTAATTGAGTAAAGACAAATTACATTATAAATTACATTTTTAAATACTTCAATGTTAAATGTACTACAAAACATTTATTTTGAGAAAAGACCCATTACAAATTAAATCTCATTTTTAATTACAACAACGTATAGTGTACCTTAAATATTTAAATTTAGAAATGATGACTTGAAGAAAGTATCATTTTTTTTAATACACCAATCATTTAATACTTACCAATTCTTTAATTTATGGAATGACGATTTTTTGAAAAAGTAACATATAGTACATGTTACGACAATGAAGTCGTACATGATACTTCAAGCACAAGGTTTTGATGATGAACAAGTGAATCAACTGCATTTCAGCTAAGGCAATCAAGAAATATGACAAGCATTGAAGAACTCGATGCATAATATTTGAAGACTTATGTGCAAATGTAAAATTTTGTTTAATGTCTTAGATTCTTGTAAGAGCCTTACTTAGAGTGCATATTTCGGTTGCATTTCAGCTAAAAAGTCTTTTGAAAAACTTTTCTAAAAGAACTAATTCTTTCACACCAAATTTTCTAAATAAAATGTCATTTTTGTCAAATTAGCCAACCGAAGACTTTATCAGTCGACCAGACAGAATGTCTATTTTCTGGAAATTTAGCAGCAGTCGACTGAACAGAACATGTATTTTCAAAAAAATTTAGCAGCAGTCACTGAAAGGTTTTTCAGTCTACTGATGATATTATCAGTCGACTAATTTTTTCTCTAGTCGACTAAGTTTTAAAAGTTCAGATTTTCAAACGGCTCGATAAATAGATCAGTCGATCGACGATAACTGTCAATCTACTAATAGCTAATTATCAGTTGACTAACTACTGTTCCAGTCGACTAATTTTGCCGTTTTTCCTGAAACTTTTAAAAGGCATGTCTTTTCATTTTTCAAACATTTTGATCGTTCAAAATGGACTGTTTTGACACCCTTTCATACCCTCAACGTATGAAATATTTCAACTATAAATATGAGTGCATTTTACACGCAAAAGCACTGCAATTCAATCAATTTGAATCAATTACTCTTTGCTTTTCACTCATATTCATTTTCTCACTCACGTGATATTTTTCACTTCAGTTTTTCACTCAAATTCCTTTGAGAGATAGTGAATTCGTGAGTAGAGTATTCCAACAACCTCAAAAGCCAATTGCATCTCATTTGCATTCATAAGAAGGATTCATAGGTTGTTTGTAAGTTGTTACTTATTTTCTGTAAAAGGAAGGACTCCTTGGTTTAAAGGAGTTGTTTGCTTTCAGTAGGTTTGTTACTGAAAGTGGGACCGGATTTGGTCTGTATGATCTTGTAGTTACACAAGGTTGATAGTAGAAATCTCAAGCTGGTTTTGCTTGGGGACTGGATGTAGGTCGGGAAAGAACGAATCAGGATAAATTATTGTGTTCTTTGTGTGATTGCTTTGCGAATTACAAAATCCATTAAAATTCTACAGACGATACTTAAAAGCACTATTCACCCCCCTCTAGTGCTCGTTCCCTCGATCCTACTGCACTTTCATTTGGTATCAGAGCAGGTTTGCTAATATTTTGATTTGACCATCATCTAGCATGGAAACTACAACATCTCAACATAAAGAAGGATGCTCTTTTGTTCATCCTCCTCTCTTCGACGGAACAAACTATGGATACTGGAAAGTGAGAATGACAATATTTTTGCAATCCATGGATCTCGAAATTTGGAGAGTTGTTTCAGAAAAGTACCAAATGCCATCAACTGATTTCAGTCAATGGACCGATGAAGAAAAGAAGATTGCTTCACTTAATGCCAAGGCTATAAAATCTGGCATACTCTTATCGTGACTCACGAAGGTACGTCAAAGGTAAAAGAATCTAAAATCGCTTCTTTATTTCATAAATTTGAATTGTTTAAAATAAAGCAAAATGAATCTACATCGGACATGGTAACAAGAATGACCGATATCACTAACACTCTAAAATCCCTTGGAAAAGAATATTCACAAGTGGATTTAGTCAAAAAAATCCTAAGGTGTTTAACTCCTGAATGGGAGAGAAAAACCACAGCTATTGAGGAAGCAAATGATTTAAACACTCTCACTCTTGAAGATTTGGTTGGTAACTTAATGGCATATGAAGTCCAACTTCAAGACAGACAAGAAGAAGAACCCAAGAAGAAATCTCTTGCTTCTAATGCTACTTCTGACTCTGAAAATTCAGAAGAAGATGAAGATGAAGATATTGCCCTCATCACAAGGCAATTCAAAAGATTCATCAAAAAGGAAAGATTTCAAAGAAAGGTAAAGAAAGTGGATTCTTCCAATCCTAATGAAGTCAAGTGCTTTAATTGCAAAAAGGCATGACATATCAAGAAAGATTGTCCTCTTCTCAAAATCAAGCCCAAGGACCAATTCAAGAAGAAAAAGGCATTTTAAGCATGTTGAGATGATAGTGATTCCTCTTCCGATGAAGAATCAAATGAAGAAGTCGCCAACATATGCTTTGTAGCACAAGAAGACTCGGTAAGTCAATTTGACTATGATGATTTATTAGAAGCATTCCATGATTTATATGCTAAATTTAAGAGTCTAAGTTCTAAAAACAAAGAGTTAAAAACTGAAAATTCAACTCTTGACTATCAAAACAAAGTGTTATTTCAAGAGATAGAAGATCTTAAGAAGAAAAACTCTTGTCAAGCATTTGAGATAAAAGAAATTGGAATTAGAACCAATCTCTTACAAAAAGAAATAACGAGTCTAAAAGAAAAATCAAATGATCTTCTTTCTATAGTGACCGAATTCATAAATGGTCAAGAGAATCTAGAAAGACTTCTTGGTTCTCAAAGATGCTCGGTTAATAAAACCGGACTGGGATATAGCTTCTTTGATACTCAAAATAGACCAAACTATGTGGTGAAGAATCAAAGATAATATTCTCAACCATTTGTTCAAAGAACTAAATTTTCTAGTTATAATAGAAATGCATCTAATCATGGCACTTATAATGCTTATAAGTCTAGACATGATTACTTTAGAAATGTTAAATCTTTTTATAAAAAGAATATTTATTATCAAAGGAAATCAAAATCCAAATAGATATGGGTTCCTAAGACTAACTCTCATGGACTCAAAAATAGAAAGGGGTCAAATGCTTTGTCTTCTAATTTTGTTGTAGGTACACAAAATAAGGAGCAAATGGATATTGGACAACAGTTGTTCCAAACATATGACTGGAAGGCCGGAGTTATTTTTCACCCTCCAAAATAAGGATGGAGGAACTGTCACCTTTGGTGACAATAAAAAGGAAAAAGTAATAGGTATTGGTAATATTGGTAATCCAAAATTTTCCTTGATAGAAAATGTTCTTTTAGTAGATGGTTTAATGCATAATTTATTATCAATTAGTCATTTATGTGATAAAGGTTTTCTTGTTTCTTTTGAACGTGATTTATGCATAATTTCTGATTTTCAATCTAAAAAGATCATTTTTAAAGGTAAAAGAAGGAACAATGTGTATGAACTTTATCTAGATGAGTTACCCATTTTTAATGAAAAATGTCTTATTGTTTCAAATGAAATTCAATGGTTATGGTACAAAAGACTTGGACATGTTAATTTTAAAATTATTTCCAAGTTATCCAAGAAAGATCTTGTTAGAGGCCTACCTAGAATACCATATAAGAAGGATCACTTATGTGATGCTTGCTAAATGGGTAAACAAATCAAGAGTTCTTTTAAAGCAAAAGATATAGTTTCAACAAAACGTCCTTTTGAACTTTTACATTTAGATCTATTTGGACCATCTAGAATTCAAAGTTTGAATGGTAGCAAGTATGCTTTTGTTATAGTAGATGATTATTCTCGATTTACATGGGTGATTTTTCTAAAAAGAAAAAATGATGCTTTTCCTGAATTTTCCAAACTTTGTAGAAGAATTACAAATGAAAAATTTACATCTATTATTAAAATTTGTAGTGATCATGGCAGTGAATTTGAAAATGAATCTTTTCTAAAGTATTGTGATTTACATGGTATATCTCACAACTTTGCTTTTTCTAGAGCGGCTCCACAAAATGGAGTTGTTGAAAGAAAGAATAGAACTTTGCAAGAATGTGCTAGAACCATGATTCAAGATAAAAATTTACCAAAATACTTTTGGGCTGAAGCAATAAATACAGCATGTTATGTTTTAAACTGTGTTCTTATTCGACCAATCTTACATAAAACATGTTTTGAATTGTATTATGATCGTATACCAAAGATCTCATATTTCAAAATTTTTGGTAATCTTGATAAGTTTGATTCAAAATCAGATGAATCAATATTTCTTGGATATTCTTTTAGAAGTAAAGCTTATCGTGTTTTTAATAAAAGAACATCTTGCATTAATGAATCTTTACATGTTGCATTTGATGAGAATTGTGAGCAGGTTATACCTCTAAGCGAACAAGAAGAAGTAATACTTCAAGAAAAACCTTTGATAGAGAGTACTTCTCAAGAAAATGTTCATCTTCAACCGGTTTGGAAAGAAGTTCACAATCATCCACATGAACAAGTTATTGGAGAAATAAAGAGTGGTGTCCAAACTAGAAGGCAATTGCAATATATTGCAAATATTGCTTTCATATCTAAAATAGAACCAAAGAATATCAATGAGGCTTGTGATGATGAATTTTGGCTTTTGGCCATGTCTGAAGAACTTAACCAATTTACTAGGAATGATGTTTGGGATCTAGTTGATAGACCAAATGATCATCCAGTAATTGGAACAAGATGGGTCTTCCGAAATAAGCTGGACGAAAATGACGAAGTCATTCGAAACAAAGCAAGGCTAGTAGCACAAGGCTTTAATCAAGAAGAAGGCATAGATTTTGATAAAACCTATGTACCGGTGGCTCGATTGGAGTCAATTCGAATGATGCTTGCTTTTGCTAGTTACATAAACTTTAAGTTATATCAAATTGTTGTTAAAAGTGCATTCTTAAATAGACACATAAATGAAGAAGTTTATGTAGAGCAACCTCCAGGTTTTGAAAATAAGAAATATCCAGAAAAAGTCTATAAATTAAAAAGAGCTTTGTACGGACTTAAACAAGCACCAAGATCGTGGTATGAAAGACTACGAATTTTTTTAGAAAAATCTGGTTTTTCCATTGGTCGGGTAGACTCCACTTTATTTATTAAAAATCTTAATTCAGATATTCTTATTGTGCAAATTTATGTTGATGACATAATATTTGGTTCTACTAATGATTCTCTTTGTAAAGAATTTGCTAAAGCTATGCAGGAAGAGTTTGAAATGAGCTTGATGGGCGAATTAAACTACTTCCTTGGACTTCAAATAAAGCAAACTGAAGAAGGAATCTTCATCAATCAGGCTAAGTATACAAAAGAACTTCTCAAGAGGTTTGGGATGAACTCATCGAAATCAAGAAGAAATCCTATGAGTACAACTACTTCTCTTGATAAAGATGAAAATGGTAAAAATGTAGATACTAAGCTCTACAGAGGTATGATCGGATCTCTATTATACTTAACTGCTAGTCGACCTAATATTATGTTTAGTATTTGTATGTGTGCTAGATTTCAAGCTAATCCAAAGGAATCTCATTTAACTGCAGTAAAACAAATTCTTCGTTACTTGAAAGATACTTCAGATTTTGGTTTGTTTTACCCAAAATCATCTTCCTTTGATTTAGTTTCATATAGTGATGCAGATTTTGCAGGAAGTAAATCTGATCGCAAGAGTACTAGCGGAACTTGTCATTTCTTAAGAAATTCCTTAGGAAATTCCTTAGTCTCTTGGTTTAGTAAAAAGCAAAATTTAGTGTCACTCTCAACAACTGAAGCAGAATATATAGCGGCTAGTTTAGCGTGTTCACAAAACTATGGATGAAACAGACCTTAAAAGATTTTGGTTTGAATTATTCTACAACAACTATTTATTGTGATAACACTAGTGCTATAAATCTTTCAAAAAATCCTATTCAGCACTCAAGAACTAAGCATATTGAAGTTAGGCATCATTTCTTAAGAGATCATGTGTTAAAAGGAGATATTTCGTTAAATTTTATTTCCCCTAATGAACAACATGCCGATATCTTCACTAAACCACTTAAAAATGAAGATTTTATGAGAATTAGGAGAGAACTAGGCATTTGCTCATTTTTGGATTTATAAAATGCTGATTTTTGAACAAAATCTCAAAATCGCACCATATTAGTGGACTGATAAATTTCTAGTCGACTGATGCTTTAAAATTTTTACAGAATGAGTCGCACCTTATTAGTCGACCGATAAAAATCTAGTCGATTGATATTTTTTTTAAAGGACCCAATACCCCTTGGTTTTTAACGCATCGTTTCATTTTTATGCACCTTTTCATTTTTCTTAAATGAAACCCTTTGAAAAATGAAACCCTCTCTCTCTCTCTCCTCTCTCTTCTGAAAAACCCGCGGAGTGTCGTTCGAAACTCTTCTCGCCAGAATCCTCTTGTCGTGACCGGTGCCTCTTTAGTCCTCACCGGAATCCCCTTGTGGCAGCCTCCTCTCGCCTGCCGTCATCCACCGCGGACTCCTCCTCGTCTCTTCCCTCTTGCCTAAAATTTGTAGAGAATCGACATCCCTTTTCAGTGGGTTGTTATTGTTGATTATTTTGGCCACTACCAACGAATTTGAAGGCACATCGTTCACTTTGCACAAAGTGTTTCTGTTGCACGACGACAGATATCTTCCTCCCACCAAACGTCATTTGGAAGTCGACATCAATACCATCTTCAACTGTTCTTCTCAACGACTGTGTTGATCAATCATTCTCTGCAACTGATTTTTTTTTGGTGAATCTGTTTCAACCATGCCTCGTCAGAAGACTGCATCCGTACAAGGTTCTCCTCCTCCTACACCTCCAGCAAGACATGGATTTTCTCTCAGATTACTCCGAAATCCTCTTTTATATGATACTTTTGGATTGATTTCTGCACTTCCTATTTTACCAGGCCGAAATGTCCTCTTTCATCTGTTTTCTCGTTACAAAATCAGAGAATTATTTTCAGGTATTTCACATTTTTTTTATGCCGGTGCAGACCCCCTTCATTATCCTTTTCTGATCCACTTGTTTTACACAAATTTACAAATTGATCATGAAACTGAAATTCTTTCCTCTCTTGTTCGCGATGTTGAAATTGAGTTTGATTCTAAAATGCTTGGACAAATCCTAGAAATTCTACCTTCAGACACTTTTTTCAATACTATTGAACTTAATGATGAAAGAATTTTTGAACAAATTCTTCTTCCCGGTGCACCATTATCCTCCTTTCAAAAATATCAATCTTCAAACTCGTGCACGCATTGCTGGACGAATCCTTGCCCACAATGTTCTACCTAAAACTGGTTCTTTTGATTACTATTCCACAGATCTATCTACGACTCTTTATGTCTTATTTGGAAATATTTCTGTAAATTAGGCCAACATGTATTTTACTAATTTGTGGAAACAAAAATCATTTCTTCTGTATGGATGTCTTCTTACTCGTATTTTCAGATATTTCAAAGTTCCCTTAACAAATGAAAAATATATTGAACAAAAGGAGTACTTTGATCAAACTATTTTTAAATGTATGAAAATCAAATATCTGCCTCCTTTAAACTTTGATCAAACTGAACCATCAATTTCTGAACCCTCACCATCTTCTATGACACCTTCATCTCAAGCAAAACGAAAGAAATTTTCTACTAGTCAAGACAATGATGAAGTTTTGCAGCGACTGGAAGCTTTGGAGCTGCATCAACACACTTTTCGTGAAGATGTGACTCAACAACTTTCTTCGATTCAGAAAGATATTACTGCAATCAAGGAGTTGCTCAACTCACTTTTCTGATCTTTGTTTTCTGTCTTTACTGAACTTTGATACTTTATGGGTTGTAATATTTTGAACTTGAATTTACATTTTGCTTATGCTATTTCTGCCCTTACTCTTTTTTATTATGACAAAGGGAGAGAAAAAGATAAACCTTGCATGAGAAATGAGAAATCAGGAGAAAAAGATAGAACTTGGTTGACACATGCATGGAAATGCATGAAGTAATGGTGGAAATGTAAACCAATCAATATGTGATATATGTGCTTTGAATGTACTAACTTTTAATGTTATGCAGCATAGCTTTGAATGTACTAACTTTTAATGTTGTGCAGCATATTGATAGGGGAAGTAAAATCTCCATCTATGCATCTAAATGCTTCATCTTTAATTAAGTTTGTCATCATAAAAAATTGGGAGATTGTTACGACAATGAAGCCGTACATGATACTTCAAGCACAAGGTTTTGATGATGAACAAGTGAATCAACTGCATTTCAGCTAAGGCAATGAAGAAATATGACAAGCATTGAAGAACTCTATACAGAATCTTGGAAGACTTATGGGCAAATGTAAAATTTTGTTTAATGTCTTAGATTCTTGTAAAAGCCTTACTTAGAGTGCATATTTCGGTTGCATTTCAGCTAAAAAGTCTTTTGAAAAACTTTTCTAAAAGAACTCTTTATAAAAATCTTTTTAGAAAACTCTTTTCTTAAATTTTCGTATTTATTAGTCGACCAATAGACTCACCAGTCGACTAATTCTTTCATGCCAAATTTTCTAAACAAAATGTCATTTTTGTCAAATTAGTCGACCGAAGACTTTATCAGTCGACCGAACAAAATGTCTGTTTTCTGGAAATTTAGCAGCAGTCGACTAATGATTTTATTAGTCGACTGAACAGAACATGTATTTTCAAAAAAAAATAGCAGCAGTCAACTGAAAGGTTTTTCAGTCTACTGATGATATTATCAGTCGACTAATTTTTTCTCTAGTCGACTAAGTTTCAAAAGTTCAGATTTTCAAACGGCTTGATAAACAGATCAGTCGATCGACGATAACTGTCAATCTACTAATAGCTAATTATCAGTTGACTAACTACTATTCCAGTTGACTAATTTTGCCGTTTTTCCTGAAACTTTTAAAAGGTGTGTCTTTTCATTTTTCAAACATTTTGATCATTCAAAATGGACTGTTTTGACACCCTTTCATACCCTCAACGTATGAAATATTTCAACTATAAATATGAGTGCATTTTACACGCAAAAGCACTGCAATTCAATCAATTTGAATCAATTACTCTTTGCTTTTCACTCATATTCATTTTCTCACTCACGTAATATTTTTCATTTCAATTTTTACTCAAATTCCTTTGAGAGATAGTGAATTCGTGAGTAGAGTATTCCAACAACCTCAAAAGCCAATTGCATCTTATTTGCATTCATAAGAAGGGCTCATAGGTTGTTTGTAAGTTGTTACTTATTTTCTGTAAAAGGAAGGACTCCTTGGTTTAAAGGAGTTGTTTGCTTTTAGTAGGTGTGTTACTAAAAGTGAGACCGGATTTGGTCTGTATGATCTTGTAGTTACACAAGGTTGATAATGGAAATCTCAAGCTGGTTTTGCTTGGGGACTGGATGTAGGTCGGGAAAGACCGAACCAAAATAAATTATTATGTTCTTTGTGTGATTGCTTTGCGAATTGCAAAATCCATTAAAATTCCGCAGACGATACTTAAAAGCACTATTCACCCCTCTCTAGTGCTCGTTGCCTCGATCCTACTGCACTTTCAGTACAAATATCATTTCACACATTTTTTTGAGATGACCTAGCATCTCACATCACAAAAAAACAATTATTTCAAAAAGCAATGACTATTTTTGAAGACCTATATATATACAAACAAAATAATATCAATACACAAGTGAGCTTTCAAAGAGAAAAAATTCATACTCGACACACTGAAAAAGTGCTTAGAAAAAGAAAAAGAAAAGAAAGAGAAAAAGACAAGAAAAGCTCTCTGACAAAAGAATCAAGTGTGTGAAGAAAAAGAACATTCTGTTCTCCTGAGAGATTATTCTGCCTATTTTTCAAAAGAGAGAACATTATGAGAATCTTCATACGTGCATTTATATTCTGCATATCATTCTGAAGGTTCTATAGGAAAGTGTTGTAACTTTCTGTTTATTGTTGTATCTCTTCTCTGTTGAGAAAAGTAGACCTCTATGAAAGAGGGTGTTTCCCTTCTCTGTTGAGAGAAGTAGACCTTTGAGGAAGAGGGTGTTTCCCTTCTCTGTTGAGAGAAGTAGACCTCTGTGAAAGAGGGTGTTTCCCTTCTCTGTTGAGAGAAGTAGACCTCTGAGGAAGATGGTGTTGTACTATTTATCCCGTAACACGGATTTTATAGTGAATGGCTCAAGTGTTTTACTTGGGGACTAGACGTAGGTCAGTAACTCGACCAAACCATTATAAATCCTATGTTTATTGTGTTGTGCTTTATTGCCTTATTTTTTTTTAGCGATCTGCATCATATTTCACTATTCAGCCCCTCCCTCCCTCTAGTGGAATTTCATTTGATATCAGAGTAGGTTTTGCTGGCTTCGACCTAACAAGTCTTTCAGCACAATGACATCAACCTCTTATGCTTGTGACATCGAAGGTCAACACTCGTCTCGCCCTCCTTTTTTCAATGGCACGAACTATGGATATTGGAAATGCAGGATGGCCATATTCCTAAAGTCTATAGACTTTGTTGTATGGAAAATTGTAGAATATTCATACATTTCTCCAACTTCAGACTATGCTTCATGGTCTGACGAAGAAAAGAAGATGGCAAACCTAAATGCAAAAGCTATGAATGCATTATATTACGCCATTAATCAAAATGAGTTTAACAGAATATCAGTCTGTGAATCTGCCTATGATATATGGCATTCTTTGGAGGTTATCCACGAAGGAACTAACAGAGTAAAAGAAGCAAAGATCTCATCTTTAGTTCGGAAATACGAGCTATTCAAAATGAATAAAGATGAATCCATCACAGAGATGTTTACAAGATTCATCAATATCAATACCTGATTTACCCATTATATATGGAATTTAAATTGTTATATATGTTTTCTCATTATATGTACATATACCTATGTATATATATATATAGGTTTAAATAATGTAGATATATCTATATCTATATCTATATATATACTTATATATACATATGAACCCATCCATGCACACTTGTTTTCATATATGAGTATTTATGTAGACATTTATTTTTTTATTTTTTTTATATACCTCCATTAGCCTATATCACTTAGCACAAATTTGAGCATTTGGATATATATACCTATATATTTCGTTGTACATATTATATATATACCCTTTTTCTTGGTTATCTTGTACTAATTCTCATTTTGCAGGAAAATCTGGAGGATGCCGATTATTTTGATTTTGTATTTCTTTTATTCGTTTTGATTTATGTTAGATGATGTAATAATCAAACTTGGAATAATTTTTACTTTTACTGCTTAGATTATGATGCATCTCATGTAGTTTGATTTCTGCAATATCCTAATTCTATGATTCATATATCTCATTTTGCAAAATCACCATGGATGTACACGAATGGCACATGCACCAACTCTTAGAGAGTTGATGAACTTGGTGGAGTTTATATTTACGGCCCTAGTCGGAATATGGACGAGACCCAGATCCATCATCTTTTTACTAGTCACACTGAGCCTACACTCTTAGGCTATCTTAAAAATGCACATCATGTTTTCAATTTTTCAAAATATTGTGAATTAACTCAAATAAACTCTGAACATATTCATGGCCATAGTCAGAATATGTGAAGGATTTACTTTGGCTTAATACACATTTTTCCAACAAATTTCTCAAAAAAATCTTTTTAAAGTGCATTCATTCATTCAAATCATCTGCATCATGGCATCATCTGCTTTTCTCATGATTTTCTCAAGAAAATTTCATTCTTTGAAAAAAATCGATTCCTCAAGAAACTATGAAGATTCTCGAAGATTGGATTTCCCAAGTCAAAGTTTTCCCGTGATTTTCCCTGAAAATGTTATTTTCTTTTTAAGATTCATTTTCCAAAGGAATTTCTCATTTTTCTCAAGAATCAAAGTTGAGTTTCAGATATTTCAAAGACAAGATTCTCAGGATTTCAATTTCCTAAGTTTTGAATTTCCATCTCCAAAGAGCTTTCCTATAAATTTTCCATAATTTGCCTAAGAAAATTTTCAAAGTCAGAGTTTTCTGATAAATATTTTCTTTTTCAAATATTCATCTTTTCTCAGGAACCATCTTCATTTTCCCAGTACTTTCATCCATTCACGATTTTCCCAAAACTTCATAGACTTTCTGGTGATTTCCAAATCCTTTCATCTGAGTTTTCTGAGAGATTGATTTTCTGAGAAATGCTTTTCAACTCCAAATGTTTTCTAAGCATACATCATCTTTTTCCAACTTACATTTTACAAAATCTCATAGCACATGCCTGAATTATCCATGCATTTAGGATAGAACACAATTTTGATGATTTAACTAAGTCAAGCACAATTTTGGTCCTTGGTTCGATTACCCCTGTTAGAGGCGGTAGGAACGGTCGAACCTCGTACCGACAGGTTGAGCCCCATCCCATGGATTTTCCCGCGATTTTCAAAACGAAGGCGAGTATTTCAAAACAATTTCCAAAATCTGGTCAAGTTTGAATCGCGGAAGCCTCTTTCCTCTCTGTTCCGCAGGGAAGGAAAGACGGAAAAAATTTTGCGATGATAACAGTCGCCCCCTACCGAAAAAAAACAAATGCGGCAGGGGGCGACCCCCTATCGGAAAAAACAAAATGCGGCAGGGGGGCGACCCTCTGCCGGAAAAAATAGAACGAACACGGTAGGGGGCGACCCCCTGCCGAAAAAAATAGAACGCGGCAGGGGGCGACCCTCTGCCGAAAAAAATAGAAGGGGCAGCCCCCCCCCCCTTGCTGGAAAAAAAAACAACACTTTACCTACGGTGGGCAGAGTGCGACGGGCGACGGAACGGGGGGTGACGGGTGGCGGACCGGGGAGCGACAGGAGACAGGTCGGGGAGCGATGGGCAGTGGGCCAGAGAGTGCGTCGGTCGGTGGGGCGACGGGCCTGGGAGTGCGTCGGGCGGTGAGGCGATGGGCCGGGGAGTGCGTCGGGCGGTGAGGCGATGGGCCGGGGAGTGCGTCGGGCGGCGGAGGAAGGCGTTGAGCGACAGAGGGCGGTGTCGGAAGGGCGGGAGAGAGGAAACAGGAAAAGAGGGAAAAGGGCTCTAGTTAGGGATTTACGCAAAAATTGGCGACGACTTTAGCGACAGAATTAGTCTGTCGCCAAGCCATCGTAAATTTATAAGAGTCGTTAGCGACAAAATATTTCTGTCGCTGACATCGTCACTAAGTAGCGACAGAAAACCTTTTGTCGCCCAATCCATCGCTAATCGTCGCGTGTGTTGCGACAAAAATGGGTCATCGCTACGTAGCGACGGATTTAGCGACAGACGGTTTTCGATTGCTACATCCGTCAATATTACAAATCTTAGTGACTCATTAGTTTCTCTTGCTAATCCGACGCAAAGTTGCGATGGAAAAAATTTGTCCCTAATATTCGTCGCTACTTCGCATTTTTCTTGTAGTGTTCAGGTCGGAGACCTGAAGGTCCATCATTGAGTCGAAGAGGTAAAGGTCCATCCTTGAGTCAAGGGACGTGGTCGGGGATGTGAAGGTCCATCCTCAAGTTAGGGACGTGTGCTTTTATCCTTGAGTCAGAGATGTGTGCTTCCCTCATCAAGCTGGGGATGATGTCTTCATCACAACAACAGTCTACACACTCTCTCATATTTGGAGGCATTGGACTTCATATCACATGTAGGTGATATATTTGGGTTACCATCAGAATCCATCCCATTTGATTCGTTGCCTGGGGCCTGTTATCATCGCAAAATTTTTCCCTCCCTCCGAGAGAGAGAGAGAGAGAGAGAGAGAGAGAAACGATTCTGCGAGTCAAATTCGACTAAACTTTTGAAATTTGGTTTTCGAAAATTAGTTTTTTAAAATTACTCACCTCCATTTTTGAAATTTGCAGGAAAATTCCGTAGAATGGGACTTGCCTGTCGGTATAAGATTCAACCATTCCTGGTCCCTTTACCAAGGGTAATTGAACCAAGGATCAAAAGTGTGCTCAGCTAGGCTCAAATATTTAAATCATGCTCTATTTTCTAAATGCATAGAGAATCAGGCATGTGCTGTAAAAATTTTAAAAGATGCACATTTTGAAAAGATGATGTTTGCTTCTGATACTTGGAAAATATTTGGAAAAATGATGGTTCTGGAAAAATTGTGAATTTCATTGAGAAAGCATTTCTGAAGAAAAGAAAGGTCAATTTCTGAAGAAAACATGAGATTTTGAAAAATTGATTTCTGATAAAATCCTAATGACTTTGAAAAAATCGATTTCTTGGAGCTTTGAACCTTGAAATTCAGGATGTTAGGACATTGGAAAATCATGATTTGAACTGGGGAAATACTCGAAACGTCATTGAAAACTCAAAGTTTTGAGGAAATCAATTTTTGAGAAAGCCTTGGAATTTTTTGAGAAAATCGGTTTTTCTAAAATGGAATTAGAAAGTAAGGCAAAAAAAGGGTGTGTGGCCCTGTGAAATGCTTTCATGATGTGAATTAGCCAATATGAATGAATGAATGTAACTTCAAAAGATATTTTCTGAGGAATTTGAGAAATGCAGTGATTTTGAAGTTAGCCTAAAAGTGTAGGCTGAATGTGGCTTATACGAAGATGACAAATTTGGGTCTCATTCGTATACTGACTATGGCCATAAATACGAATTCCACCGAGTTCGTCAACTCCTTAAAAGCTTGTGCACGTGTCATTTGTGTCAACCATAGTGAATTTAGAAAAATGCATGAATTATCATTCAATCAGATATTGAAAATTACAAAAAGCAAACTATATGGAATGCATCCTATTCAATGCAGAAGTGTAACTCTTATTCCAATATTACATTTGATATTACATTGAATCAAATAAAATAAAAATAAATAAAATCTTCCTTCTAAATATCCCTGCAAAACTAGAAAATGAGTTAGCACAGATATGTAGGTTTTTCCAGATTTATCCGATAATATCGAGAAATTATTGAATTTTATCCAGATATAAACCCTGATTCATACCTCCATGATATAAATATGAGAAATAAATGATGCAAATGCATGGAAATTCGAAAATAAAGTTTTGAAAATCGAAATTGAGGTGAAAATGCCCCTAATAACAAGACTATGGTCTTGAAATCAGGGTTTTCAAAAATAATTTTTGTAAAAATGAGAGTTTTGAAATTCAAATGAATGCAAATGAGATTGAAATCAAATATAAGATGATATGACATGATTATATGCATGCTAAAACTTTAAAATTGCAAAAATATCACAAAAAACATTGAATTTTGCCTGAATTTCACACGATTTTTGCCTTTCTTTTGACAGTTTGACTAAGACATAAGACAATTGAACTCAAAATCAAACCAAATTTGCCAGGAACACCTATAATAATCCTAAGAATGGAATAGAATACGAAAATCAATTTTTTTGGTATTATTTAATATGAAAATTAATAAAGAAAACCTAAAAATGCAAGATTTTGCCTTTTAGCCCATACCTATCCTAATGACAACCTAATTTTGAGTACTTACTTACCATAAAAATTTCTAAGATTTTACATTGTGACATTGGACAACTAGTGGAGAATTTATGCCTTTTACAAACTTGGGATTAGACCTATAGTCAGAGAGCTACAACTTCGGCAACCTAGGTCGGAATCCAACAACCTTGAAATCCCAGGCAAACTGATAAGCTTTCACAAAAATTAGGGGAAAAATAGTAAACCGTAACCAAAATCTCTGAAATTTTATGAGGATGTTGCAGATAAATAGATGATCATATCCTATTTTTATAGATTTGGCATTTGATCCATGGTTACAGAGGACATATTGGATTAACATACCCCTAAATCTGACAAAATTGTAATAATAGGGAATCAATAGGTAAACTTTTAAAATCTAGAAAAAAATAAAAATCTAAATTTTAAAATCCTAAAATTCTGGGAAATGACAGAGGACATCATAAAGAACAATTCTTCTTTTGACAGACAGAGCATTTGACTTACAGGTTAGAAAGCCACAGTTGATTTAGGTCGATCTAGACCCTGACAAACCTGTAACATGTATTACAGAATGGTCCATGGAATTGATTTATGCAGGACAGCAAATGATAATGAAAAATTCCCATAAAATCATGTTAAATAATAGAACTAATGATAAACATCTTGTATTTTTTGAATCATTAATCAGATCTCCCATGAGGGAGATCTCGATTTAATGATTCTGCATCTACAGTCCACTATACATTCATAGCACTCAAAACAGGATTCAGTATCTTATTTTTTTAAGGGGGCTACAAATTCAAAAAGAACCAAATTTTTTACAAAAAATTAATAACATGTAAACCTAATCAACATAAAATTTCTAAGATTTATTGATAAATAAAATCACATGAAATAATGACTGCAACACATGCATAATCTAAAACCTATACATCTTGAAACAAACACCTATGAAACTAGATGATCCATTTATAAAATCAATAAAATTAACTAAACACAATACCTAGAATATGCTATTTTTAAAAAAAGAGTAAACACAGGGAGGTACGAATCACATTTATATTATTTTCTTTTGTGACTATGAGAAGGGAGGATCCGATCCATGGATCGGACGGATCTTCTTCTCTCATATAGCAAAAGCATGGAATATATATATAAAAAAGAAAAAGAAAACAGCCATATAGCATATAATGAATTTTTTTTATAAAATGGGGAGATCTTACCTTGAGGAAAGTGTTTGCGCTTAATCCGGCTGTGAAGGGGTTGCTTGGGGAATGTCGATGGGAGGACTTAGAGAGGAGGCTTCACCCGAACTGGCTGAAGAAGAAGGTGGCGCCGGCTGTAGAGGTGTCTGTCACCTTGATATGGTGGCTTTGGTGACTGTAGTTGTGTGGCTGTCACCTATGGAGGGATGGAGATGGCTGGAGGTAGGTGCTGCCAAGGAGGGCTGCTACTAAGGCTAAAGTGGCTGGAGAGAGAGAGAGGGTGTGAAAGAGGGAGAGAGAGGAAGGAGAGAGTTGAAGAGATAGAGAGGAAAAGCTCCAGCCGTGTGGTGTGTATTGGCTTTTAGAAAGAAGAATTAGGATTTAAGGAGGAGTGAGAATAGGCAATGCACCAAAATGAGAGAGGGGGTTAGCAAAGAGAGTGGGACAGAGAAGATGCTCCAGCCGTGGGTTCTTAGAAGAATTAGAAAGTAGAGGGAGCAATAAGAAGAAAGGAAAAAAGGGAGGGAAAGAGAGAAGGAAAGAAAGAAAGGAAGGGAAAGAAGAAGAAGAAAAGAAGGAAAGAAGAAAGGGAAGAAAGGAGAAAGAGAAATGGAAGGGAAAAAGAGAGGGAAAAAAAGTAAGAAAATAAAGGGGGGAGAGAAGGAAAAGGAAGGTGGAGAGAGAGAGAGGATCAGACCTCCCTGTGGTCCACATGGTTTTCTAAGCTAAAATAATAAAAAAGAAACAAAATAAAAAGAAAAGGAGAAAATGTTTTTTAAAAGAAATATTTTTTTTGGAAACTTTTGAGTGTGGCGCCACCTTGAAGTGGGCCCACACATTTTCTTAGAGGGTCTAAATAAAAATAAGAATAAGAAAAATAATAAAGGAGACACGTGTGGCTCCACATTGGAGTGGGCCCCACTTATTTCAAAATTCATTTTAAAAACCAAAGGGGTAGAATGATTTTGTAAAAAAATTCAGAAAGAATTTTGGATTAAATAAAATATTTTTGGCAATTTCGAAATAAAACTCAAAATTTGAAATTCTATACCCCTTTGCAGAGCAGATCCAGTTTGAAAGGAGTCCAGATTGTTTTATGGAGAAAATATTTCTAAATTTAGAGTCATAGGGGTAAAAATGTCAATTTGAAAACTCAGGGTTTGAAATTAAACTTTAAAAAACTTTAAAATTCAAATCTGGATTAGCATTTTCAAAACTGGAGTTCTGGATCTCAAAAATGAAATGAAATGTAATGAAATGTAATGAAATGTAATGAAATGTTATGAAATGATGAAAAATGATGAGAAATGATATGAAATGTCTTACGAAATGCAAACCCTGGGTGAAGAAATTTGGATATTGGACCCCGATTGACAGTTGTACCTATTTAAAAAGTGATAATTTTGGCAAAAATAAACAAAATGGTTCAAGAAATGGTTTTTGTTCTTGTCGAGCTAAGAGTGACACTGAAAATTAAGGTTTTAACTGGTTTTAACTGAAATGAAGTGGAATGAACTGAGTTCTAGGGTTTTAGAACTCAAATGGACTGACAAAACATTGGCTCAATTGAATGGTCGAGAAATGGTGAGATTTTCAAAGAAAATGTGAGAAATGATCACTGGAGTGAAGTGAATTACGAACAAAAACTAGATTTGAGCTGGAACAAAGATCAGTAATACTGAGATGAACTAAAATCAAAGCTTAAACACTAGCTCAACTAACTGAACTTAGCTCAATTTTAGCTAAAATGAGCTGAAATGGACTCCTAGACTGCAGGAAATGGATTTAAACTAAAACTGGAGCACTAGAACTCCTGGTGAGCTCAAGCTAGACTCAAAGGAATAGGACTGACTAGGAATGACTAACTCAGAGACAATTGGTTTGGATTCGTGTGAGAAATGATCTCACTTCTCAAGAAATGAACCCATTTGGCAGGAATGATTAGAAATGAACATGATTTGCTCATTGTGAGCTCAGGTGAGTTAGAAATGACTGACATTCTAACTGTTCTGAGCTTAAGAATGAGCTTGGTTGACTCTGACTCACTAGGATCTAGGATGACCTAGGGGTAAAATGATAATTTTCCTAGTGAAAGGGAGTGAAATGACACCTAAACTGAGATGAACTTGGGGTTGGACTCCTACATTAACCTACCAGAGTTAACATCTGCAAGAGGGAGATGTCTGAGAATGGATAAAGAAAATTTGGGGTGTTTACAGATGCCCATCTTTTGCTACTAAGCCGGTTTAGGGCCGAGCTTAGTGGCAAAGAAAAACACACCAAATTTTGGCTATATAAAAAAAATGCCCCAGTTAGAAGGATCTAAAGAAACTTGCCCTGCTGAAAACGGTAGGTAAAAAAAGAAGAATAATGAAGAAGGATTCGCTTCATAGAAGTAAGGTTCAGGTTTTGCCCTTAACCTGGATGGGATGGAAAATACCTTGTGTAGAAACGAGGGGTCACAAAGAAAACAATAAAAATGGTTTTCCCTAAAAGCTTTGAAAAAGGGATGATTTGGGTGTCCCATGACTGAGACTGAATAGGTTTTGAAAAATGGCCTTTTACGAAAAATGGTTCAGGTTTAAACCTTATCCTGAAAGGGAGATGAAATACCTCATCAGACTGAGGTTCAGGTTTAACCCTTAACCTGATCGGGAAATGAAACACCTCATCAGAATGAGGCTCAGGTTTAAACCTTTAACCTGATCGAGAATGAAAATGATAAATGTCATTTGTAGGAGGTAAATTGGAAGGTGAATAAGACAACTTTCTTGAAGAGGAATAAGGCAATGGAAATGGGACTGCAAGAGGCAATCTTGGAAGATGATTAAGGCAATTCTCTTTGGAGAAGTATTGGATGGATTTTCCATCAATGTGAAATATGAATAAGGCGATCCTTTTGGAAAAGGAGTAAAGCGACTCCTCTGATAATGTGAAATCTGAACAAGACTATCTTTTCGAATAGAAGTAAGCTAATTCTTTCAACAACGAAAAAGACAAATAAGGCATTCTTTTCAGAGAAAAATAAGGCATCTCTTTCGATAACACAAAAAACAAGGAAAATCCTTTTAAAGAGAAGTAAGGCGACTCTTCTGACAATGCGAAAGACGAACAAGGCAAATCTTTTTAAGGAGAAGTAAGGCAACTCTTTCGATCACGCGAAAGCTGATCAAGGCAAATCCTTCTGAAGAGAAGTAATGTAACTCTTTCAATAATGTGAAAGATGAAAAAGACTAACGTTTTGGAGAAAAGTGAGGCGAATCTTTCAACAACGCGAAAGACGACAAAGGCTACTCTCTCAAGGAGGCAAAAGGTGATGCCAGAATGTATCAAGATGAACATTGAGCTCTTCACTTCATGTCGGGACAGCAAGAAAATATTGCCAAAATGTTAAAAATTGTTTGTTGATTCAAAATACTTGAAAATGATGTATATCAGTGCAAAAATATCTCTTCTTTTCTACCTAAAGTATTACCTTCAATTGGGCTTAACTTTGTAGAATCAAGATTCAAATTCGAATTGCTTGCGATTGGCTTTCTTTCAAGGAAGCTATCAATTTCCTTGATATGAACAAAAAAAAAAGGATTAACATTGTGAAAGCAATTGGTGAAAGAATATTGATAATAGAATTTCATAAAATTAAAGAAGATTCTTGGCAGATTTGACAGTTTGATATCCTGAATTTTTTCATGATAATCTTTTTGCACTCTTTTTGAGATAGATTTTGAGCTCTCTTGGGATTTTGCAAGAATTTCATTGCATTAACCTTCAACTTGGAGATGCACTGATTTTTCTTTCTTTTTTTTAGAAGGGTACGTCACAAACTCCTTCAACTTGGAGATGATTCGAGTCTTCATTGGTCCCAAGGATTATATTGATAAACTAATCTCTTTTGATTGAAATCTCTTTTGGTGATAGCATTGATCAAATATCTTTTAGGGATTGGCGGGTGGTTCATCGCATCAGCCTTCAACTTGACGATGATTTGAACTTTCCCTAGAAGGACACGTCACATACTCCTTCAACTTGGAGATGTTCTGAATCTTCTTTTCCCCCAGGGATCTAATTCGTCCATCATCTTCAACTTGATGATATTTGAGAGATCCCTTTTGCTGATATACAATTGCAACTTGATATTTATTGAAGAGATATTGAAATTGAGTGGATTTTTCTTTATCACTCAGGATATTTCCACTGCTTTATTATCATAAGAATGGTCTTTAAAATATAACATTGACTGCGATCAATATCAATCACTTATGGCTTTGTGACAACATTGAATTTTCTTTGCTGGCCATATCGAGGATTTATTCTTCATCCTTTTGGTTGGCCAAGAGAAAGATTTTGAATTTTGAATCCCTCTTCGCAAAATATATGCCTTTTTGGGAGAAATACTGAAGGTAATAAGAGGTAATTCTCTATACTGTAAAGGCTTTGAAATCAATGACTATTTTTTTATAACAAATTAGCAAAATATTCTTGGAATCCTTGGTGAAATAAATGACTTGATGTCCGACTGACACATCCATGACTAAAGATTGAATCTTGAAAAGACTCGGTAAAAGATCAACTCAAAAGTTGATTTTTGAGAAGAAACTTGGATCTGGAAAGTTTGAGTCGGAATTCAAATCTTTGAAGGAAAAATTGAACCAGTTCGGTTTTTAAGAAAAGAAAATTTGAGTCGGAACTCGAATCCCAAAGGAAAAACTAAACCAATTAGGTTTTAAAGGAAAGAAGATTCAAGTCGGAACTCGAATCTCAAAAGAAACTGGAAAATTCCAGTCAAAACTCGAATCTTTGAAAGAAAAATTAAACAACTTCAGTTTTTAAGGAAAGAAAAATTGAGTCATAACTCGAATCCCAAAGGAAAAACTAAACCAATTAGGTTTTAAAGGAAATAAGATTCGAGTCAAAACTCGAATGCCGAAGGAAAAACTAAACCAATTAGGTTTTAAAGGAAATAATATTTGAGTCAAAACTCGAATGCCAAAGGAAAAACTAAACCAATTAGATTTTAAAGGAAAGAAGATTCAAGTCGAAACTTGAATCCTAAAGGAAAACCAATTCAGATTTAAAGGAAAGAAAATTTGAGTCGAAACTCAAATCCCAAAGGAAACTGAAAAATTTGAGGTGGAACTCGAATCTTCGAAGGAAAACTATACCAATGTGGACTGGGTTTGGAAACATTGACCAGTAAAAACTGAATTTAAAGGATTCGACCAGTAAGAACTGAATTTTGATTGTCTGACTAGCTCGAAAGCATGATTTGATTGACCTATCAGCTCGAAAGCAAGATTTGAATGATCGACCAGCTCTAAAGCAGGATTTGATTGACCGACCAACTCGAAAGCAGGATTTGATTGACCGACCAACTCGAAAGCAGGATTTGATTGACCGACCAGCTCGAAAGTAGGATTTGAATTGAAAGGTTAATTTGACGGTTTGAAAATGATTGACATAAAGTTGTAACCTGAAGGCAAGAAAATGATTGGCATTGATAAAGTTATAATCCGAAGGTTTGAACATGATAGACATTGATAAAGTTGTAACCCGAAGGCTTGAAAGTGACTGATGTTGGTAAGATTATAACCTGAAGTGTTTGACAAGATTGGTCGACCCGGAGGACTGTTCGTAGAATTTTGGCATTAAGCATGAGATTGAACCATTATAGAAAACTGTGTTACTTCTATGAATGATCTCAGGATTATCCCTTATCCTGAATGGTAAGCTCAGGTTTATCCCTTAACCTAAAGGGGAAATAAAGTTGAGGAGAATTGATGAAAAAAAGGGGTAGCAATTAATGAAAGATTGACAAAAATTGATAAGAATTGAGGAAAATTGATAAAAAAAATGAATAAAAAAATGATGAAGATTTTGAATTCAATAGACCATCATAGTTAACTGTATGTGGTCTTCTTTTAGGATTATCCCCTTATTCTGAACGGGGAAGCTCAGGTTTATCCCTTAACCTGAAAGGGAAACTCAATTTGAAGAGAGACAACCTAAGGTTTGAATTTGGAAGGGAGATTCTTGATGAAAGATTTTTAATTTATGATTTAAATGGACCATCATAGTTAGTTGTATGTGGTCTGATTTTCAAGATTAACCCTTTATCCCTAATGGGGATGAATAAAATTGAGAATGATAGAGATGAAAAGAGATAAAAATTAATGGAAGATTGATAGAAATGAAGAAAAATTGAAGCAAGATTGATGAAAGTTCTGAATTTCAATAGGCTCTCATAGTCAACTGTATGTGGCCTAGTTTCAGGATTATCCCCTTATCCTGAATGGGGAATGGATCGATATAAAAATTGATGGAAGATTGGTGAAAAATGATGGAAGATTGATAGAAATGAAGAAAAATTGATGAAAGATTGATGAAAGTTCTGAATTTCAATAGGCTCTCATAGTCAATTGTATGTGGCCTAGTTCCAGGATTATCCCCTTATCCTGAATGGGGAATGGATCGATATAAATCGATGCAAACTGACATAGATCAATGCAAATGAATGCAAATAAATATGAGTAAATGCAAATTGATGCAAATGAATGCAAGTGAATGCACATGTGTGCAAAATGAGAGATTTATTTATCCTGCCTGCATACAGAATGTTTTGAAAATAATTTTAAAAAAAAAAAATGCTCGTGTAATGGGGGAAGAAGATTTTGAACAAAAGGATAAATGATTGATGTTTGAAGAACCCTCTCTGAAGGTGACAAAGCAACTGACTTTTGATTGATTCAGGAAGGACTCTGAAGAGGGTCATTCCTCATGAAAGGACATTTTGCAGAGAAGGAGAATAAAAGGTGTCATCAAGCTTATGAGGAAAAATTGACAATTTTATTAATGCATTGAAGAAAAATGATAAACCAAGGAAAGATAAATGGGATTACATCATCCCTTTAAAATAATAAAGGCAAGATGAGAAATGAAAAAATGTTGTCGTTGTCAGCTTCTTGAGTGATTGAGGAAAAAGCTCAGTTAGGATGACTGGTTCTCCTTTTCATCTTCAACGAGGAGATTTTTGTTGATGCAGTCCTGGACGATGTTCTAGAAGATGAAGCATCGCTCAGTAACGTGCCCCATAGCTTGATGGAATTTGCAGAAGCAATCTTTCCATTTTCCTAGGGTGACCGGAGGATCTGCAATTCTTGGAAGTTTAACCATTCTTTTGCTCAACATGTCCTCAAGGACCTTTTCAAAGGGCTGATCTAGAGGAGTGAACTTGTGGTCATTGAACTAAGGATCAAAAGTGTGCTCAACTAGGCTCAAATATTTAAATCATGCTCTATTTTCTAAATGCACAGAGAATCAGGCATGTGCTGTAAAATTTTTGAAAGATGTACATTTTGAAAAGATGATGTTTGCTTTTGATACTTGAAAAATATTTGAAAAAATGATGATTCTGGGAAAATCGTGAATTGCACTGAGAAAACATTTTTGAAGAAAAGAAAGGTTGATTTTCGAAGAAAACATGAGATTTTAAAAATTTGATTTTTGATAAAATCCCAATGACTTTGAGAAAATTGATTTCTTAGGGCTTTGAACCTTGAAATTGAGGATGTTAGGACATTGGAAAATCATAATTTGAACTAAGGAAATACTTGAAACGTCATTAAAAACTCAGAGTTTTGAGAAAATCAATTTCTGAGAAAGACTTGGAAAATTTAAAAAAAAAACAGTTTTTCTAAAATGGAATTGGAAAGTAAGAAAAAGGGGTGTGTGGCCCTGTGAAATGTTTTCATGATGCAAATTAGTCAATATGAATGAATGAATGTAACTTCAAAAGATATTTTTTTAGGAATTTGAGAAATGTAATGATTTTGAAGTTAGCCTAAGAGTGTAGGCTAAATGTGGCTTATACGAAGATGACAAATCTGGGCCTCATTCGTATTCTGACTATGGCCATAAATACGAATTTCACCGAGTTCGTCAACTCCTTAAAAGCTTGTGCACGTGTCATTCATATCAATCATAGTGAATTTGGAAAAATGCATGAATTATCATTTAATCAGATATTGAAAATTATAAAAAGCAAACTATATGCAATGCATCATATTCTATGCAGAAATGCAACTCTTATTCCAATATTACATTTGATATTACATTGAATAAAATAAAAGAAAAATAAATAAAATCTTCCTTCTGAATATTCTTGCAAAACTAGAAAATGAGTTAGCACATATATGTAGGTTTTTCTAGATTTATCTGATAATATCGAGAAATTATTGAATTTTATCCAGATATAAACCCTGATTCATACCTCCATGATATAAATACGAGAAATAAATGATGCAAATGCATGGAAATTCAAAAATAAAGTTTTGAAAATCGAAATTGAGGTGAAAATGCCCCTGATAACAAGACTATGGCCTTGAAATCAGGGTTTTCAGAAATAATTTTTGTAAAAATGAGAGTTTTGAAACTCAAATGAATGCAAATGAGATTGAAATCAAACATAATATGATATGATATGATTATATGCATGCTAAAACTTTAAAATTGCAAAAATATCACAAAAACACTAAATTTTGCCTGAATTTCACACGAATTTTGCTTTTCTTTTGACAGTTTGACTAACATATAAGACAATTGAACTCAGAATCAAACCAAATTTGGCACGAACACCTATATTAATCCTAAGAATGGAATAGAATACGAAAATCAATTTTTTTGGTATTATTCAATATGAAAATTAATAAAGAAAACCTAAAAATGTAAGATTTTGCCTTTTAGCCCATATCTATCCTAATGACAACCTAATTTCGAGTACTAACTTACCATAAAGATTTCTAAGCTTTTACATGGTGACATTGGACAACTAGGGGAGAATTTTTGCCTTTTACAGACTTGGGATTAGACCTATAGTCAGAGAGCTACAACTTCGGCAACCTAGGTCAGAATCCGACAACCTTGAAATCTCAGGCAAACTGATAGGCTTTCACAAAAAATAAGGGAAAAACAGTAAACCATAACCAAAATCTCTAAAATTTTAGGAGGATGTTGCAGACAAACAGAGGATCATATCCTATTTTTACAGATTTGGTATTGGATCTACGGTTACAGAGGACACATTAGATTAACAGACCCCTAAATCTGACGAAATTATAATAACAGGGAATCGACATGTAAAATTTTAAAATATAAAAAATATAGAAATCTAAATCCTAAAATCTTGAAATTCTGGAAAATGATATAAGACATTGTGAGGAACAATTCTTCTTTTGGCAAACAGAGCATCCCACTTATAGGTTGGAAAGCCATAGTCGATCTAGTCCCTAACAAACCTGTAACAGGTGTTACAGAATGGTCCATGGAATTGATTTATGCAGAACTGCAAATGATAATGAAAAATTCCCATAAAATCATGTTAAATAATATATCTTATGATGAACATTTTGTATTTTTTGAATCATTAATCAAATCTCCCATGAGGGAGATCTCGATTTAATGATTCTGCATCTACAGTCCACTGTACATTCATAGCACTCAAAACAGGATTCAGTATCTTATTTTTTTAAGGGAGCTACAGATCTCAAAAAGAACCAAATTTTTTACAGAGAATTAATAACATGTAAACCTAATCAACATAAAATTTCTAAGATTTATTGATAAATAAAATCACATGAAATAATGACTGCAACACATGCATAATCTAAAACCTATAAATCTTGAAACAAACACCTATGAAACTAGATGATCCATTTGTAAAATCAATTAAATTAACTAATCACAATACCTAGAATATGCTATTTTTAAAAAAAGAGTAAACATGAATCACATTTATATTATTTTCTTTTGTGACTATGAGAAGGGAGGATCCGATCCATGGATCGGACAAATCTTCTTCTCTCATATAGCAAAAGCATGGAATATATATATAAAAAGAAAAAGAAAACAGCCATATAGCATATAATGAAATTTTTTTATAAAATGGGGAGATCTTACCTTGAGGAAAGTGCTTGCGCTTGATCCGGCTGTGAAGGGGTTGCTTGGGGAACGTCGACGGAAGGTCTTGGAGAGGAAGCTTCACTCGAACCGGCTGAAGAAGAAGGTGGCGCCGGCTGTAGAGGTGCTTGTCACCTTGATATGGTGGCTATTGTGACTGTAGCTGTGTGGCTGTCACCTATAGCGGGCTGGAGGTATGTGCTGCCAAGGAGGGCTGCTACCAAGGCTAAAGTGGCTGGAGAGAGAGAGAGGGTGTGAAAGAGGGAGAGAGAGGAAGGAGAGAGTTGAAGAGGTAGAGAGGAAAAGGTCCAGCCGTGTGGTGTCTATTGGCTTTTAGAAAGAGGAGTTAGGTTTTAAAAAGGAGGAGTGAGAATAAGCAATGCGTCAAAATGAGAGAGAGAGGGTTAGCAAAGAGAGGGGGAAAGAGAAAATGCTCCAGCCGTGGGTTCTTAGGTGAATTAGAAAGTAGAGGGAGCAATAAGAAGAAAGGAAGAAAGGGAGGGAAAGAAGGAAAGAAAAAAGGAAAGGAAGGGAAAGAAGAAAAGAAAAGAAGGGAAGAAGGAAAGAAAGGAGAAAGAGAAAAGGAAGGGAAAAAGAGAGGGAAAAGGAAAGAAAGGGGGTAGAGAAGGAAAAGGAAGGTGGAGATAGAGAGGGGATCGACCCCCCCTGTTGGGTCCACATGGTTTTCTAAGCTAAAATAATAAAAGAAAAACAAAAGAAAAAGAAAAGGAGAAAATGTTTTTTAAAAGAAATATTTTTTTTGGAAACTTTTGAGTGTGGCGCCACCTTGAAGTGGGCCCACACGTTTTCTTAGAGGGTCTAAATAAAAATAAGAATAAGAAAATTAATAAAGGAGACATGTGTGGCCCCACATTGGAGTGGGCCCCACATTGGAATGGGCCCCACTTATTTCAAAATTTATTTTGAAAACCAAAGGGGTAGAATGATTTTGTAAAAATTTTAAGAAAGAATTTTGGATTAAATAAAATATTTTTGGAAATTTTGAAATAAAACTCAAAATTTGAAATTCTATACCCCTTTGTAGAGCAGATCGAGTTTAAAAACTTGAAAATCAAGTTTGAAAGGAATCTAGATTGTTTTTTTGAGAAAATATTTCTAAATTTAAAGTCTTGGGGGTAAAAATGTCAATTTGAAAACCAGGGGTTTGAAATTGAACTTTGAAAAGCTTTAAAAATCGAAACTGGATTAGAATTTTCAAAACTAGAGTTCTAGATCTCGAAAATGAAATGAAATGTTATGAAAATATGGAAAATGATGAGAAATGATATGAAATGTCATGCAAAATGCAAACTCTCGATTAAGAAATTTAGATATTGGACCCCGATTGACTGTTGTACCAGTTTAAAAAGAGATAATTTTGATAAAAATGAACAAAATGGTTCAAGAAATGGTTTTTGTCCCTGCCGGGCCAAGAGTGACACTGAAAATTAGGATTTTAGCTGGTTTGAACTGAAATGAACTGACTTCTAGGGTTTTAGAACTCAAATGGACTGACAAAACACTGACTCCACTGAACTCCTAGACTGAATGGTCGAGAAATGGTGAGAAAAGGTGAGAAATGGTCACTAGAGTGAAGTGAATTATGAACAAGAACTAGATTTGAGCTGGAACAAAGATCAGTAATACTGAGATGAACTAAAATCAAAGCTTAAACACTAGCTCAACTGACTGAACTTAGCTCAATTTCAGCTAAAATGGACTCCTAGACTGTGGGAAATGGATTTAAACTAAAACTGGAGCACTTGAACTCCTGGTGAGCTCAAGCTAGACTCAGAGGAATAGGACTGACTAGGAATGACTGACTCAGAGAAAATTGGCTTGGATTCAAGTGAGAAATGATCTCATTTCTCAGAAAATAAACTCGTTTTGACAGGAATGATTATAAATGAACATGATCTGCTTATTGTGAGCTCAGGTGAGCTAGAATGATTAACATTCTAACTGTTCTGAGCTTAAGAATGAGCTTGGTTGACTCTGACTGACTGGGATCTAGGATGACTTAGGGGTAAAATGATAATTTTCCTAGTGAAATGGGGGGTAAAATGGCACCTAAACTGAGATGAACTTGGGGTTGGACTCCTACATTAACCTACCAGGGTTGACATCTGCAAGAGAGAGATGTCTAAGAATGAATGAGGAAAATTTGAGGTGTTTACAGATGCCCCTCTTTGCTACTAAGCCGGTTTAGGGTCGAGCTTAGTGGTAAAGAAAAACACACCAAATTTGGGCTATATAAAAATAATGCCCCAGTTAGAAGGATCTGACTGGTTATGAAGAAATTAGCCTTGATGAAAACGGTAGGTATAAAATGAAGAATGACGAAGAAGGATTCACTTCATAGAAGTGAGGTTCAGGGTTTGCCCTTAACCTAGATGGGATGGAAAATACCTTGTGTAGAAATAAGGGGTCACAAAGAATACAATAAAAATGGTTTTCCCTAAAAGCTTTGGAAAAGGGAGTGATTTGAGCGTCCCATGACTGAGACTGAATAGGTTTTGAAAAATGGCCTTTTGCGAAAAATGGTTCAGGTTTAAACCTTATCCTGAAAGGGAGATGAAATACCTCATCAGATTGAGGCTCAGGTTTAACCCTTAACCTGATCGGGAAATGAAACACCTTATCATAATGAGGCTCAGGTTTAAACCCTTAACCTGATCGAGAATGGAAATGATAAATGTCATTTGTAGGAGGTAAATTGGAAGGTGAATAAGACAACTTTCTTAAAGAGGAATAAGGCAATGGAAATGGGACTATAAGAGGCAATCTTGGAAGATGATTAAGGCAATTCTCTTTGGAGAAGTATTAGATGGATTTTCCATCAATGTCAAATATGTATAAGGCGACCCTTTTAGAAAAGGAGTAAGGTGACTCCACCGATAATGCAAAATCCGAACAAGACTATCTTTTCAAAGAGAAGTAAGGTAATTCTTTCAACAACGAGAAAGACAAACAAGGCAATCCTTTCAGAGAAAAATAAGGCATCTCTTTCGACAACACAAAAAACAAGGAAAATCCTTTCAAAGAGAAGTAAGGCGACTCTTTTGACAATGCGAAAGACGAACAAGGTAAATCTTTTTAAGGAGAAGGCAACTCTTTCGATCACGCGAAAGTCGAACAAGGCAAATCCTTTCGGAGAGAAGTAAGGTAACTCTTTCGATAACGCGAAAGATGAAAAAGGCTAACCTTTTGGAGAAAAGTGAGGCAAATCTTTCAACAATGCGAAAGACGATAAAGGTTATCCTTTCAGAGAAAAGTAAGGTGAATCTTTCAACATTGCGAAAGACGACAAAGGCTATCCTTTCAAAGAAAAGTGAGGCAAATCTTTCAACAACGCAAAAAACGGCAAAGGCTACTCTCTTATGGAGGCAAAAAGTGATGCCAGAATGTGTCAAGATGGACATCGAGCTCTTCACTTCATGTCAGGATAACAAGAAAATATAGCCAAAATGTTAAAAATTGTTTATTGTTTCAAAATACTTGAAAATAATGTATATCAGTGCGAAAACATCTCCTTTTTTCTACCTAAAGTATTACCTCCAATTAGGCTTAACTCTGTAGAATCAATATTCAAATTCAAATTGCTTGCGATTGACTTTCTTTCAAGGAAGCTATCAATTTCCTTGATATAAACAAAAAAAAAGATTAACATTGTGAAAGCAATTGGTGAAAGAATATTAATAATAGAATTTCACAAAATTAAAGAAGATTCTTAGCAGATTTGACAGTTTGATATCCTGAATTTTCCCATGATGATCTTTTTGCACTCTTTTTTAGAAAGACTTTGAGCTCTCTTGGGATTTTGCAAGAATTTCATTTCATCAACCTTCAACTTGGAGATGCTCTGATTTTTCTTTCTGTTTTTTTGGAAGGGTACGTCACAAACTCCATCAACTTGGAGATGATTCAAGCCTTCATTGGTCCCAAGGATTATATTGATAAACTAATCTCTTTCGATTGAAATCTCTTTTGATGTTAGCATTGATCAAATATCTTTTAGGGATTGGCGGGAGGTTCATCGCATCAGCCTTCAACTTGACAATGATTTGAACTTTCCCTAGAAGGACACGTCACATACTCCTTCAACTTGGAGATGTTTTGAATCTTCTTTTCCCCCAGGGATCTGATTCGTCCATCATCTTCAACTTGATGATATTTGAGAGATCCCTTTTACTGATATACAATTGCAACTTGATATTTATTGAAGAGATATTGAAATTGAGTGGATTTTTCTTTATCACTCAGGATATTTCCACTGCTTTATTATCATAAGAATGGTCTTTAAAATATAACATTGACTGCGATCAATATCAATCACTTATGGCTTTGTGACAACATTGAATTTTCTTTGCTGGCCATATCGAGGATTTATTCTTCATCCTTTTGGTTGGCCAAGAGAAAGATTTTGAATTTTGAATCCCTCTTCGCAAAAATTATGCCTTTTTGGGAGGAATATTGAAGGTAATAAGAGGTAATTCTCTATACTGTAAAGGCTTTGAAATCAATGACTATTTTTTATAACAAATTAGCAAAATATTCTTGGAATCCTTGGTGAAATAAATGACTTGATGTCCGACTGACACATCCATGACTAAAGATTAAATCTTGAAAAGACTCGGTAAAAGATCAACTCAAAAGTTGATTTTTGAGAAGAAACTTGGATCTGGAAAGTTTGAGTCGGAATTCAAATCTTTGAAGGAAAAATTGAACCAGTTCGGTTTTTAAGAAAAAAAATTCGAGTCGGAACTCGAATCCCAAAGGAAAAACTAAACCAATTAGGTTTTAAAGGAAAGAAGATTCAAGTTGAAACTCGAATCCCAAAGGAAACTGGAAAATTCGAGTCAGAACTCGAATCTTTGAAGGAAAAATTAAACAAATTCAATTTTTAAGGAAATAAAATTTGAGTCAGAACTTGAAGCCCAACCGAAAAACTAAACCAATTAGGTTTTAAAGGAACTAAGATTCGAGTCGAAACTCAAATCCAGAAGGAAAAACTAAACCAATTAGATTTTAAAGGAAAGAAGATTCAAGTCGAAACTTGAATCCTAAAGGAAAACCAATTCAGATTTAAAGGAAAGAAAAATTGAGTCAAAACTTGAATCCCAAAGGAAACTGGAAAATTAGAGGCGAAACTCGAATCTTTGAAGGAAAACTATACCAGTGTGGATTGGGTTTGGAAACATTGACTAGTAAAAAATGAATTTAAAGGGTTCTTCTAGTAAGAACTGAATTTTGGTTAATTGACCAGCTCAAAAGCAGGATTTGATTGACCAACCAGCTCGAAAGCAGAATTTGATTAACCTACCAGCTCGAAAGCAGAATTTGATTAACCTACCAGCTCGAAAGCAGGATTTGAATGACTGACCAGCTCGAAAGCAGAATTTGATTAACCGACCAACTCGAAAGCAGGATTTGATTGACCGACCAGTTCGAAAGCAGGATTCGATTGACCGACCAGCTCGAAAGCAGGATTTGATTGATCGACCAGCTCG
Source organism: Nuphar pumila (assembly GCF_984573655.1). Classification (NCBI taxonomy): domain Eukaryota; kingdom Viridiplantae; phylum Streptophyta; class Magnoliopsida; order Nymphaeales; family Nymphaeaceae; genus Nuphar; species Nuphar pumila. The sequence continues at coordinate 166,023,049 of NC_143249.1, read as the reverse complement.
AAAGTAGGATTTGAATTAAAAGGTTGATTTGACGGTTTGAAAATGATTGACATAAAGTTGTAACCTGAAGGCAAGAAAATGATTGACATTGATAAAGTTATAACCTGAAGGCAAGAAAATGATTGACATTGATAAAGTAGTAACCCGAAGGTTTGAACATGATAGACATTGATAAAGTTGTAACCCGAAGGCTTTAAAGTGATTGATGTTGGTAAGATTATAATCCGAAGGGTTTGACAAGATTGGTCGACCCGGAGGTTTGTTCGTAGAAATTTGGCATTAAGCATGAGATTGAACCATTATAGAGAACTGCGTTACTTTTATGAATGGTCTCAGGATTATCCCTTATCCTGAATGGGAAGCTCAGGTTTAACACCATTTTTTAGTATACTGTTTCAATACCTTTTATCTCACCTTTCATAGTTTTAAGCATATTTTAGTATGTATTAAATCAGGTTTTTCTACTCTAAAATTGTTTCAAATATTCTATTATAGTGAGTTCAAGTATAGTTAGGCATGACTTTTGTTTCTAATAATACTTTTTTGGTTTATGTTTGCAGATGGTTCACACATAAAGAAATTGTAGAGGATATCGCAGAAGAACACTTTTCTTTATGTTGGTTTATGTTTTTAGAAACTTGTATATTGGACTAAAACTTGTATATTATATTATGTTTATACCCTTAAAACTTGTATATATATTGGACTAAAACTTGTATATTATATTGTGTTCAAACCCTTAAAACTTGTATGCATTTGATGCAAAAGACCCCTTGAAGCAAAAACCCTTAAAATTCGCAGAGGGTGCTTATTTTCTTTATGGCACATACAATCTTTATTTTCTTTATTTGTTTACCCCTTCAACATTAATTGTCATATAGTCTTGTAGGTATTGTTATGTTTTGCTTGAGCGTTGGTACAATCTTGTAGGGTGCTTATTTTTGTTTTTTGTAATAAAATCTTGCAGATATTGTTTTTGGTCATGCATGTTTTTGCAGGGTTCTTGATACAATCTTGACACTTTTATCAAGATTTGTTATATGCTTTGTATATATGTTATGTTTTGTAGGTATTGATGTTCTTGCAGATTATTGACACTGGTGTGAACTGCTGGGATTGCACACTGGCATTTTTTAGTGGCAATAGCGGTGACACTTTTGTCCCCTTCATTGCTAACTATAGCAACCACATCAATATTGCTGTTATTCCTATAGCAACCACTTTAAGCATGGCCTTTATAGATTAATAGAAGCTATTTAATTGTCCCTGCTATTACTAACAATATATAGAAGCAAACATTAGAAGTGGTTGCTTCTAAAGTCGTTGTGATTACTTAGGAAGTTGTTGTTGTTGGCTGAATAAAAAAGAGCCACTGGAAAAGTGGCTGCTAATAGTGATACCAATAGCAGTGACCCGATTTTTTGGTTGTTGAAGAGCAACAAAAGCCAGGTATATGTAGCTATATATGTCGTTATTGACTTAATAGCAATGACATTTTTAATAATAGCAGCTACAAATGTCGTTGCTAAAGCTCCTTATCCTTGTGGTGAATATGCCACAGATCATGGAATCGTTTTGATCTCATTGAGTTCCTTTTTGAGTGAGTCATCTTCAATTTCTGAACATTTTATCATTGTTTCATATGCTTATTTTGTTTGCTGCAATATGAAGATAAAGAGCATGACACGGTTTTGCTTGTGATTAGAGAACACAAACAATTACTATAAAACAATAAATAAGCAAATAACTACAAGACAAAAAGATTTTATGTGGTTCAATAAAACTGCAGAAGAGTATTGACAACCTTTATTAATATAATCAATCAACAATACAAGAGAGAATAAATAAAGCCACAAACAACAATAACTGCACTTGTCATTCGACCCACCAAGATAATTGATATATGTAACCCAAGATCTTCCTCTTCATTACCAAGGAAAACTGACACCTCTCTCACACTCCTCTCGAAACCCAAGAGAAGCCTCAAAACCTTAGAGAGCACACCACTCTCTCTCTCTCTCAAGCCAAGAAGCCTCACATATTTTCCAAAAGAGAGCACGCCCTCTCTTTCTATTCTCTTTTTTTTTTAAAGCTTAAGGGAACCCATATTTTGTTTTTGAGTTTACAATCCCACCTCATGTGGGTAATCAAAGAGACAAAAAGAAGAGTCCACAAAAAGACTCTCATATGACATATGTGGATCCTATTTGGACACATTCAAGCCACAAATCAACATTCTCCACCTTGGCTTCAATACTCTCTAACAAATTCTTTTTAAACACCCCCTCTCCTTAGTACTTAAACAACCTTACTCATAATAAGGACCACGTTTAGGCCAACCTTGAACTCTATAATCTTCAATGCTTTACCTTTTTCAAGTACAAAAGCTATATTTTTCATGCACAAACCTGTGTATTCAGCTGACAAAGCATACGCTATCACATCATCATCCCATGCATGTTGCTCATGAACCTCAGTAATCTTTTTTTGAAATTCAATCACTTTCTACAACGGGCTATCCCATGACTGAACCTGAGAAGATCTTGATAAAAAATCATCACCCTTTCCTTTCTTCTCAAGTCTTCTCACTCTGAACCTTTGTTTCTCTTGCCTTTTCCATGGAGCTCTTGATGATATCAACATCACAACCAGTCGTTGTGATACTCCAAAATTTCTAACTTGAAAAATTTAGAAAAACTTTTAAATTTTTCTATGTCAGTCTAAAATGAGGTATAAAGCACAATAAAAATCATTTGATTGGCCTATGTTAGTAAACCTTGGGCGGATTATAAGTGTTGTGTGAACTGCATAGGTCTGGATCCAACTTTCCCCATAGGGCTTGAAACCTGATCTAACAATAAGGATTCTATTATGAATTACACACTTTGTCATTTTTCAAACAAATCAGAGTAATTTATATGGTCATAAATAAAACAAGGCAAATTTCAAAAAAAATAGATATCATTCCAAAATAAATGTGATGCAAGGTTTAGACAAAACAAACTTATCAAAATATCAAAAATAGAGCCTAAAAGTCTTGGATCATCATTCCTGTCTTGCATCTGAGCCCGCGCTGCTCAGCAAGTCATTCCTCACCTGTATTCCCTTTAACAGGTCAAACTCATGAAAGCCTGAGAGGTATATAAACAAAACCTCACAAGGAACTATCTAACATTAAAACATATATCACATTTTAAATATTCATGAAAATTATTGGCCTGACATATATGGAATAAAAAATCATGCAACATGTATACTTATCTACCTAATATGTTCAGACATGTTTTCAATAAAAAATTGTGTGATTAGCAAAGTCTTTGTTTCTCTTGAACTAAAAGCTTTCTCGAGTACATTGGGAATACGTACACATTCTAACAGAATAAAACACTTCGGGTGTTTATTATGTTATTGTATTTGATTGCCTGAAGGTCTAACTGCCCGAGAGCCCAAGCGGATGGCTAGTGGTCGAGAGATAGCTCTCGCATGGTGCTAGAATAACAATAATTAGGATATATCATGTACTAACTACAATAGTTGGGGACCTATCACCTAGGACACATTGATAGTCCTGACCTCCTAACCTGCGAGTGACTAGACACCAATTGTGATGCCTTGCTCTCATAAAATATCAAGATAGATAAACTTATCATGTGTCACTCGATGCTTGTATCACCTACCCTCTCCAAGGTAGAAAGTGGTCGTAATGGGTCATGAGGGTTGTCTATCTCATAACCCATCTGATTGCTATGATGACTTGAACCATTCGAGCATATCTCCAGTGACGGTGGAACAATATTTATTTAGGTGTATATACTTTGTACTCATAAGGTCGTTCAAACCTGCAAGATCGTTACAGAGCTAACACTCATACATGCATGGCTCACATGCCTTATAGTACAAAAATAAGTACATGCCACACCCCAATTATCAGTTGGTTTTCTCAAACCTCAAGCTCCTACATATGCCACAATAGTTTATGCATATTGTCAAAGATTACCTCTCATTTCATTATGCATACCAGTTCAAATGTTCTAATAATTAATATACTGATGTTTGAAAATCAACAAGATATCATAATTAATCATACCCCTATTGAGTTAAATAACTTGTTTATGAGTTTAGACCATCTTATACTTGCAACCATCATCAAAGGAGGGGTAATTTCAACTTAGGAGTTGATCCATAAAGTTTTGAGGTTGATAGTTGTTCAAAAGAGTTGATTTACAAAATACTGGGGTTGAATCTTTCTTTAGAAGAGTCGACTCTTTTTTAAAATAGTGATTCACAAACATACTGAGGTCGACTCTTAATACAGAGGGTCAACTCAAAATACAGAAGGATGATTCATAATACTGAGGGTAGACTCAAAATACAAAGGGGTGATTCATAATACTGAGGGCCGACTCAAAATATGGAGGGTCGACCTAAAATACAAAGGGTTGATTCATAATAATGAGGGATGACTCAAAATATGGAGGGTTGACTCAAAATACAAAGGGGTGGTTCATAATACCAAGGGTCGACTCAAAATATGGAGGGTCGACTCACAATAAAAATGGGTGATTCATAATATTGAGGGTTAACTCAAAATATGGAGGGTCAACTCAAAATATAAAGGGGTGTTTCATAATACTGAGGGTCAACTCAAAATATGGAGGGTCGACTCACAAGAACATAGCCAAAGTATTTAGCAGAGGTTGACTTTTCAAAGATGAGAGTCAACCCTTGCGAGTTTAGATAAGCATGGCCATCTTGAGAGTCGTCTCTTTAAAGACAAGGGTCGACCCTCGGTCTTGTCTAACCACTTTATAAAGCAAGGAGGGGTTGGCTCTAGCTTGCAAGAGTCGACTCTTGTGCTTTACAGTCTGGTTTTTTTACTTCAAAACTAAGGGCTTTTACCGAATTTTGCCGAGATAATTTTGTGTAATAAAGGTATGCATTTCTTATATATATATATATATACACATTTTAATCTCACATAAATCTCAAGCAATATGCATAAGAATACCTACCTCAAAAAGTTGTATAACAATGATGAACTGTGCACGGTCGGGGGAGGTGGCGGTTGCTCTAAATATCCAACGAAAATGGTGGTTGGAGGTGGTAGTGGGTGATGATGCATGAAATGCACATCATGTTAACAAGTTATTCATGCATTTTGTAGTAATATTAAGGTTTTAAACCCATGTTTAGATGCATTTTGATAGTAAGGGGTTGTGGTTCGAATTTCAGAGAAATCGGAGTTAAAATGAGAGAGTTATGGTTATTTCAGTGTTTGGGCATGGATTTTGAGGTGGATCGGATCCATATCTGACCCAATTAGGCTATTTGGACTTTGGATCAACCTTTAGAAAGCCCAAAATCCAACCCACACGCATATCCATACCCATTTAGAAAACTTTTTGCAGAAAACCCCCCAGAAAGTGGCGCAGGGTAAAAACTTTTATTATAACACTATTTTTTAAAATACTCAAAAGTATAAATATACTTTTTAGAAGAGCCCTAGACGTCTTTGGCATTGGGATTGACGCCTCTTGCTGTGATTCTAACTCCAGCCCTTTCCTGCCTCTCATTCCATCACATTTTGCCTTGAAGATTGGTTTATGCTTGGAAATCAAGCATTCTTCGATCTATCTTTTCATTTCTATACATTTCTTTATCTTCCTTGCTGTGTTTAATCACCATTTGCTATGTTTTTGCAGGTGTAGCAGAGGTGGAGACCATTAATCTTGCTTGGAAGTGCGAAACACCCCAACAAGATGAGCTGGCCCTACCTCCATCCGGTTTTCTGAGCCCTTCGATCGCGAATCGGCACCCGTTCCATCTTCGGTGGATCTCCAACGTGTTGCAGCTGTAGATACCCTGCTCGTGGCGATATTCCAGCATTCTCGAACAGTTCGGGACGTCAAGCCAAGACCATTGTTCGCTCTCTTCTCCCCCACGATCGTCGGATCGCCCTTGAGGTAGGTCTTCTTCTCTCTTTTCTTCTAGTTAAAGCCTAAATCGTGTGTGCTTGTGTTTCTTTTGTTATTTTCTGTGTGTTTTCTTTATTTTTATTGTTTCAACCTTAGAATAGCATTTGTGCATAGGCCAGCACGGTAGATCTAGGTTTTGTTTCATTGTTTTTGTGTTCGAGTATTGATTTCCATCATTTTTCACTCAAAACGTGTAAATCGGCTAGAGGTTATTCTAGCCGATTTGTTTTTTATATATCCAGCGTGTGTTGTTGTGTTGTTTCTACAGAAAAACCTGTTTAAAAACTTTCATTTTGATTTAGTTTAGTAGTTGGGGTTTGATTGTTTGTTATTCCAATTAAAAAGAAAAAAAATCGGCTAGATTAATTCTAGCCGATCTTTGTGTTTCAATAAGTTTAGTTGCTGCAATTTTTCTGTGGGTCTCTTGTGTAATCTGAGTATTATTGGTCTGTGTCCTTAGTGATCTAGATTTGTTTTTGTTAAAGAATTATGTTGCTTTGATTCTAGGTATGTCGTGTGCATGTTTTTGAAAATTTCGTTGAATGAAAAAGTTTACGTGAGGTGAGTGCGTGTGATTTCAGTTGGTTGGGTGTGTGTTTTCTTGCGTCCTGTTAGTTTCACAGTTTCGTGAAGGTTGTGTTGATTAATGTCTTCATTTTAGGATTGTTCTAAATATCACTTGGGGTTTTGGTGTTTTGTTTCTATTGAAAATACAAAAAGAATCAAGTTTTACCTCTTTGTTTTAGGTGTTGTCCAGTTGGTTGTAGGACTTTTCAGTTAGTTTCAGTTTATTACATTAGCCCAAATTGTTGATTAATGTTTTAGTTAAGGTAGAGATTCGTTTTTGTGGTAAATTTAGTGTTACTTGTTTCTAATGTTTTGTGTTTAGATTAGGCGTGTATTTAGATTGCAATTAAAGTTTTTTTTTTTATTGTCTAAATTCTCAGCATATTAGATAGTGTGTTTATAATTGCAGTAGTGTAATTAGTTAATTTTAGTTAGGTGTTAATTTATTTTTATCATTCTCGTAATAGTTTTAGTGTGATTGTTATTTCGTGGTTTTAGCATTGTTGTGCTAGTCGTCTTCTCCAAGGAGGGGCGGCAGCCATTAGAGCTCCAGTCGAGCTCTACGCTGCTTTTGGTAGCTTCTTAGAATTTTTGTAAGTGTTTTGTGTATTTAGGAAGTCTTTAGTGTGTCTAAATACATTGTATTAGATGTTGGTTGCTCTTAGACGTTTTTAGTGAAATTTCTAGTAAGCTTCTTAGGTTAGGTAATTTAAGTTAAGTGTCTACATTCATTAGTTGTAGTCTAGGAAACGTTTTTGGTGTGGTTTTAGGAAAGTTGAAATAGTGTAGTAATTGCTCCAAAAAGAAAAATGTTTTGAGAAAATTGATTGCACCAAATTCGTGGTCTACCATTTAAGTAAAGTTGAAATTGGGATTAAGAAAGGACAGTCAAGGTAGAATCAATAAATTTTTGGAAAGTGAATTGAAGTTTCAAATCTTTTCTAAAAAGGAAATCACGGTTTTGATAGAGGTCTTTAATTGTTTTATCAAACATTTTTGGAAAGCTACAACCGTGGAGACTCTCTTGAATTGGACATTTGCAATTTGTCTACTTGCTTAAATTGTTTTTTTTTAATATCTTAAAGAAGTGTAACTGCTCCTAGCTGGACGGTTTTCCATTTTTTTACCTTTCCAAATTGCAGTTTAAGGCAAGTTAAGACAAGCATTTAGAGTTGGACGTCTTTTGGAGTTATCAACTTTCCAAAGTTGTCTTTGAGCATTTACTCTTTCCTATTTCATTAACCATCCATACTGAGTTAGGATAAAGTAGTTTTTAATTAATTTATTTATGTATGTTAACCTTAGTTAGGAATTAGGTTCTTAGTTAACTAAGTTTTAATTAGAGTTAATATATTGGGCGTTGAAGGTTTAGGGTTATTATTGGTACTTATTAGGAGTAATTAATTAGGATTTGATTTTTAGAGTTCTAATTTAGGTATTTAATTTAACTTAGTCAAGCTAGTTGACCCAATTAGGTGAGTCGTGTCCCTAGTCTAAGCCAAGTTAAGTCGACTTAGCCAGGTGTGGCGTGAACATAGTCCTAGTCTTATCGTAAATCCGCAGTCCTTTGGTCTTTAGTGGTTTAGTTACATTTAATTTTAATCTATATTAGCTTTAGTATAAGTTAGTTTAGAGATTCACTTAATTGATTTAGCTAGGTTTTAGAAGTTAGTGTTTATTTAAAGTGTATTTTCTCATTATGTTTGATGTTAGTAGTTCATGTAGTTAAGCTGTAGTTAGTTTGTATTAATTGCATCTTTTAATTTCTGTAATTAGGTTTGCATCATTGATTAAATTAGTTGCATTTGATAATTAGAGTAACTTAGTGTTAGTCATAAATTGCATCTTGTGTTTATTTCTCCATTCATTTAGTATAATTGCATTCATCATCTCTATATAAACTGTCATTTAGTGTCATTTAGGTTGCATTAGGGTTAAATTGCATTTTTAGTGTTTAAAATTGACTTATGAAGTGAATAGTTCATTGAAAGCAAAAACCGATTTTTGCCCTGTCGCACTGTCGTCATTTCATGTGCAAAAATTTTGAGTTTTCCAAATATTATTTTTCTATTCACTTTTTTGGCGTGTTAACTATCTGCAGACCAAATTTCAGCTTGATCTGAGTTGGTTTGGTCTGATTTTTAAGCATTTTGTGAAAATTGCTTTTTCAGATTTGAAAATTTCGGGACCTGCGATATCCTGATTTTTCCCAGTTTTGAAACACTTATATCTGGAGTTCCAGATATCATTTTTAATTATGTAAAAACTGTCAGATTTTTTAATTTGTTAGTTACAGAATAGAACAAATTTCGGGAAAATCGGATTTTGTTTGCCTTGTCAAACAGTAATTTTTCGAAGAGCTGTCAGAAGTCTAGTTTGCACTAGTTAGGGGCATATTGGTAATTTCATTCTTTTAGGCATTTTCGGTCTGTTTTCATTAGTTTCTGCATTTTAAATGTTGCATTGACATCATACAGCATTATTGGACTTAGAGTAATTGATTTTAGAATTAGTTTGATATTTTCTTGATTATTTTATTGTTAATTAGGTTTTATTTGTTGAAATTCTTCAGAAGTAGGTTTAATTTACATTGTAGTTTAGTTTCATTAAGTAATTCACTAACTTTGCATTTTCCTGTGTTTTTAGGTTGAAAAGCATAATAACTTTCCAGGGATTCTTGTCAAAGTGCGAAACTTTGGGAATTGGCGAAAAGACAGAAATACCCTTGGCGTGCAATAGAAGGCTGAAGATTTTTTCTCATTAGTTGTAGTGTTAATTTGTAATTGTGGTAGCATTGTATTTGTAACTAGTGTTTCTTGATTAATAAATTGAATTTCTTAGAAATATTGGAGTAACTCCCGTTCCCTGTGGGTTCGACCCGTACTTACCACTTCGTGGAAAGTCGGTTATTTACTTTTGGTTGACAATTTTACAAAGATTTTATTGAAAATATTGTTTTAAAAATACCACTTCCAAAAACTCAACCAGTGGGCACAACCGGTGCTGGAGAAAGGAGGTGGTGTTAATGTTGAGGGTGTATACAGCAAGGTGGTGGTGTTAATGGGGGTGATGGTGGTGTAAGGAGAGTGGCTAGTGGTGAGGTGGCCACCCTAAAACCCAAAGGAGAGAATGAGAGAGAGAGAGTCTTGTATGTAAGAGGGAGTGAGGGAAGTGGATGGCAAAATAAGGGCTCATACATGGGTATTTATAAGTGGGGAATGAGGTGTGGAGAGTGACATATGGTGAGAAGTGAGTGACACGTGGTGAGAAAAAAAAATAAAATGTGGAGGGAGAATGCTAATAGGTGTATGAGGTTTGTGTTTTGGGTTTTGGGTTTTGGGTTTTGGGTTTTGGATCTGGTTTAGATCCTATCTAGATCCAATCCTAGTCCAACTGAATTTCAGTTTGGTTGGAGACCTAATTTCACTAACTAGGTTCTCATCTACTTAAAGTAACTAGGTTTAAAATACCCTTTTATAAATATAGAACTTTCACATAAATCCCTAAAAAGAATTTACCCATGTGCCATTTAGTCAAAAGTTAATGATGCGCATGTCCCTCAGTCGGTCAATACAGTTTTGGATGACTATGACCCTTGGGTGATAAATGTCCTCATATCTTTTAAAAAATGATTATTTTGCTCCTGAAACTTGTGAGGCATGCGACAAATCCATTTCAACTCCATTTTTGACAAAATAAAAACCATTCTTCTCAAAATTTTGATACGAACGCAATTGTGTGCTTGAAAATTATAAAATAGACCTAAAAATATTCATCATATTTCACTTAAAATTTTCAAATATTATATCCTACTCATCTAAAAAGAAATTTTGTCCTCAAAATTCCATGTCAAGAACTATTCAAACAAGTCAGGGTATTTTTTCTTCATTTTAGATTTAGGTTTCCAAATGTATTCCTTAATTCCATGATGCCACTGAACTTTAACAGGAGGAATGATTTTTGTCATCATTACCTAATCCCTTCGATTCATGATTTCAAATAGTCTTTCTTCCATATTCAGATCTTCTCGAATATCTACATCTTTATACTGCATGACGTGCAATGGGTCATAAATGTATATCCTCAACATCGAGGCATGGAAGATGTTATGTATGTGCTTATACTAAGGAGGTAGAGCTACATGATAAGATGCCTCTTCAATCAGTTCTAGGATTTCAAACAATTTGACATATCTGAGAATTAATTTTTCTTTCATCTTGAATAAAAAAACACTCTTAGTTGAAGATATTTTTACAAAAACCATATCTCCAACAAAAAAAAGTGAGCTCTCTGCATCGCTGATCCACATAGCTCTTCTGTCAACTTTGAGCAGTGCATAGTCTTTCATGAATCATTTATACTTATTGAGTGTAGTGCTGCAAAATCATTGGTGACTCAACTGCCCGCTCACCAACCTCATCCCAATATATTGGGGATCGATAGGGCCTTTTGTACAAAGCTTCATATGGGGTCATCCATGTAACATCTACAATTTTGTTTTAGTTTAACTTTTAAATTCTTGTTAAAATCAATTTTTAATTCTGGCAAAATTCAAGAGTCTAAGTTGACTAAACGGTGTTTTGAACTCAAACCAAGGTCCATGAGAGGCTCAAAGGGGTCACACCCAGCCCACTGAGGTGCCAAGTACAGTTAGGGTGGCTCACGGGAGTTTAAGGGTGACTCAAGGTTATTTGGATCTTAGATGAGCTTGGTTCAGATCCAAACTTGAGTTTGGATCCAATGTTGTTTTGGATTTTTATGTTTGAACATAGATCTTTAATTTGATTTTTGAATTTGAATCTTGTTGTTTGGTTCTTAGATCCAACCCAACTGAGAATTGGATCTGGATCGGGTTTTGGATCTGAATCATTTTCAAATTTGGACCCAAGTGGGATCCACTCTAGGTTCTAGAGACCTCATTAGGAGGGTCTTTAAACCCTAGAGAGGGTGGGACGCCCCCCTTAGTGGACCCCATAACTAATTAGATTAATTAGTAGTTAATTAAGATAAAAATAATAGATAATTAAATTAATTACTTAATTAATTTAAGAGATTAGTTCAAATATCTTTGGAATAAGGGTCTTAGAGATCAGCCTAGTTAGTATAATATTAGGGTTGGACTCTAAAGAGGGGATGCCCCCTTTGGTGTGTTTTCTAATATAAAAAGAAAAAAAATAGAGAGGAGTCTCTCTCTTATTCTTCTTCTTCTTTTCTATTCTTCTTCTTATTCTTTCTCTTCTTACTTTCTTCCTTTTTGGAGCTTTTACAGCATCCATTGAAGATCCTCTAAGATTTGATGATGGGAGATGAAGGTCGATCTACATTTGAGAACCTCATTAAGGTAGGTACACCGATCGCCTAGGCATAGATTTTTTCAAATGTATAGGATGATTTTCAGATCTGAACCAATGGTGGATCAGACCTTGAAATACCTCTCTAAGATTGAGTTTCAATCTGGAGAACACACTTATATGGATCATTGTTATCATGGAATAAAAAAAAATGAATTTCAAAATAGGATGATTTTTGGCCTTCTTTTACGAAAAATGATTTGGAAAAAACTTCTTTCTTATTATTTTCTAGATCTTATTTGTTTCAACATGTTTAATATGTTAATCTTAGGTTATATTGATGAAATATAAGTTTTATAAGTTCTGAAAATTTGTTATATGCTTGAATCCATGGTCTTGTATGCGAAAAATCACTTTAAAGAAGGTTTTGGCAAAAACATTTTTAGGGGTTTGATGTTTTTGATAAAGAAAGTTAATCTGAGCATATATGATGGATTATTTTATATTTAAAATGATTAAACAACATGTTATTGCATAAAGAATTTATGTTTTCATGATTGTTTAGGGTTTCTTATGATTCTTGCATATATGTAATCATATTTGAGATATTTCTTAAAGATTTTGTGATTCTTGGATGATGTATGTTATTGTTTTAGCAAGATTAGCATGAATTTGAGCAAATACGTGTTGTAGGATAATGTAAATATGTTTAAAGCATAAAAAATCATGATTGTATAGAATTTTATTGTGAATCTTGTTCTTGCATAATGGATCTTGCATGAGTTTGAATCTTGGCTTTTTTGTCCTCGTTTTCTTATTCTAACTTGTTTCAGAAAAAAAATTGATATCTCTATGAAAATGAAGTCAATAAATAAAAATAAAAATAAAAATACTGGAGTATTTGACACATCTAGGGCTTGAATTTAGAATCTTGTTTCAATTCATTTGGATCAGTATTGAGGCCAAAACATTCTTTGCAACAGAGCATAGGTTCTCTGCCTTATCTGCAGGATTATTCCGACCAACGATTTTGATGGTTCTAAAAACCCAACCAAGATTGATCAAAATAAATTAGGAAACATCTTTGTGAAAGGTAACATGTAAAAGAAGATCCTGTAAAAAGGGTTTTGTCAAAAGATTTTTTTTGTAGGTTTGGAGAAATTCCCCAAACCGGGATTAATTTCTGCAGTTGACTGGATCTGTCTTATATTTTTTCTAAACAGAGTTTAGTCTCAGAATTTTCTTGATTTTATTATAATGATTTTTTAAGTTTTATTTCTTGGACTGTGTTCCTGAGATATGGAGACAGTTTTAGTAAAATTGAGAGAGTGTAATTCGTTTCCTATGATTTTTGGTGGGTTTTCAAAAATATGTTAATAGGGATCCAAATTTATATATTATGACATGTGTGGCTGCTTAAATGTATTTTACATTATGCAACATGGTTATAGATGTTTATCTTAGAATTTGAGCTAATATGCATGCAAAATGAATATATTCTATGTTTTTCTTGATTTATAACCATTCATATGACGCGCATGTTAATGAACATTGAATATCATAAGGCATGATTAGTATAAAGTAAATTGTTACACATGTTGTTACTTGTTTAAGCATGATCATGAATTGCATGTGATTGCAGCCTTTATTTATACATGTAAGCATATAATATGGTGATAATGATGTGTGATATGCACATGTGTATAGGTTGGTGTGAGCTTAGGTTCAGTGAAACCTATGGGTGCATGTGGTGTACTAGAAACAAAGAAGATATCCATGCACATAATCACATAATTGACTCATGAAGGCCAGGCTTACAGTGTGAACTGTGGGTATCTGGATGAGTCAAAATAAACTTGCTTATGAAATCTCCAATGGGGAGATTGTGCTTGTGAGCCTGGGTGTGTGTGTTGTAAGTATATGTAATTTAATTTATGAGCCTAATAATTAAATAACACCCATAACTCATTCAGAACAGATCCTTTGTACTGGGGCCCACTTTGGAGAGAGTGGGGGTACACACCACCAGTTGACAGTTGTTTTGTTTTAGAGAGTAGAAACGTCTCTTGGTCCCCTGTCTTCAGTCGTAGGGGGGCCGGACTACCAGGTATCCTAGGTGGTATGAATAAAATCTCTACAGAGTAGGAATCAATTTCGCATAGGACCACTGAGAGTTTCTCTTGATTACGCACTGCTCCAGTGGAACCTTGATGTGAGGTTACAGATTCTTCAGTTAAATGGAGTTAATAAAATATATGGCATAATATACCTCTTATTGAATTAGTTGAATTGAAGTTAGGAACCTGGGAGTGTACCTTCAGGTAGGAGGAAAAGTTGAACATAAGAAATCAAAATGAAATCATTTAAATATTTCTGTTTGTGCATAAATTGTTATTTCATTGGCATGATGCAATGTACCATGTTTATCCTGTAATATGAATGCAAGCATAATTAGTTATGTAATTATGAATTTTGCTTAATTCTGATATGTTATGGTCTATGATTTAGATATTATCTAAAAATGTGCCAATATTTATTTTTGTGATTGAAATATTTGTGTTCATGTGTTTTGGTAATTACCTACTGAGGATGTGGACTTATGCCTTTGCTTATAATATTTCAAGTAATAAGTAGGCTGGAGGGTGATGATAGTAGGCTCGGAGTGGAACTAAGAGGGTTACAGTTCTTTAAGGCATTGAGAGGACTTGATATTTTATTATTTGGTTATTTGATTAAGTCCTGTAAACTATGATAATGTTTGAGACTAGTATTTGATTCATTTTAAATGTAAACAGTGGTTTGATTTAGTTATTCTAGTCTTACTTGTGTGTGTGTGTGTGTTGTATATGTACCCTGCCCAAGGCTTGAATCATATTTAAAAAGACTTTTCACTATATTTTTTGAAAATTGTGTAAAGGGCTTTTAAAAAAAAATCTCTTAATTTTTGGTTTAAAAAATTGGGGCACTACAATCCTAATACTGGCATGATAATTGTTGTTATTTGCAAATTCAACAAATACAATGTGTCAGTCCCACTTAGCCTTCTAGTTCAACATACATGCTATCCTCTAATGTCTGTATGGTCCTTTCTGACTGGCCATCGGTCTGGGAATACAAGGCAGTGCTAAATTTTAGCATAGTTTCCAAAGCTTGCTGCAATTGCCTCTAAAAATATGATGTAAAATATGGATCATGATTCGATATGATTGAGATTGGTACTCCATGTAGACATATAATCTCCCTAATGTATAAGTCGACTATATTTTTTAGTGATTGATTAAATCAAATAGGCAAAAAGTGGCCAGATTTGGTAAGTCGATCAACTATAACCCAAATTGCATCGTGTTTCCTTCGAGTTTTCAGAAGACCAACCACAAAATCTATGGTAATTTTTTCTCATTTCCATAGCGAAATCTCTATACTCTACATTACTCTGCTAGGTCTCTAATGCTTGATCTTGATTTATTGACATGTTAAGCATTTTTAGACATACTTTATAATTTTTTGCTTCATAATGTTCTACCAATACTTTAGATCTTTGAACATCTTTATACATCGCAAATGAATTGTGTTCTTAGTCTTATGAGCTTCATCTAGTATTTCTTTTTTTAATTTCTGGTTATTTGATACCTAAAGTCTTTCTTTCATCCAAATACTTTCATCTTCTTTATAGAGTTTACAAAATTTTTCAGTTGGTGAATATAACTAAAATTTTCATAGATTGAAGAAAATTTTGTCAGCTTTTTAGATCTGCAAACCGTTCATAAAAATTCATCTGTATGAGGAAGTTATGAATGTTTTACTATAGACATACACTTTTCTATTGACTGTCATAGAACCGTCCTCCATCTATGAAAAGAGTCCATAATTTCATAGTAGGTGTGAAATTTTGTTAGCTTTCCAACACAATAAACATCTCATCAAAACTTCTCTGAACAAGAGAGCTATGAGCATTTTACCGGTTGGGTGTCAGGCCGAAAATACGTAATATCAGATTTATGTATTTGGGTGGGGCCAAACCGGGTCACCCGAATCCGTACATCTGAATTTTTTTGACATAAATTAAATCAAAAAATTAAATAAAATCACATATTCTAGACTAACGTAACCTATAATAGACAAATCTATTTTTCCTTAACCGTTTAGCCAAAAAAATAGACTCGTCTTACATGGCTTAATTTCTCAGAAATAAATTCTGCAAAATACATGATTAAATAAATAAAGCATAAAATTATGCTATGAATAAAAATAAAAAAATGTGAAATAAATATAAAATATCAACATCCACATACTCTACCAGCTATAATTAAAAATTGCATGAAATCAATTAACTATTTCACAGTTTTACTAAATTTACCAAATTTTTTTCTAAAAAACCTGATAAGACTCAAAACGTAATAACTAATGATTCCAACCATGAAAATCCTTCATATTTTTACAGAACATCTATCACAACATATACTACTGACCCAAATCAAGATTTATAGAAAAATCAAAGTGAAATCTAAGTATTTCAGAATTTTACGGTTTTCTTTTTTGAGAACCTAGTTTTTGGGATGAACTCGATTTCAAAATGGGTTTTCTCTCGAAAACCCATTATATTTTCATATTTCAATAGTCCTAAACCAAACCCATGTGTGTGAGGCTTTGTTTAGGATCTATATTTATAAAAAATAGATGGAATTCATGCCACAAGTTCTATTTTGCAAGTAAAGTATAGATCCCCCTAACTTTTTGGCGAAAAACCATTCCTATGCGATTCAGTTGAACTCTTCGCACAAACCAAGCAATCCACACATACCACAACCTTGGATGTATCCTCCTTACTCCTCCTTCCACTACGTGAAGGTCTCCCTTGTAGGTCCAAGGGTGAAAACACCAAGTGTAAGAAAATGCAAGAAAGACAAAGAAGAAAAATAAGAGATTTGAGAGAGAGAAAGGAGAAAAAAGTTCTAAAACTCAAAAGAGGCAAATGGGGGGGGGGGGTGAGCCCCTCCTCTCTCTATATAAGATAAAAATTTAGGTCAAGGGCTGAGGCTAACCACAGCCCTTGGTCTAATCTTGGTGAAGTTACCATATCACAAGGTAAGTCCTTTCATTTCTTCTTTTTCTTTTGTTTTGTATTTTCTTTTTCTTATATATATATATATATATATATATATATATATATATATATATATATATATATATATATATATATATGCATGTTTTTATAATGTATATGTAGTATATACATACCTTAGTATGTTTATTATATGACTAATATAAGAGGGAAAGGGGAGGGGGGGGTAGATCGACCCTCATGGGTTGGCCTCCCTTTCCTAAATTCAACTTGCTTGCTTGGCAAGGAAGTTAATTTTTCCAAGTTCCTTTTTTTTCTTTCTTTCTTTATTTTTTCTTTCTTTTCTTTCTTTGCTTTTCCCCTTGTTTTCATCTTTCTCACCTTGGTCCAGCCCCTTCTAGAGATCTCTATGGTTGGCGCCCCCCTTAGGAGCTCCTCTATATGAAAATGGTAAGTTTTGACTTATTCCCTTTTATTTTGGTTTTTGGTAAGTTTCATTTTAATTTCAATTTAAAGTTAATTTTTTTTTTATTTCATTTTAAAGTTTAAATTAGGATGCCACATAGGATGGGATGTTCCACATATGGACTCCTATCATTTTATAAATTTTAGTTAATTTTTAAAATCCATTCCATGAAATTCAACTTGAATTCACTTTAAATTTAATTGAAATATTTCATAAATGAACTTGTAAATTCACATGGAATACTACTAAATGAAATTTAGTTAAATCAATACCTAATTAAATTCCATTAATAAAATTTTAAATTTTTCTCAGAATTAGATTACTTATTCCAATTATTCCTTTAAGGTTTAATCCAAATTTCTCAAAATTTATTTCTGAAAAATTTGAGCTCTATAGGGTCAGTGAGACTCGGGGCGTGTAGGATTTATTTTTATTTTTTATTTTTTTTGAGCTCTCTCTAAACCTTACAAACCCTCTAATACATTGTCTACTAAATTTAAAATTTTGATTTATTATTTAATAAAGAAAATTATAAAAATTCAAGAAAAATGCTTCAAAAATTGTAGGTATTATAAGTACCCTCTTGTTGAGCTCGCGCTTTTAGCTTTTCATACTAAGGATCCTCTTTCTGTCTTACCACAATCATTATGAGGATCTTAGGTTGGATGATCAAACTGGATAGTTGAATAGTACCATGGTACCCATGAAGTATTTTCAACTGACAAAATCCTAAATTAATTTGCATCCTTTTCCTACGAGGCTGGCCAAGACGGCTCCAGCTTTGCGGCTAAGAGCATCGACTATAACATTCACCTTTCTAATCTGTTGAAATTGAAATTGAGGAACTTGCCATAATTGTTTCAGATTTATTGTACTTGAAGGGATGTTTATATAATATTCTTGATTTGCATATCTCTTGAAATTATGGAATTGTACACTCACATGCACATTATCATTGAAATGTGGTTCCTAGTTATGCATATGTATCTTTGCCTCTGTTTCTTAAATTGTGCGATTAACTGGAGATCATGAGGTTCTTAGTTCACACCTACACGTAGCACATCTTGACACCTGTGCTACTTAGTATGTACCTCAAAAAGGGTACATTTTGGTCTCGTGCTTGAGGCATTGATGGGTGCATGAAATGCATATTATACATGTAATGTAAAGAGTGACACAAAAACTTAAACACCATAGGGTATGAGTAGCACACTGTTGTGGTTTTCGGACTCAGTTGGAGTCTTTGGGTGATGGCCCTTGCTCGTGAGTGAGCTCACGTATGTATATACTGTAGTAATGAAAAAATAATAATATGGTGTTTTGATCGCTTTCACGAGCGATGTGCTCTTGTTAGCCGCGTGAGCCTGAGCACATGAATGGGCAGGCTAAGTCCTCGTTTGTGTACCCCGTGGGGACCACGAGGCATGCAACCCTCGAAAGGAGGTATGACATGATAAATGAATGAGCCTAAGAAAAATAAACCTATCGTGCCCCATTCACAAATGGTTCATCTTAGAGAGGATGGATGGTACAACCCTGAGTGACTTATCGTTACTACGACACGTGTTTTGACAAGAGTTGTAGCATCCTTTGACCTCCAATCACTCAGAGTCAAGGAGGTCGAGGTTACCTTTTTAGGACCTCACTATTGCAATAGTATGGATTGCAATCCTTACCTATGCGAGGGTTTCTCTCAGTTGCGTGCTGCTCGCATGAGGTTTACTTGGTCTGTAGCATCCCCGGTTACTACCTTTATAATTTGAATAACAAATGTCGGGTGCATGGCTCACAGAATACGAGGTTCCTTCACATACCCGAAAGAGTAATCAGAAGAACTTAAAGACTAACCAATCACAGCTAACGTACTGTAGTAGTTTACTTTACTTGCTTCCTTGCTTCAGTACCTGTTACGTTCCTTTACTATTTCTTAGCTATGTATGTTTAGTAGTTGCTCAGTTTCATTCACTGCTTTACCTTGTTAGCACTTGTTACACATGCACTTACCTGACACAGGCACATGTATCTGTAGTCCGCATGCTACTTGTTTTTGCTACCTGCTTTCTTTGAGAAATGAAATATGATGTTGTTGATTCTTCACCACCTCGCAAGAGTGCTGACCCCGTTTCATGGGGATGCAGATAATGAATAGGTACAACTGTGATGCGACAGCACACAATGGAGGCTTGGGGACCCACACTTATCTACTGATCCTGCTCCTGTTCGGTTTTGGGTTTTTAAGGGGATGATCCCCCTATTTTGAGAGACTAACAGACTTGTTGTATTTTGTCTCATTTTGTATCTCTAAACTGATGGGTTGTATAATTCACAAAACTTAGATTTTTGTACCCTTATGGATTTCAAAAACATGTTGGTTATGCTTTTCTGAATCGGTGGCCCACTCAGACTTGCGGCCTTGCTTCTCAGTTATTCTCTGTGTTATTGCTTTCCGCTATTTAACGTAAAATTGTTTCAAAAAAAATTCTTAAAAATTCAAAGATTTTTCCAAGGTCAGGGTTTGGGGCGCCAGAGAGATTAGTATTAGAACAGTGTTAAGTGTGGTCCAAGACTTTAATGTGCATCGTCCATCCCACTGTAAGTATGTTTAAATTTGAATTTATGCCATTTACATGTTCCTTACTTCTTAGTTAGAATTATATGCTTGATTGTATGTGCATGGGTTAGATGTCAACAAACCCAAGTTACTAGAAGATTTTGGATGCTATTCCAGACTTGGTTCGAGGTGAGGAATCCTTGGGCCGAGCAGTTCAACGCCTAGCCCGAGGTGTTCACGTGTTGGCACAGTAGGCACCTCCGTGTGCCAGGTGTCTTGTGGATCATGAGGGACAGATTTGTCCCCGTGAGTTGAGCGATTGTCCCTACTGTAGTCTTCGGGGGCATATCGAAGAAGAATGTCAGACTAAACTTCACGATGAGCTCTGGAGGAGCAACGCCAACGATATTGATGATGTATCCTCGGTCACTGGATCAGTAATTGTCGAAGTGCACAGTCAAGAGGGAGATAGGCGTGGTTCGCCAGATTCTCCTCAGTATTCGCCAGAATCTTATCCTTATACGGTTTCTTTGAAGTTTGTACCAGATCCTCCTATGCCTCCAGTACTCATGGAATTCCAAGAGATATCTGATACACCCTTGCGAGTTCCTCCTCGTATCAGGTCGCGACGTTGTGGAAGTCAGAAGGACTATCGATACTTTTACACCAGCAAGCCTTGATGATGTTACAATGTTTTGTTGGAGACATTAAGTCAGTGCTCCATTTTTGGGATTTTGCTTATGCAGTTTGTAGTGTTTTGTAACCCTGACTTTAATAAAGGGTACTTTTGGCATGTAATGCATGAAACTTCCTTATTAATGTAATAAAAATTCTGTTTTTAAGAAATTGTCTTGGTTGCTTATACGATGTTTACTTGTTTAAGATAGCATGGCGTGCTCATTGTGACGACCTGATGGAATCACTCAACAACCTCACAGAGGTGGTTGGCCGTCAGAAGGAAGCTATGCGGAACATGGGTGATCACATTCAGCAGACCACCCAAGAACAGGGGACGCATGTTCAAGTTCCTGCTACTGCAGTTCCCTACAAGCAATTCATGGGTTTGAACCCTCCTTTGTTCGACAGAAAATCAACACCAGAAGCAACAGAAGACTGGGTGCGAGAAATCAAACAGATTTTTCACGTTTTACAAGTGAACGATGACAGAAAGGTCAATTTCGGGACGTATCATCTCTAAAAGAATGCAAAAAGGTGGTGGGCTACCACCTGGGAGATCAAGTTCGAGAACCAGCTAGTCACCTAGGAGCAGTTTATGGAAACCTTTTTCGCAGCGTATTTTCTGGCTCACGAGAAGAGCAAAAAGATGCAAGAATTCCTTAACCTACAACAAGGAAATTCTATGTTGGTGGAGTACGTTACTCATTTCTGCAGTCTCGAAAGATATTGTCCCAACCTTTATGCTATTGAGAAGGATTGAACATTGAAATTTGCTTGAGGATTGAAGCCAGTTTTGTGCACCAAGGTATATACCCGTGTACCTACGACCGTGGATGAGGCTCTTGAGACAACCTCGCTTTTAGAACAAGATTGGTCTGAGTCCCAGAGGACACCAGCTTTTAAAGGACAACAACAACAGTAGCAAGGCCAAAGGAGTTGGCCTAGGAAGAGGCAGTTTCAGAAGAATTCTAGTGGAAAGAAATTTTAACCACCTTCAAAGAAGAACCGGTACAACAACAACCAGCAGCAACAAT
This sequence comes from Nuphar pumila, assembly GCF_984573655.1. Classification (NCBI taxonomy): domain Eukaryota; kingdom Viridiplantae; phylum Streptophyta; class Magnoliopsida; order Nymphaeales; family Nymphaeaceae; genus Nuphar; species Nuphar pumila. The sequence continues at coordinate 166,001,425 of NC_143249.1, read as the reverse complement.
ATCAGAATCGACGACCCCAATACCAGCAGCAGCAGCGCCAACATCAGCAGCCTTAGAGGCATATCGCAATAGTAGTGGGATGTCCCAAGTGTCCCGTCGACCATCCGGGTCGACCTTGCCCTCGTGACACGGGAGGATGTCTCTATTGTAGCAAGATGGGCCATTACATAAAGGATTGCCGAAAAAAGTAGTCGGATGATCAAAGAAGAAACGCACCAGCAACATCACAGCCAGTTCAGCAGAGGCAGACTCAGCAACATCAGCCGCAACAACAACATCAGCAAAGGCAAGACAGCCAGAAAGCAATCGCAGGACATGCTTACACAGCAATAGTGGAACAAGTGACCAAAGGCGAGTTGATCCAAGGTACTATTACAGTTGCTGGTCATGCAACTTTTACGTTATTTGATTGTGGTGCTTCGTATTCTTTTATATCTGTCAAATTTGCTAGAACATTGTCTTTGACCATAGAGTCTTTGAATTACTCGTTGGAGGTTTGTACTCCAATAGGTGATCAGTCATTCTATGATTCTTATATTTTGAGCATCGAGGTGTCAGTGGCAGGGCAGAACATGCCAGCTAACGTAATCCTGCTAGACATGACTGAGTTTGACGTCATTCTAGGCATGGATTGGTTGTTTGAGTATCATGCTCAAGTTTTTTGTAGAGAAGGCAGAGTAGCCTTATTTTCGCCTAATCATCCTGTTCTAGAGATCAAGCTTTCTCGACCGTTGCGAGATAGCTGTTTGATTTCTGCTTTTAAACCCCATAAATATTTGCGTAACGAGGGTACTGCATTCCTAGTCAGTATCACCCCAGCAGAGTCTGCGTTAGTTCTGATCGAAGACTTGGACGTGGTTTGGGAGTTCCTCGATGTGTTTCCAGAGGAATTGTCTGGATTACCTCCAAAGCGTGAGATCAAATTTTATATTGAGTTGTTACCTAAAACTACTTTTATTTCCAAGGCACCATATCATATAGCTCCGGCAGAGCTTGAAGAGTTGAATCGACAGTTGGAAGAACTTTTGAAACAAGGTTTTATCCGACCTAGTGCATCCCCCTGGGGTGCACTCGTGTTGTTTGTAAAGAAGAAAGATGGATCTTTGAGGTTGTTCATTGACTACAGGATGCTCAACCAAGCGACGATTACGAACAAATACATGTTACCAAGGATCGAAGACATTTTTGATCAATTGCAGAGAGCAAACATTTTATCTAAGATTGACTTCAGGTCAGGTTATCATCAACTTCATATTAGCAAGGAAGATATTGCAAAGACAGCTTTTCAAATAAGATATGGGTTGTACGAGATCGTGGTGATGCCTTTTGGCCTCACGAATGCACCAGCTGCATTCATGGATTTGATGAACCGAATATTTTGTCCATTCGTGGATACTTTTGTAATTGTGTTTATTGACAACATCTTGATCTACTGAGAGAGTTCTGAGCAACATTGGAAACATCTGCGTATCATTCTGGGTCTACTTCGTAAGCATCGTTTGCTTGCCAAGTTCTCTAAGTGCGAGTTTTGGCTTTAGCAAGTTATGTTTCTAGGTCACATGATATCCAAGGATGGAGTGTCAGTTGATCCAGCAAAGGTTGAAGCAGTATTAGGCTGGAAGCAGCCTCAAAATGTTTCAGAGATTCGTAGTTTCCTCGGGTTAGCAGGATACTACCTGCGATTTATCCAAGATTTTTCGAGAATTGCTTTACCCTTGACAAAGCTTTTGCGTAAAGGCATCAAGTTCGAGTGAAATGATGCTTGTGAAGACAGTTTCCGGATCTTGAAGTCTAAGCTGACGACCTCACTAGTGTTAGCTTTATCTTCAGGCAGAGGTGGTTTCGTGGTGTATACAGATGCATCTGGAACTGGTTTGGGTTGCGTGCTAATGCAGCACGACAGGGTGATTACTTATGCTTCGAGGCAGTTGAAGATTCATGAGAGAAATTACCCGACGCACAATTTGGAGTTAGCAGCAGTAATGTTTGCCTTGAAATCTTGGCGACACTATTTGTATGGAGAATCATTCGAGGTATATTCAGACCACAAGAGTCTCAAGTATTTGTTCTCTCAAAAGGAGATGAACATGAGACAACGACGTTGACTCGAGTTTATTAAGGATTATGACTTCACGTTGTCTTACCACCCTGGTAAGGTGAACGTAGTGGCGGATGCGCTTAGTCGCAAGTCGAGTAGTGTTCTGGCTAGTCTCGTGTGGAGCCAGAAGCTAATTAAGGATTTTGTGGCTTGAAAGCCTTTTCGATTGGTAGCAGATCGATCAGATTGTCAGGTCTGACTATTTGATCAGAGTTTTTGCCTAGAATTATGGAGTTTCAGAAGCTGGATGACCAATATGGTAAGTTTCTGGCCCTGACAAGACAAGAAGATACGTTCTTTAGTGTGTCAGATGATGGTGGTATTAGTATAAGAGATCGACTTTGGGTTCCGAACAACCTTGAGTTAAAGAAGGAGATTCTTGATGAAGCTCACATGACTAGGTATACAATTCATCCTGGTGCGACGAAGATGATTAAGGATTTACAAAGGAAGTATTGGTGGAACGGTATGAAGCGTGAGATAGCAGCATACGTTTCGAGGTGCTTGACTTGTCAGCAAATCAAGATTAAGCATCAGCGTCCTAGTGGTTCCAAGCAAAGGATTGAGATTCCTCAATAGAAATGGGAAGATGTCATGATGGATTTCGTGGTAGGATTACCGCGAACGAGATGCAAGCATGACGTGATTTGGGTAGTTGTGGACAGACTCACCAAGTCTGCCCAATTCTTACCTATCAGGATTAGTCAGTCGCTTGAAAGCCTAACTGACTTGTTTGTTAGAGAGATTGTACGATTACACGGTGTGCCAAGATCGATTATTTCTGATCATGATCCCAGGTTCACATCGCAACTATGGGGTCAATTGTTGTCTGCTTTGGGTACAAAGTTGAAGTTTAGTACAACTTGTCATCCTCATACTGATGGTCAATCAGAATAGACTATTCAGATGTTAGAGAACATGCTGCGAGCTTGTATGCTCGATTGGAAAGGTGAATGGAATTCACACCTGTGTTTGGTTGAATTTGTGTATAATAACAGCTATCACGCTAGTATCAGGATGGCTTCGTACGAAGCGTTGTACGAGAGACCTTGCCAATCACCTTCATATTGGGACGACATCAGTGATAGATCCAAAGAATCGCCAATTGTTCTTCAGCACTACACTCAGCAAGTGCAAAGGATCCGAGAATGTTTGAAAGCAGCGTAAGACAGACAAAAAAATTACACCGATAAGAGATGATGAGAATTATCATTCGAGGTTGGTGACATGGTTTTTGTCAGAGTTTCACCGACTTAAAGCGTTTTTCGCTTCGGGAAGAAAGGAAAGTTGAGTCCTAGATACGTTGAATCATTCAAGATTTTGGCGAGGATCGGTGAAGTGGCATATCGTGTTGAGTTACCTCAGCAGTATATACATATTCATAATGTTTTTTATGTGTCGATGCTAAGGAAATACATTCCTGACCCATCACACATCATTTGTTATGAAGACGTAGAGGTTCAAGAAGATCTAACGATGGCAGAGCGTTTGATTGAGATTATTGATCGACGAGATCAAGTTTTGCGTACTAAGACTGTATCGCTAGTTAAAGTACGTTGGCAACACCATGACATCGAAGAATGCACATGGGAACCAGAAGCGTGCATAAGAGAGAAATATCTCAATCCTTTTGTAACCTAATTTGGGTGATTTTGCAGACAAAATCTTTTTTAAGGAGGAAAGGATGTAAGGTCCACGATAATTTTAAGGTAATTGTATGCAAAGTGTTTCAGCGTATGTAAATTTCTTGTGCGATTCATAAATTTTTCATTTTTGTACCTGTTTGGATATGCGAGGTCTGAAATCGTGTAAGTAGAATGTAAATGGAAAGTGAGGAAAATCTTTGATGAATTAAGTTCCAAAATTTTAAGGGTAAGTCTATAATGTATATGTGTAGTTTGTCCCCGAATTTGAGTCCCAAACGACAAAAAAAACCCGTCAGTGCATGTGATTTACGGGAGATCGCCTAGCAATGGAACAAAAGTCTATACGAGACCAATTTCCATATGAGATGGAAAATTTTTCAGATATGAGCTTTAGAAGGGTAGTGTATTGAAAATTTAAAATAAAGATATGTGTCATGATATATGTATTTGATATTAATTAACAAATTTGGTAAATTAGGGGTAAAATCATTTTGGGCGAGTTAGTCAAGGGGTCGACCAAGCCCTTGGTTGACCACTTTAGGTCATAAGGGGACGACTTTAGCCACGAAGACCAGCTGGTCAGGTTTATCAGCTAGGACAATGGCAATCTCGTAAGAGGCTAGTGCATGATCCAAAAGGGAGGGCCACGATTGGCCCTACCCCAAATAATAATAATAATAATAATAATAATAGTAATAATAGTAATAATAATAATAATAAATATAAAAATCAATATTTCTTTTCATAATGGTGCAAGGGGAAACACTATCATGGCGTGGGGAGCCTCTCCAAGCCATTAGCTTGAGGGTTGCGCCCCATGGGATTCATTAGATCCCTATGGCTCTTCCCAAGGAAGAGCCATAATGAGAATAGTAGTGTCTCATTGGGTGCATGGGGCAGCAGCCCCATGACACCCTTGCAATTTGTAAAAGACCTTTTGAATCTCAGAATTTGAGTGGAGGGACTGGGCGGCTGTGGGAAGTCGTGACTCACTCCCATCCCTCCATCCTCTTGGAGTGATCTCAGCCATCCATCCACCTCCCCATCCTACATAAGCCTTTTTTTAAAAAATGAGAAGCCAAAAGAAGGCATTTTTTTTAGAGACTCTCTCTCCCATTCTCATTCTCTCCTTCCTTAGTCATGTGGGTGCTAAGGAGTTCAGCCGCCGTCCTTGTGGAGCTCGTGCATCCTAGCCCATCTCCCTATCGTATCAAGGTGAAATATCAACATAAAATTTTCTGTGTTTCTCTTTGAAAAAGAAAAGAAAAGCATGGTGAATGGTATGAATGTGAACCCATGAGGTCGATGCAACTAGGGTTGTGCGACTCATGGCGGATTAGTTGTCATAGTGGGGGATATTATGGTCGTGAGCTCTCTTTTCCGTTCATGGAACTTGAGGGGCTCATAGCCACCAATTCCAAGGTTTGGTTGCTTGTATTCCTTCTTTTTTTTTGGTGTCTTCTTTGTTTTTTTTTTTGCAGTAAATTTTGCATGCAGTAGCTAGGTAGCTTGGCTTGTACCTTCTAGTTGTAGTTATCTTTTAGTTGTAAGCACTTTGGGTTGGACGGGTTGGTTTCCTATGTCAACGAATTTCTATCATCTTTCCTTCCATTGCACTGATTCTCTTTTATATTTGTTTCTTTTTTCTTTGGTCGGTGTTGGGTTTCCCTAGCCTCTCTCATGGCTATAGAGACGGTTGGGCACCCTACGAGGGTCAGGTTCTGGGTTGGGTTAGGTCGCAGCCCAGTCCCACCATGGTAGCCTCATGACCACCGTTTTTCCCTTCCTTTTTCCCCTTTGTCCTCCCTTCTACCTTATTACTTTTTTTCCTGTCACGGTTTTATGTTGGGTGGTTGGTCTGGTCCCTGTTGGGACAGACTCAACCAGGTGCACCTTGGTCCCAACTAAGCTCGGATCGGTGCACCTAGCTCTTCGGAGCCCCTTTGGCGTGTGACTGGTTGCCAGGTGCTGACCGCACCCGAGGAGCCTTGACAGCCCCTGGCTAGGCTGGAGGCCCTCCCTGCTCTGCGGAGCCTGGTCTGAGTTGGTTTAGATCAGGGAGTCTCTCAGGCACAGGTCTGGTCCAGAGGACCAGATGTTATCATCGCAAAATTTTTCCCTTCCCTCTGCAGGAGAGAGAAACGATTCTGCGAGTCAAACTCGACCAAAGTTTTTTAAAATAGTTTTGAAAATTACTCGCCTCTATTTTAAAAATTTATGGAAAAAAATCATGAAATGGGATCCACCTGTCGGTACGAGGTTCTACCGTTCCTGGTGCCTTTACCAGGGGTAATTGAACCAAGGATCAAATGTATGCTTTAACTTGACTCAAATATCTAAATCATGTTCTATTTTCCTAGAATGCACAGAGAATCAGGCATGTGCTATGGAATTTTGAAAAGATGCAAGTTTGAAAAATATGATGTTTGCCTTAGAAAATCGAGATGTACTTGGAAAATGACTGAAAAAAATACTTGAAAATGGAATTCCTGGGAAAATCATTGAACTTCATTGGAAATTAGAAATTATATTGGAAAATGAATTTTGAATGAAAAATGGATTCTCAGGAAAACTTGGACTTTGAGAAAATCGATTTTGAGATTTGAAAATGAAATTGAGAATGTGGAAATCTTGGAAAATCATGATTTGAACTTGGGAAATACTTTGAAATGTCATTTGAAAACTCAAAGTTTTTTAGAAAACCAAATCCTGAGAAAGACTTAGAAATTTTTGGAAAAATCGATTTCTCTGAAATGGAATTGGGAAAAGAGTTTGAAAATGATGCAAATTGAATGAATGAATATGAATTTGAAAGATATTGCTTTGAGGAATTGAGAAAATCCTTTTGAGTTTTGAGAAATGCAGTGCATTTTTGAAGTTAGCCTAAGAGTGTAGGTTGAATGTGGCTAATACGAAGATCACAAATCTGGGTTTCCTTCGTATTCTGAGTATGCCATAAATACGAATTTCACCTAATTTATGAACTCCCTAAGACCTTGTGCACGTGTCATTCATGTCAACCATAGTAGATTTGGGAAAATGTGCATGAATGATACATCAGATATTGAAATTTTGCAGAAATTAAACTATATGCAATGCAGTCCTATTCTATACAGGAAATGCAAATCTTATTCCAAATATTACATTTGCTTTTTACATTGATTTGAACAAAAGAAAAGAAATAAAATAACCGAATCTTCTTCTTGAATGTTCCTGCAAAATTAGAAATCATATTAGCACAGAAATGTAGGTTTATCTGGATTTATCCAAAAATATCGGAAATTATCGAATATTATTCAGATATAAACCCAATTCATACCCTCTTTGATATAAACATGAGAAATAAGTAATAAAATTCAAAAATAAGCTTGGAAATTTGAAATTATAGTAAAAATGACCAAAATACCCCTGATGACCTTGAAATCAGGGTTTTTTGAGAGAATTTTTATAAAATTTGGAAATTCTAAAATCAAATAAAATAAAATTAAACACATGATATGCATGAAAACTTAGAAAATTAGAGATTGAAATTTTGAAATTGAGGTCAAAATGACCAAAATATCCTGATAACAAGACTATGGCCTTGAAACTAGGGTTTTTTGAAATAAATTTTGTAAAAAGTTGAAATATGAAATGCAAATGATATTGAAATTAACCTTAATATGATATGATATGCTTATTCACATGATAAAAACCTTAAAATGGCAAAAATATCACAAATTACTGAATTTGACTTGATTTTCGCTTGATTTTCGCCTCTGAATTTAAAGATTAACTAACACATAAGGTAAATGAACTTGCAATTGAGCCAAATTTGACATGGACACCTAAACTAACCCTAAAAATAGAATGAATCTCGAAAATCTATACTTTTATATATTTTTTATATGGAAATTCACTAAAAATCCTAAAAATCAAAATTTTGCCTAAAATGCTAACTCTAAACTGAATTTCGAATACTAAACTACCATAGAAATCTCCAAAATTTTATGGGGTGATAGAGGACATAGGCAAAGATTTTTACCTTTTACAGATTCTGGTTTTGACTTATGGTCGGAGCTTGACAACTCTGGCAAGTCAGATTGGAATCCGACGACTCTAGGACTTAGGGCAGACTGACAGGTTTCAGAAACAAATGTGGGAAAAATAGCAAATAGTAAAGAAATTGACTGAAATTTTGGGATAATGTCACGGACAAAAAAAGAAGAAATTCTTCTTTTTATAGTTTTATAATTAGATGAACGGTTTGGAAAAGAGCAGAGTATTATCAGAGATCTAGATCTCTGTAATTCTCAGACCCTAGAATTCGACAGACAGGGAATTTAATTCAGAGAAAAATACATAGAATGCTCCTAAAATTCTCAAATTTTGGGGAATGATAAAGGAAATAGTGAGAAATAACTTTACTGTTGAAAGTTTTGATATCCAACCTACAGATTGAAGCATCACAGCGGTTTAGGGTCGGTCTAGACCCTGACAAGGAAAAATTGAGATTTTTACAGGTTTCGAGAGAATTTGATTTTTAACAGAGACCAAACCTCATTGGAAAAATCTGGAAAAATACTGAAAACAATAGATTCTAACAGAGACCCTCTTTATTTTTTAGAGGAAAATTTGGATTGTCCATCTGGGAGATCTCGGATGTTCTTGTCTGCTAAAGGGAGGTTTGGAAATTCCAGAGGGGTAAAATCTCAGTTTGGGATTTGGTTTATTAGAGAGGGTTCTGAAACCCAAATCGATCTAGATTTTGGACAGGACATCACAGATAGATAAATCTAAATACGGCAAAATTTCTAGGATTTATATAAGAAAAATCAGGCATGAAATAACGATTGGACTCTATATAGAAACGAAAACATATAGATTCTAAGATTAAATATTAGTAAAACTATATAACATGAACAAAATGACAATAAAATACTAAAACTAACCTATATATGGAATTTAAACACAACATCTACATGGAATATGAAAGTTAAATAAAATAAAAACAATCAAGGGGCATGATATATTTTTTTGTTATTTGACTTATGAAGTGAAAGATCCAATCCATCAATTAGATGGATCTTTCACTTCATTGGTTCACACATGTAATGCATATATTCTAAGCATGATGAACACTTGAAATGAATACCAAAAATTCATATGATCAACTAAAAGGCCTTTGACATCAAATTTCACCATCTTCCTAAAAAAAGGAGGATGAACAAAACCTTGGATCGGCAAAGGAGATGGCTGCAAGATTGAGGAGGTCTGGTTAATAGGTTGTTGATGAAGATGGAACCTTAAAGGGTGATGAAATCGTAAAGAGAGTTGCAATAATTGAAAAGGATGGCGGCCAATGGAGATGGTTGGACGCCTGTTGGTTGGAGTTGGGCAGACCGGCTGAAGGAAGAAGGTGGTGTTGTGATGGTTGAAGTGGATGTTGCAGCTAGTCTTCAAGGTGGCTGGAGTTGGATCAGAAGTCTGGCTGGTGGTGGAAGGAAGCAAGTTGGAGCTGCTCAAGGTGGTTGCTGCTATGTTGCCAAGAAGGGTTGCTGGAAGGTAATTGGAGAGGCTGCACTGAATTTGCTGTTGAGGGCTATAGCCAAGAAGAGAGAGAGAGAGAGAGAGAGAGAGAGAGAGAGAGAGAGAGCTCTTGGGCTGAGAGAGGCTCACGTATGGTGTGTGCCTTGTGTTGTTAGGTCTTGGGGGAAATAGAAAGGAAGTGTGGTCTTATAGTGTGGGCTGGAACCAAGAAAGAAAGAAAGGAAGGGGGGAAAGAAAGAAGGAAAGAAAGGGAGGAAGGGAAAAAGGAAAGAAAGAAGAAAAGGAGGGAAGGAAGAAAGAGAGAAGAGAAGAGGAGGGGGGCTTGGTCGACCAAGAGGGAGAGGGAAGGAAGGAAGAAAGAAAGAAGAAGAAAAAAAGAAAAAGAAAGAAAGTAAGAAGAAAAGAAGGAAAGGAAGAAAGAAGAAAGGAAAGAAAAGAAAGAAGGAGAAGGAAAGCAAAAGGAAGAGAGAAAAGGAAAGAAGGAGAGAGGGGGCTAGTCGACCACCTTGGTGGGTCCCACAGGGTGAAAAGATAAAATAAAATAAAAAGATAAAAAAAAATGATTACAAGGGAAACAATTTTTTTTTTAAATGAGAAGGTAGATGTGAATGGAGCCATCTCACAGTGGGCTCACTTTACAAATTTGAAATTCATTTTGAAGGTCGTAGGGGTAGAATAGTCTTTTTAGAAAATTTCTGGACGAAACGAGCTATTTTTGGCATTTTTTGAAACGAGCTCAGAATTTAAAGTTTCATACCCCGTTGTGAAGCAAATCCAGTTTAGAATTTGAAAATCTGAGTTTGAAAGAAATTCAGATTGTTTTTCTCAAAAAAATATTTCTAAATTTAGAATCCTGGGGGTAAAAGTGTCAATTTTGGAAACCCAAGGTTTGAAATTGATTTCTGAAAACTTTAAAAACTCAATCTGGATTGGAATTTATAAAAATGGAGTTATGGATCTTGAAAATGAAATGAAATGTGATGAAATGTTGAGAAATGATATGAAATAATGAGAAATGACATGAAATGCTATACGAAATGCATACCCTCGATGAAGAATTTTGGATATTGGACCTTGATTGACACTTACATCAGTTCAAAAAGTGATAATTTTGATAAAAAAACACAAAATAGTTCAAGAAATGGTTTTCGGGCTCTACCGAGCTAGAGTGACACTGAAAATTAGGGTTTAAGCTAAATTGAGCTGAGTTTTAGGGTTTTAGAACTCGAACGGACTGACAAGACACTGACTCGACTGAACTCCCAAACTGAATTATCAAGAAAAACTGCCATTTTTAGAGAAATGGTCACTGGAGTGAAGGAAATCACATACCAGAGTTGGGTTTGAGTTGGAACAAAGATCAGTAATACTGAAATGAACTAAAACTGAAGCTCGAACATTAGCTCAACTGACTGGACTCAGCTCAATTTCAGCTAAAAGAGCTGAAATGGGTTAAAATGGGCTCCTGAACACTTGGAAGTGGTTTTGAACTGAAACAGAAGCACTTCATCTCCTGGTGAGCTCAAGCTAGACTCAGGGGAATATGACTGACTCAGAGATAATTGGCTTGGATTTGAGTGAAAAATGAGCTCATTTCTAGAGAAATGATCCCATTTTGGCAGGAATGGTCAGAAATGAAAATGGTTTGTTCATCGTGAGCTCAAATGAACTTGAAATGACTGACATTCTAACTGTTCTGAACTGACTAATGAGCTTGGTTGACTCCGATTGACTGGGGTCTGGGATGACCTAGTGGTAAAATGGTAATTTTCTAATAAAAGTTGGTAAAATGGTAATTTCCTAAGATAGACTCGGAGTGGGACTTCTGTGTTGACCTACCAGGGTTGGCACTACACGAGGGGGGGTTGTCTGAGAATGGATAAGGAAAATTTGAGGTGTTTACACCAGACCAGCACCCAGGTCTCCTTTGCGGCTTGTGGACAAGCGTCGGGTGCTATCTGCACCCTGATAACCCTTCCTTATGGCATGGGACCCGCAGTCCCTTTGGCCAGATTGTTGGGTTTGAACCGTGGGTTCAGACCAGCATCCTAGCAGACCTGAACGGTCTGGTTTTGAGGACCAGACCCGAACCTTTTTCCCTTCGTTTTCCTTGAGTATGGGTTTTGGCACTCTTGAGCCCCCAGGGGCTAGTCGCATTCCGGGGTAGCCCGATTTTAGGTCCTTTCACATTAGTTTGGACATCTGGTCTGAACCATGGGTTCAGACCAGAAACCATGTCAGACCCTCACCTAGCCCTATTGAGTTCACCCTAGTGCAGCAGTGGGTTGTCGGGTGCCCTGCTGGTCGGGTGCCCTGCTGGTCGGGTGCCCTTTCATCTTTGTTAGGGCTGCTACCACCCATAGCCACCTGATCCGAATCGGGGCATTTAGGGCAGGGCCAGACCAAGACCATGGCCTGGTCCAAGGGACCAGACTCGAACCCTTCTCCTCCTCATATTTTGCCCCTTTTACAATTGTTCGGGCCATGTTTTTGTTTAGGGTGCTATAAACATGATAAAAGGAGATACGAGTGACCGGCTATATGTAGATATTGGATGATGTAGGTCCACTGCCTAGTGGAACCCAGTCGGAAACATGGCACTCTCGTGCCTTGTCCAAATATTTCAACGGTAATCCTTAGACTCAAATTGGTGTTTTTGGCCACATAGGTGTTTTGTACCTTGTGTTTGTTCATTGGGGTAGCCGAATTGAAGTATGAGTTCCGAGTGGACGTCATATCCTCCTTAATAACCGTGTTGATGGTCCAGTATGAGTAATCAGGTGAGCTCTGTGCCACCCACACGGACATAAAGTCCTTTCATCTGTTATAAACCTTAGAATTTCATCGTATCATCATTGGGTTCCGCAAGCGCGACAACCGACCGTGGTAATGCTAATGTTATTCTCATAAGTTGGGAATATCCTAGATTTCATCCTCGACACGTAAGTGTGTCAAATTCATGAATCCTTGTATGGAATTGGTTTCACTCTGTCAGCATCAGAGCAAGATGTTTTACGAACATTAGTAACCCAGTGATGCATATACGTACATTTGTTCTCATGACATATTTGCATCGTTTCTCCTGCAAGTGCGGCGATCTATCTTGGAAATACAAATGTAATTCCCATACGTATGGGAATATCTTAGATTTCAATCTCATCACCTGAGTGTACCAAAATCGTGAGTCTTCTCTATAGGAGTGGCCTCGTTTTATGAGAAACACCAAACAAAGACTTTTTTTAAAGTTCTGATCTATTGAAATTGAAATTGAGGAACTTTCCATAATTGTTTCAGATTTGTTGTACTTGAAGGGATGTTTACATAATATTCTTGATTTACATATCTCTTGAAATTATGGAATTGTACACTCACATGCACATTATCATTGAAATGTGGTTCCTAGTCATGCATATGTATCTTTGCCTCTGTTTCTTAAATTGTGCGATTAACTGGAGATCATGAGGTTTTAAGTTCGCACCTGCACGTAGCACATCTTGACACATGTGCTACTTAGTACGTCGAAAAGGGTACATTTTGGTCTCATGCTTGAGGCATTGATGGGTGCACGAAATGCACGTTATACATGTAATGTAAAGAGTGACACAAAAACTTAAACACCATAGGGTATGAGTAGCACACTGTTGTGGTTTTCAAACTCAGTTGGAGTCTTTGAGTGATGGCCCTTGCTCGTGAGTGAGCTCACATATGTATATACCCTAGTAATGAAAAAATAATAATATGGTGTTTTGATTGCTTTCACGAGCGATGTGCTCTTGTTAGCCACGTGAGTCTGAGCACGTGAATGGGCAGACTAAGTCCTCATTTGCGTACCCCGCGGGGACCACGAGGCATGAAACCCTTGAAATGAGGTATGACATGATAAATGAATGAGCCTAGGAAAGATAAACTTGTCGTGCCTCATTCACAAATGGTTCACCTTAGAGAGGGTAGATGGTACAACCCTAAGTGACTTGTCGTTACTACGACACGTGTTTTGACAGGAGCTGTAGCGTTCTTTGACTTCCAGTCACTTAGAGTCAGGGAGGTCGAGGTTACCTTTTAGGACCTCACTATTGCAGTAGTATGGATTGCAATCCTTACCTATGCGAGGGTTTCTCTCAGCTGCGTGCTACTCGCATGAGGTTTACTCGGTCTAAAGCATCCTCGATTACCACCTTTACAATTTGAATAACAAATGTCAGGTGCATGGCTCACAGAATATGAGGTTCTTTCGCGTACCCGAAAGAGTAATCAGAAGAACTTAAAGACTAACTAATCACAGCTAACAAACTGTAGTAGTTTACTTTACTTGCTTCTCTGCTTCTGTACCTGTTATGTTCCTTTACTGTTTCTTAGCTACATATGTTTAGTAGTTGCTTAGTTTCGTTCACTGCTTTGCCTTGTTAGCACTTGTTACACGTGCACTTACCTGACACAGGCACATGTATCTGTAGTCCACATGCTACTTGTTTTTGCTATCTGCTTTCTTTGAGAAATGAAATATGATGTTGATTTTTCACCACTTTGCAAGAGTACTGACCCTGTTTTATGGGGATGCAGGTGATGAATATGTACAGCTGCGATGCGATGGCACATGGTGGAGGCTTGGGGACCCACACTTATCTGCTGATCCTGCTCATGTTCGGTTTTGGGTTTTTGAGGGAGATGATCCCGCTATTTTGAGAGACTGACAAACTTGTTGTATTTTCTCTCATTTTGTATCTCTAAACTGATGGGTTGTATAATTCACAAAACTTAGATTTTTGTACCCTTGTGGATTTCGAAAACATGTTGGTTATGTTTTTCTGAATCTGTGGCCCACTCAGACTTGCGGCTTTGCTTCTCAGTTACTCCCTGTGTCCTTGCTTTTCGTTGTTAAATGTAAAACCATTTCAAAAAAAATCTTAAAAATTCAAAGGTTTTTCCAAGGTTGGGGTTTGGGGCGCCACATTGGCAGTTTGATATCTGGGTTTTACCCACGATGATCTTTTTGCACTCTTTTGAGACATGGAGGATGAGTTTTTCTTGGGGTTTGGCGAGAATTTCATCACATCAGCCTTCAACTTAACCATGTTTTGATTTTCCCTGGAAGGACACGTCACAAACTCTTTCGACTTGGAGATGTTCTGCATCTTTTTTAATTCCAAGAATTATATTAAGGATGTTGTCTCTTTTAGTTGAAGTATCTTGATAATCTCTTGTATTTTTTTGAGACATGAAAAGTGAGTTTCTTGAGATTGGACAAGAATCTCATCACATCAGGCTTCAACTTAGCTATGTTCTGATTTTCTTAGGAAGGACACGCCACAAGCTCCTTCAACTTGGAGATATTTCGCATACTTTTGTATTCTCAAAAAGTAAATTAATAAAATGGTCTCTTTGGTTGCAAGTCTCTTTACGATAACAGTGATTAAATATCTTTTAGGGATTGGCGGGAGGTTCATCACATCAACCTTCAACTTGATGATGATTTAAACTTTTCCTGGAATAACACATCACATACTCCTTCAACTCGAAGATGATCTGAGTCTTCTTTGGCCCCAGGGGTCTAACCCATCCATCAACCTTCAACTTGACGATGATTGAGAGATCTCTTTTGCAGATAGTTGATTGTATCTTGATTGATTAAAGAGATATTGAAATTGAGATTGAGTGAATTCTTCTATATCACCCAGAATATTTTCACTGCCTTATTATCAGAAGAATGATCTTTAAAAATGTGCCATAGCTATGATCAATACTGATTAACTTATGGCTTCTCAACATCATTGATCTTTTCCTTTGTCCATCATATCAAAGATTTTTCTTCATCCTTTTGGTTGACCAACAGAAAAACTTAAATTTTGAATCTTTCTTCGCAAAAGCTTTGTCCTTTTAGAAGGAATACTGAAGGTAATATGAGGTAAAATTTTATGCAATAAAGATTTTGGGATTAACAACTATTTTGATAACAAATTGGCAAAATATTCTTGGAACCCTTGGTGAAAGAAATCGCTTGAGGTCTAAATGACATATCCCTGGTTAGATTGAGCCTTAAAAAGACTCAATATTTGATAAAAGATCAACTCAAAAGTTGAGTTTTGAGAAGAAAGTCTGAGTCAAAACTTGGATCTTCGAAGGAGAACTGAAAAGTTCAAGTAGGAACTCGAATCGGTTCAACTAAGAACATCATTGGTTCACTTAAGAACAACATAGGTTCACTTAAGAACCATCATAGGTTTGTTTTAAGAACAACATTGGTTTGATTAGGAAGAACATAGGTTTAATTAAGAACAACATAGGTTCACTGGGAACAACATTGGTTCAATAAGGATTCAGCCTAAGAAACTTGGATCAGAAGGAATTCAACCTACAGATCATATTTTTGAAAAACACCAATCCGAAAGAGGTTCAACCTAAGGACTGTAAAGAATATTGGATCAGGAGGAATTCAACCTACAGATCAATGTTTTTTACAATGAGATTGGTTCAAAAGGTGTTCAACCTAAGAACCGCGGATTAGTCGGAATTCAACCCACAGATCACATTTTTCAAAATGAAATTGGTTCAAAAGTAATTCAACCTAAGAACCACTGGGTTGAGACGGATTTTTTGTCCACAAAGGGGTTCAATCTATGAGCCATATTGGTTTGACAGGGGTTCAACCTACAAACTATCGATTCCATATGGGTTCAATCTAAAGATCACATCAGTTTAGCAGGGGTTCAACCTATAAACTATCGATTCCATAGGGGTTCAACCTAAGGATCACATCAGTTTAGCATATTTCATAGGGGTTCAACTTAAGGATCACATCGGTTTAGCAGGGGTTCAACCTATAAACTATCGATTTCATAGGGGTTCAACCTAAGGATCACATCGATTTAGCATTGGTTCAACCTACAAACTATCGATTCCATAGGGGTTCAACCTAAGGATCACATCGGTTTAGCAGGGGTTCAACCTACAAACTATTGATTCCATAGGGGTTTAACCTAAGGATCACATCGATTTAGCCGGGGTTCAACCTACAAACTATCGATTTCATAGAGGTTCAACCTAAGGATCACACCGATTTAGCTGGGGTTCAACCTACAAACTATCGATTCTATAGTGGTTCAACCTAAGGATCACATCGGTTTAGCAGGGGTTCAACCTACAAACTATCCATTCCATAGGGGTTCAACCTAAGGATCATAATTTAAGAAGGAGATTGGTTTAACTTGCAGGTTGAATTTTAGGAAATGGAGACTCTTGACGAAAAAATCTTAATTCATGATTTGAATGGACCATCGTAGTCAGCCGTACGTAGCCTGCTTTTAGGATTATCCCCTTATCCTGAATGGGGGGTTCAGGTTTATCCCTTAACCTGAGCAGGAAGATGAAGTTGATTCATATGAATGCAGGTGAATGCAAATATATGCAGATGAATGCTGATATATGCAAATGAATAATGAAAGATTTTGTTTGGTCTTGACCGCATACAAGACATTTTGAAAACAATTTTTCAAGAAAAATACCTCAGTATAACTTGGGTGTAAGATGTTGGTCTAAAGGATTGATATTTGTCGAAAGCTCTTTGAAGGTAACAGGGTAAAAACTAACTGTGAGCTTCTTGATTGATTTGGGAGTTACTCTGAAAGAGGTCACTCCTTGTAAGAAGTCATTAAACATTTTGCGAAGAAGGAATATAAAAGATGGCACCAAGCCATGAGAAAAATTGATAAATTTATTAATGCATTGAAGAGAGAAATAACAGATCGATAAAAGAACTGGGGACTACATTGTCCTTTCAAAATGATAAAAAATCAAAATGATAGAAGTGGCATAGCCTTGACATTGTCAATTTCTTAGAAAAACTTGATCAGGATGGTCGACTGGTGTCTTCCTCATCTTCAATAAGGAGATTCTTGTTGATGCAATCTTGGATGATGTTCTTCAAGCTGAAACAATTCTCGGTTTCATGTCCTACTGCCTGATAAAATTTGCAAAACTGCTCTTTGAATCTACCTATGACGATTGTGGGATCAGCTGCTTTAGGCAAACAGATCATATCTCTCGTGAGCATGTATTCCAGAACACTCTCGAGTGTCTGGTCCAGAGGGGTGAACTTTCGGTCAGTACTCTAATCCTTGCGCTTTGATTTTTCTTGATCTTTCTCTTTATGCTGAGGACTAGATTGAAGAGGCTTATCATTGTTAGAGAACTTTCCTTTTTGGCCCTTGGATCCCTCTAAATTATTATCATGATTTTTCGTGTTGCCTTTGTCATCACTGGCAAAAAGAGTGAAGTGAGTCTTCTTTTTCTTCTCATTCTGATTGTTGTTCTAGGTAAAGATGAAGCCTTTATAGACTTTATTTTTCATGCTCAGCTCGAGCCATTCGGCTCGTTCTGTTAATTCAATGAAAGTTCTTGACGGTGCGGTGGAAATAAGACCTCTCAGGGGTTGCGAAAAATTATTTAAGATCAGTGACAATGCATGGCTTTCTGATATTGGGTCCCTCATCTTATTGCAAGCTGACCTCCATCGATGAATAAAATCTCTAGCCTTCTCATTTTCTTTCTGCTTGAGGCCACAGAGATGGTTGAGAGTCAAAAGTGTCTCGGCATTGAAAAAGAATCGTTCGATGAGCAAATTCACCACCTTGTCGAACTCTTTCAATTCAATTGGGTTTATGTGTTCCGAGTATCATTTTGCAGCTATTTCCTCCATGCTGCGAGGGAAACAAAATAAGAGGGCTCGATTGTCTCGCTTGAATTTTGCACATTCAGCAAAAAACATGGCGAGGTGTGCCTTTGGATCGCCAGAACCATCAAACTTGATAAATTTTCTGGGAAGATTGTTGAGATTGTCATCTCCATCCAAACTATCATAGAAGTCTTTGCTCGTAAAGACTTTCTTGCCCTTATCGCGGGCCTGCAGATCTTTGACCATCCTGACCACATCCCTGAGTTGTGGTTGGTCAGAATCATTGACAGATTGATCTTTGAATTTGTGGGCCGACCCCTATTATTGAGTCGACTTGCGAAATGCTTGCTGAGTCTCAAACTCTTCATCGGTATTACCCACTGATTCTGATTCATCAGATGTATTCTCATGTTGGATACACTTTTTAGACATCTTCACTTGGTTTTTCAGTTTTCGTCCCTTGGCCTTCTTCTTGGTGGAGATCTTCTCTAAGCTAGCTCCAACTTGTTCACTCATCATCTTTTTCATCATTTTCTAAAAAAGGGCATACATCTGAGCATCAACACCATCATTGTCCTACTGACCCTGACCCTTGGAAGATCGTTGAGATGACATTTTCTGCTCAGACGCAGAAGAGTGATCAATGGGTGCAGTCTTCTTGTCGGACCTTGTCAACACCATGAAGAATTGTAGATGCTCTCTGCAGAGCAAAACTGAGGGTTAGGTTTTGATTTTGAATGAGATTAAAATATTTGTTGGGAATTTGGTAGACAATTGGAAGAATATCTCATTATTAGGGACTGAGTTGTTGTTGGAGTCACAACAATTGTGTTGCTATTCTTTGTAAAATAAACAACTGAAAATGTGCCTTGTTACCTAGGCGATGTCGTTAAACCATGATAAAATGAAAACTGGAGGAATTTTATTGAAGAAAAATATGATTTTATTATTAATATTAAGCTTGACAAAGAGGAGGGGGACAAACAATTTTCCACCACTCTTGATAATTAGCAAACACTCGAGGACCTGGAAAAAGAGTGAGGGTAACAAAAGAATCTTAGCCATATCTGGTAGAATGGTATACTCTGAACCACTACGTTGATGTGAGATCGAACTCTGGCATAATTTTTTACAGTAGCCGAGCTTCTACGCGCTTCTGCCTCTGAGAAAATTGTCTGATGCATCGCTTTGGATGGTAGTAAGTGCAGAAGAATGGGCCAACTAGCTTGAACTGCTTGCCATATGCATAAGTGTATCTGGGAGATGACTCTTGCTGATCAAAGTAGTCCCACACGACCTCTTCCTCTTGAAGGTTATCAATCAAAAATCAGTATCGTGCAACTGAAAGAAGCTTTTTGCCATTGTATCTGAATGAACTAGCTCTGGTGGGCACATGTCGGTAGAACCAGGACTGCAAGGCATAGGTGCACCCTTCAACTAGAATTGATTCTCCGAGTGTGAAACGAGTCAACCCTCGGTACAAGAAAGCAAGTGCGACCATGACTATAGAGAGGCGGTTGGTCTGTCGACCTCCCCACCTTCGCAGAAGCGGAACTATTCTGATGTTCATATAATTCTTTCTGTCTCGAAAGAAGGCCAGTCCCACAGTGCATAAGACCATTGTGTGTTGAATTCTCTCTCGAGTTGTTCTGGATAGTGATCTGACTTCTACAAATGTCCCATATTGTCGATAGATCTCGAGCAAATCCATATATTCATTTCTATTTTCCTCGATCAGCAACCAAAACTTACATCCTGTCACGCGAGTTAAAGCGTCTCAGGGATCTAGACCCTTGACATTGATAAAAAATTATTGCTCCAATGGATCTCCAGGCTGACCGGCAGGCTCGGGCAATCCCATGATTTTTGAAAATTCAGCCATCAACAGGGTCATCTCTCCCCATGGAAACCAGAAGGTACAAGTGTGCGGGTTCCACCGCTCTGCTAGTGCATGGATCAAATTGTTGTTGATTGTCTGCTTCCCCACTACGGATGCCAGTTCTAACCCACAATCGCTCAAATGGTCTGGAAACATATGAGAGAAATTCCTGAGCCTTGAATAATATCACCGGGGAATGAAGGATCCGATGCTAAGAGTTTGATGCTCAGGAAGACTTTGTCGCACTTCGTAGGAGATGTGAACCTCAGAAAAGACAGAATCGAGTTGACTGGATGCCATCAGACTAAAAAACAGGAAAAATTAGAATGAGACTTGGGAAAATACAGAAATTTTGAAAATTGCAGGCAAGATAAAAATAAAGCTGGAAATTCGAGATCCAGAAGAATGAAAGGATGGAAAATCACCTGGAGTTTTGAAGAAAAGTAGATAATTTGGGAAAATCATCCAGGGTTTTGAGAAAATAGCAAGAAATGCTTTATAAATTGGAAAATGAGGTATTTTGGAAAATCATCCAGTATTTTGGAAAAATTGAGGAAATGTGGGAAAATAAAGAAAAAATGATTACAATACATCACATCCTGCACAAACAATTATGCACATACAACATTCCCTAAAAAGCTGACTCTAAATGTATCAATTTTGAAAGAGCTATAGGATCCTAATCCTGACTCTAGTCACATATTAGTTGTGTCCAATCATGCTATGCCGATATACTCAAGCTGAGGCCCGATTACGTGGCATAAAGTCAATTTCTCTGGTTTTAGGCTCATGTTTTCCAACATCCTTGAGTGTGTCTGCTGATACACGTTGGACTATGGCCCTTGGTACGTGGCAGGGGGGCATCAGCCCAAATAAGTGGCCTAATTGTGAGGCTTTGTCCCAAACTATGGTTCTGGAAGAAAGCCTAGCAACGTGAAGACCAAGTAGAAATAGGTGGGGTAGTTTTTTGAAAAATGATCACATACAAGCAAATCAGAAGACTCTAATGACCTAAAGAAGTAGATTTTTGAAAACTTTAAAGAAGCAAACAATGTTTGCATACATATCCTAGATTGAGGAGTGTTGTATGAGACTTAAGTCTATGTGAGCATGAATAAAGTCTCCTCAATTGGTTCTACCAAACCATGCCTAGTCTACATGCAATCCATGTCAGCTGGGTTTGATTCTAGGCCCCTAGGTTCACATAATATCATGAAATAAAAGCTGACATTTGTAGAACACGATTTTGACAAATTGAATAGAGGAAAGCACTCGATTAATCGGGCGAAAACAGGTCCCATCACGGTCGCCAAACCTGTTATCATTGCAAAATTTTACTTTTGCAAGTCAAACTGACCTTTAAAAAAGATTTTGAAAATAACTCGCCTCCGTTTTAAAATGCGGAAATTTTTTGTGGAATGGAACTCGCCTGACGGTACAAGGTTCAACCATTTCTGGCACCTTTACCAGGAGTAATTGAACCAAGAATCAATCATGTGCTTTGCTTTGCCCAACTTGTCTAAATCGATGCTCTATTTCCTAAATGCACAAAGAATCAGGCATGTGTTATAAATTTCGGAAAATGCAGTTTTGAAAACTTGATGTTTGCCTTAAAGATTTGAAATACTTAAAAAATCCTTGGAAAAAATAATTCTTTGAAAATTGTGAGCCTTGTTGAGAGAATATTTTTGAAGAAAAAGAAGATTGATTTCTGAAGAAATCTTGAAGTTTTGAAAAAAAATTGATTTCTGATAAAACTCAGAATGACTTAGAAAAAGTTGATTTCTATACATTTAAACTTCAGAATTGAGAGTATAACTTGGAAAATCATGAATTGAGCTTGGAAAATACTTGAGAAATCTTTGAAAAACCAAAGGTTTTTGAGAAAATTGATTTTGAGGAAAATCAGGGCCAATTTGAGAAAATTGATTTTATGAGATGGAATTTGGAAAATACATCAAAAGAATGGGCGTGTGTCTCTGTAAAATATGTTCATGATACTCTCTATACCTAGATGATGCATGAATGCAATTTATCAAAGATATTTTTTTGAAGAAATTTTGAGAAATCATTGATAAAAGAATTTTTGTGCCTTATAGAGCTTTAATGAAGTAAATTCGCCTCATATCCCTGACTGTGGCCACAGATATGGATTGAATATAACTCATTTGATTATAAAAGGATAAAAACATTTAAAAGATTAAAATATGCAATGGTTTTTTAAGATAACCTAAGAGTGTAGGCTGATTGTGGCTTAAAAGGAGATGGTAAATCTGGATTTTGTCCGTATTCTGACTATGGTCATAAATACAAACTCAATCGAGTTTACCAACTTCCTAAAAGCTAGTGCACATGACATTCATGTAGATCATGGTGGAATTGAAATATGTGCATGAATGACAAACATAACAATTATATATCAAAATTTAAACTATATGCAATGCAAACCCTAATTTTAAGCAGGAATTTAAATTCTTATTCTAAATTTATTTATAATTTACATCACTAATTGAATTTAAATAAAGAAAAATAAAAGAAAAAATATGGCTTTGAATGTCCCTATAAAACTAGAAAACTTTTTAGTGAAGATATGTTGGCTTTTCTAGATTTATCCAGTAATATATGGAAATCACTGGATTTATCTAGATATAAGCATTTTTCCATATTTTTCCTGATATAAACATAATAAAATATAAAATAAAATTGAAGAAATAATAAAGATAAACAACTTTGAAATTCGGATTTGGGTAAAATTTGACAAAAATACCCCTAAAAACAAGACTATGGCCTTGAAATTAAGGTTTTTTAGAAAATATTTTGGTAAAACTTTGGATTTAGGGTTTAAAAAGACTCAAATCAAAGTCAAATCAAATATGGAATGTCCTATCATAATTATAAACATAAACAAACCCTAAAAACATGAACTTTTATGAAAAAAATAAAAAATAACACAAAAAACATAATTTTGCCAGTGTTTCGGGATCCTTTGGGCACCCTATTTTGCAATATAATCAATTCAAGCATCAAATGAGTTCCAAAATTAATAAAAATTGACACATGCACTTTTGATAACCCTAAAATTAAATTAGAATCATAAAAATCTATTTTTGATATTATTCCAATTTGAAATTTGCACAAAACCCCAAAATAGGCTATTTTTACCCGCAGGCACATACCTGTCACAGTGTTAGACATGAAAGAGGAGTCAAATCATTATAGAAATTTATAAAATTTTACAAAGAAATACTAGACATAAAAAAAGAGATTCTCTCTTTTACAGATTGAAAAAATCATCTCCAGTTAGGGAGATATCATTCCGACAATCTGTTCTTTAATTTAACGAATATAAAATAGATTAAAACGGGTGCTTCCTGTTTCGAGCATAGAGAAAAATAGTAAACTTCATTCAAAAATTCTAGAATTTGAGTAGTGAATATCAGACATGTAGACAAGGATTTTCCCTTTTTACAGATTGTCAATCGGATCTTCGGTTAGGGAGATACGATTGACACAAGTCATTTTAAGGTTTAAAGAAAGCATAACGAGTTCTGAGAAGTTGATCCTACCTTATGACAAAGGAAAAATAGTAGACAAAGACATAAAATTATGAGAAAATTACAACAAATAAACATTAATACAAAGCTACTGTAATTTACGGATCATAAATCGGACCTCGAATGACAGAAATATCACATCTGAAATATATACTTAAATTTCAATAGTGATTTTAAGGAACAGGAATCACGGTTCGACTTTATATTTTTCTCACAGAGTTTCCAAACCCAAAAACATCTGAATTTTTTACAGGGACTTACTGACAAATCCGTGGACCAACCATAAAAAAAATTAGAATTTTCTACTAAAGATTTAAACACGAAATAGCATGATTTTTATAGACCTAAAATCAAAACATGTGAATATCCAATAAAACACTAAAAACTATGATTTAAACATGAGAATTAATAAAAAATAATGTAAACAGCATAAAAAAATTGAAATAGATGCTGGAACATGTGAAATAAACACTAATATGACAAAAAAATAAAAAAAATATAGGGAATCCATGGCTGAATTTGAATTACCCTTTTAAAAGATGGATTTAGCCCATTTAACAGGCAAATCTCATCTTTTATTGGTTAAGAACATAAATAATAGATTTATAAACAATTCTAATGGATTGGAATTCTAAAAAATACTATCAAACAGATTTAGATCATCTTCTTGAACTGATTTTGAGGTTCTTGAATGAAAACCATGGTCAAATCCAACGAAGGAAGGGCGACAATGGTGAAAACTAAGGAAAAAGCATAAAATTTTAATGAAAATATTAAAATAAAATATAGAAGACCTACCTTGGGGGTTGCTGCAACAATGGAGGAGGGAGAGCTGCTGGAGAAGAAGGAGAGCTGCACGAAAATTGAGAGGGGAAAGAGAGAGAGAAAGATTCCCTTGACCCCTCTAAAGAGCCCCTTTTATAGCTTTTTGAAAATCCATGTAATTAGGGCTTAATTAATACCTAACTTTGACTTTTTCAAACTCTATCTAAAACCACTAAAAGGGGATGATTTTCATGAGGATCCTAACCCTAAATAGACTCTAACTAACCTTAATTAAACTTCTAAATGTTTTAGAAAACTTCTCAAATGTGGTGCCACATTTGGTTTTTAAAACCCTATTTTTTAAAACTTTAAAAACCTAAGTTAAAATCTAAAGTGAATATGGGGTTTTAAAATCAAGTTTTTGACTCTTCTAAACTCCTAACCTAACTAGGATACTGACTAACCCTAGTCTAACCCTGTCTTCTTCAAATGTGGCACCATCCAAAGTGGGCCCCACTTCAATTTTCAGAAATGATTTTAAAACTTGAAAATAAGTGGTTTTTAAAAAGAGATTCAAAAGTAGACTTGAAATTGAAAGTTTTGAAATGTCACCGAATCCTGACTGAGTCAAAACTCCTCTAGATATGGCGACAACTGAGTGGGCCCCACATCAGGGTTTTAAAAGATTTGAAATGAAGACTAAAAATGACTTTGAAAATGAGTTAAAATCAACAGATGAAATTCAAAGGTTTTGAAAATAGAGTTCTAAGCGAACTGAAACTCTAGACCAGAGTCCTAAACCAACTAGGACTCTAAGATTTTAGATTTTTGAAAGCCAAATAAAGAAGTTTTTGAAAGATTTTAGGAGAACTGGTAAAAATAAGTCAGAAAATACAGTTAGGGTTAGAGTCCTAACTCAACCGAAACTCTGAAATAGAGTCCTGAATCAACTGAAACTCTGCAAAATAGACTAATTTTCGAAAATAAAATGGAGAAATGAGAAATAGAGGTAAAAACAAGATCCATAATAGAGTTCTGATCAAATTGGGACTTTGAAACAGAGTCTTGATCAGACTGAAACTCTAATTTTTTGGTCTTTTCTGAAAAACAGATGAAAGGATTTGCGAAAACCAATGAAAATGGCAACAAGTAGTGAAATGAAATAGATTTCTGGTCCAACTGGGACTCTGGGGACAGAGTCCTAATTTGACTAGGACTCATAATTCTGGATTTTCTGAGAAAACAAATGATGAAATTTTAAAAAGAACTTTTGAAAACAGGTGAAAATGGATTCAGAAAATGAAATCAGGATAGAGTCCTGATTCGATCAGGACTCTGGGATAGAGTCTCAGAATTTTAAAACTCTGTGATAAAGTGTAACAGCTTTGGTTTTTTAAAAGATAAATGAAGAGATTTTTGAAAGATTCTCTTAAAATTGAGGTCAGGTTCAAAGTTTTGATCCTACTAATACTCTTTAAATAGAGTCCTGATTCAACTAAAACTCTAAGTTTTTTACTCCTTTCGAAAGATTTTGAAGAATTTGGTTGAAAAAAGATAAAAATTACAACGAAAGATAGAGTCCTAATCCGACTGAAACTCTGAAAAAGAGTCTTAATCCAACTGAGACTCTGAGGTTTTGGCTATTTTGAAAGTCAGATAAGAAGGTTTTCGAAAACAGGTGAAGAACAAGAGTAAAAAATGAAATTGGGATAGAATCCTGATCCAATTAGGACTCTGAGAAAGAGTTCTAATTCGACTAGAACTCTAAGATTTTGGCCAAGATGAAAGATTTTCTCAAAAACAGGTAAAATGGTAGTAAAAGGTAGAGTTTTGATCCGACTGGGACTCTAGAAAAAGAGTCCTGATCCAACTAGGACTTTGAGATTTTGGCCAAAATGTTAAAAATGAGCAGAGGATGAGATCACCTCTGATTTAAAATCAAAATGGAGTTTTAAAAAGGGTTAAAAAGATAAAAAGACAGAGTCCTAATTCAATTAGGACTTTGAAGTTTTTGAAAAGTTTGATAAGTGAAGGAATCCAGAAGCGACACCACCTAAATGGGTCTCAACTGAGGATTAAAATCAGTTGAAATTGACTTTAGAACAAATCCAGATTGTTTTTTTGAAGAAAATAAGATCCTTGGGGGTTAACAAATGGAAAATATTGATTCAAAACCCTAGTTTTGAAATTGATTTAAAAAGAAAAGTTTAAAAACTCAAATCTAGATTCAAAGATTTTGAAAAATAGGAGTGTTGGCACTCGAAAATGAGATGCAATGCCATAAAATGATATGAAATGATATGCCAAATGCATGCAGTGGCATGCAACGACACATGAAATGTAAACTCTGGATGAGGGACTTGAAATCCCGGACTCCAGACAAAGATAAAGAATTTGGAGATTCTCATCTAAGGATGAGAATTGACAATTGAAATAGAGTCAAAACAAGGATTGAATCTTGATAATTAGATGAAGTACTTGAAATTTATTATAAAATTTGGGCTATGAACAACCCTGGCTCAAAGATCGACCGGCTGGTTCCCTGAAGACTACAGAGAGTGGGTCCCAGTGGCAGGAGGCAGGTGTTTATGAATGATGGTGAAAATTTGGGGTGTTTACAGTCATCTTTCACGTTGTTGAAAGATTAGCCTTCTCTCCAAAAAGGATAGCCTTTGTCATCTTTTGCGTTGTTGAAAGGTTGGCCTTCTCTCCGAAAGGATAGCCTTTGTCGTCTCTCGCGTTATTGAAAGATCAGCCTTCTCTCCAAAAAGATAGCCTTTGTCTTTCGCATTATTGAAAGATCAGCCTTCTCTTTGAAAGGATAGCCTTTGTAATCTTTCGCATTGTTGAAAGATTAACCTTCTCTCTGAAAGGATAGTCATAGTCATCTTTCACGTTGTTGAAAGATTAGCCTTTTCTCCGAAAAGGATAGCCTTTGTTGTCTTTCACATTGTTGAAAGATTAGCCTTCTCTCCGAAAGGATAGCCTTTGTCGTCTCTCGCGTTGTTGAAAGATTAGCCTTCTCTTCGAAAGGATAGCCTTTATCGTCTTTCGCGTTGTTGAAAGATTAGCCTTCTCTCTGAAAGGATAGCCTTTGTAATCTTTTGTGTTGTTGAAAGATTAACCTTCTCTCTGAAAGAATAGCCTTAGTCATATTTCGCGTTATTGAAAGATTCGCCTTACCTTCGCTCTGAAAGGATAGCCTTTATCATCTTTCGTGTTGTCAAAAGAGTTGCCTTATTCCTCTTTAAAAAATTGCTTTGTTCATCTTTCGCGTTGTCAAAAGAGCTACTTTATTTCTCTTTGAAAAAAATCACCTTGTTCGTCTTTCGCATTGTCAAAAGAGTTGCCTTACTGTTCTTTGAAAGGATTACCTTGTCCGCCTTTCGCGTTGACGAAAGAGTTGCCTTATAACTCTTCAAGAAAGTTGTCTTATTCACCCTCGAATTTACCTTCTACAAATGACATTTATCATTTTCAACCCCCTTTATTCCTTTTGTAAACTCTTCTCGGATTTATTGTGCAAGATTCGAAGGTCCCATCATGGTTTCTTCTTTCGAGGATTCCGCCATCCCAACCTCATTTTTCTACGAGGTATCATCCCTTCAGGTTAAGGGTCAAGCCTGAACCTCATTTTTCCACGAGGTATCATCCCTTTTAGGTTAAGGGTCAAGTCTGAACCTCATTTTTTTCATGAGGTATCGTCCCCTTCAGGATAAGAGTTGAGCCTGAACCGCGTTCTTCCACGAGGTATTTCTCGTCCCATCCAGGTTAAGGGCTAAGACTGAGCCTCGTCTCGATCAGATGAATTTTATTCGTTATTCTCTATCCCATATCTATCATAATCACCAGAGCTAATCCTTTCACTTCCAGTCAGATTCTTCCAAGTGGGGAATTTTTATAGTCCAAATTTGGTGTGTTTTTCTTTGCCACTAAGCTCGGCCTTCAACCTACTTAGTAGCAAAGAGGAGCATATGTAAACATCCCAAATTTTTACCCTCATCTAGTGTTTATATTTCATATAACATTGCATATCACTTCATAACATTGCATGCCATTACGTGTCATTACATGTCATTGTTGAGATCCAGCACTTCTGTTTTCAAAATATTGAATCCAGATTTGAGTTTTGAAACTTTTATTTCAAAACCAATTTCAAATACCTAGGGTTTTAAATCGATATTGTGCCATTTGCCAACACCTAGGGCTTTGTATTTCTTATTTCAAAAGCATTTTCTTCAGAAAAATAATCTGGATTCATTTTAAACTCAATTTTAACTGATTTTAATCCTCAAATGAGACCCATCTAGGTGGTGTCGCTTCTGGATTTTTTCATTTATCAAATTTTTCAAAAATTGTAGAGTCCTAGTTAGATCAGGACTCTGTCTTTTCATCTTTTTAAACCTTTTCAAAACTCCATTTTGATTTTAAATCAAAGGTGATCTCATCCCCTGTTGATTTCTGACATTTTGACCAAAATCTTAGAGTCCTAGTTGGATCAGGACTCTTTTTTCAGTCCTAATCGAATCAAAACTCTACCTTTTACTACTATTTTACGTGTTTTTGAGAAAATCTTTCAAAATCCTTCATTTTGACCAAAATTCTAGAGTCTTAGTCGAATTAGGACTCTTTCTCAGAGTCCTAATCGAATCAGGACTTTATCCTGGTTTCATTCTTTACTCCTATTCTTCACCTGTTTTCGAAAACCTTCTCATCTGATTTTCAAAAGAGCCAGAATTATAGAGTCTCAGTCGAATCAGGACTCTATCTTTCGTTGCTATTTTACCAGTTTTCAACCAATTTCTTCAAAATATTTTAAAAGGAGTCAAAACTTAAAGTTTTAGTTGAACCAGGACTCTTTTTTTTTTAGAGTCCTAGTTGGATCAGGACTTTGACCCTAATTTCAATTTTGAGAGAATCTTTTAAAAATCTCCTCATCTATCTCTTCAGAAACCAAAATTGCTACACTTCTATCACAGGGTTTCAAAATTCTGGGATTCTATCCAAGAGTTCTGATTGAATCAGGATTCTGTCCCAGAGTCCTGATCAAATCAAGACTTTATCCCGAGTTCATTTTCTCACTTTATTTTCATTTGTTTTCAAAAGTTCTTTTTGAAATCTCATCATTTGTTTTCTTGAAAATAAAAAATCCTCAGAGACCTAGTCGAATTAAAACTCTTTCTCAGAGTCCTAGTCAGATCAGGACTCTAAACCAGACTTCAATTTTCACCTTATTTTCACCCATTTTCAAACTCTTCTCATTTGTTTTCTCAAAAATCCAAACTTTTAAGAGTCCTGGTCGAATTAGGACTCTATCGTCAAAATCCTAGCTGGATCAGAACTCTGTTCTAATTTCACTAATTGTTGCCATTTTCATGGGTTTTCGCAAATTCTCTTATTTGTTTTTCAGAAAAGACCCCAAAAACTAGAGTTTTAGTCCGATCTGGACTTTGTCTCAGAGTCCTAATCTGATTAGGACTCTATTCTGAATCTTGTCTCTACCTACATTTCTATTTTTTCCATTTATTTTTCCCAAAATTGGTCTATTTTACAGAGTTCTGGTTGATTCAGGACTCTATTTTAGAGTTTCAGTTGAGTTATGATTCTAACCCTGACTGCATTTTCTGACTTATTTTCACTAGTCTTGCTAAAATCTTTCAAAAATCCCTTCATTTGACTTTCAAAAACCTAAATCTTAGAGTCTTAATTGGTTCGGGACTCTGGTCCAGAGTTTCAGTTCACTTAGGACTGCTTTCAAAACTTTTGAATTTCATCTGTAGATTTTAACTCCTTTTTAAAGCCTTTTTCATTCTTTATTTTGACTTTTTCAAAACTTCGATGTGGGGCTCACTCATTTGGTGTCATATCTGGAGGAGTTCTAACTTAGTTAGAACTCTGTGTCATTTCAAAACTTTCAATTTCAAGTCTACTTTTGAATATATTTTGAAAAACCTCTCGTTTTCAAGTTTTAAAATCATTTCTGAAAAAACAAATGGGGCCCACTCGGGGTGGTGCCACATTTGTAGAAGTCAGGGTTAGACTAGGGTTAGTTAGTGTTCTAGTTAGATTAGGAGTTTAGAAGAGTCAAAATCAATTTTGAAAATCCATTTTTATTTAGGTTTTTAATCAGTGGTTTTTAAAAGTTTTAAATTAAAGTTTTAAAAATCCAATGTGGGCCCACACTAGGTGGCGCCACATTTGGACCTTTTAGGGTTTTATTAGAACTCATATTAGGTAGTTAGGGCTAGGGGTAAGATAGTAATCTCCCATAGAAATCCCCCCCCCCCACACACACACACATTTGGTCTATCTTTTGAGAGTTCTAATTAAATTAGAATTTCTCCTAAGAAAAACCTAATTTTTTTCTATTTAAAGAGAGCCCAAGGGGGGTCGACCCCTACTCTCTCTCTTGGATTTTCTTGGAGCTTCTCTCTCCTCCCAGCACCCTCTCCTTCCTCCTTAGCAGTTGCAGCCAGCCAAGGTAAAATCCTAACCCTTCTTTCATAATTTAATTTTTTTTTTGTAATTTTAACATGGATTCCACCATGGGTACCCCCTAGTTCATGGATTTTATGCATTGTTCACCATGGATTTCATTTAAGAACCTCAAGATCAATCCAAGAAGATGATCTAACCCTATTTGATGATTTTTTCTAGGATTCCAATCCGTTGGAATCGTTTAGAGTGTCGATTTTTATATTCTTAACCGAAGAAAGGTGCGATTTGCACGTTAAATGGGCTAAATCCATCTTTTCAAAGGGTAAATTAAATTCAACCATGGATTCTTTGTATGTTTTTTTATTTTCTTGTCATATTGATGTTTATTTTATATGTTACAATATTAAATTAAATTTTCTTGTATTGTTTGCCTATCTTCTCATTATTTTTCATGTTAGAATTAGGTTTTTTAGTGTTTTAGTGGATATTCGTGTGTTTTGATTCTAGGTCTGTAAAAATCATGCTATTTCATGTTTAAATCTTCAGTAGAAAATTATGATCTTTTTATGGTATGTCCATGGATTTTTTAGTAACCCCCTATAAAAAATTCAGATGTTTTTGGGTTCGGGAACCCTGTCAGAAAAATACAAAG
This sequence comes from Nuphar pumila, assembly GCF_984573655.1. Taxonomy (NCBI): domain Eukaryota; kingdom Viridiplantae; phylum Streptophyta; class Magnoliopsida; order Nymphaeales; family Nymphaeaceae; genus Nuphar; species Nuphar pumila. Next base: position 165,970,196 of record NC_143249.1, on the reverse strand, counting down.
TCGAATCGTGGACCTTGTTTCTTAAAATCGCTATTGATATTCAGGTGTAACTTGCAGATGTGATATTTCGGTCATCCAAAATTCGATTTGCAATCCGTAAATTAAAGTAGTTTCATATTGATGTCTATTATTTTCTATGATTTTCTTATATTTTTCTATATCTGTCTTCTATTTTTCCTCTGACAGAAGATAAGATCAATTTTCAGAACTTGTTATGCTTCATTAAAACCGTAACTCAACTTGTCAATTGTATCTCCTTAACCGAAGATTTGATTGACAATCTGTAAAAAGGGAACTCTTTCTCTATATTTCTGATATTCACTGCTTAAATTTCAAAAATTTTGAATGAAGTTTACTATTTTTCTCTGTACCCGAAACTGGAAGCACCTGTTTTAACATATTTTATATTCATTAAATTCAAGCATGGATTGCCGGAACGATATCTCCCTAACCGAAGATGATTTTTCTGATCTGTAAAATGGAGAATCTATATTTTTTTGTCTATTATCCCTTTGTAAATTGTTAGGGATTTCTATGGTGATTTGACCCCTGACTCGAGTCTGACACTATGACAGGTACGTGCTTGTGGGTAAAAATAGCATATTTTAGGATTTTTATGTAATTTTTATATTTAAATGATGTCAAAAATAGATTTGTATGATTTTAGTTTAATTTTAGAGTTATTATAAGTGCATGTATCTATTTTTATTAATTTTGGAACTCATTTGATGCTTGGATTGATTAAATTGCAAAACAGGGTGCCCGCAGGATCTCGAAATATTGGCAAAATAATGTTTTTCATGATATTTCAGATTTTTTTTATATAAAAGTTCATGTTTTTAGGGTTTGTACATATTTGGAATCATGCTAGGATATTGCATATTAGATTTTGATTTGATTTGAGTCTTTTTAAACCCTAAATCCAAAGTTTTACCAAAATATTTTTTGAAAAAACTCTGATTTTAAGGCCATAGTCTTGTTTTCAAGGGTATTTTTGTCAATTTTTCCCAAATTCCAAATTTCAAAATTATTTACCTTTATTATTTCTTCAATTTTATTTCATATTTCATTATGTTTATCTCAGGAAAACATGGAAAAAGGCTTATATTTAGATAAATCCAGTAATTTCCAAATATTGCTGGATAAATCTAAAAAAGCCAACATATCTTCACTAACAAGTTTTCTAGTTTTGCAAAATTATTCAAGGCTGTATTTATTTTTGTTTTCTTTTATTTAAATTCAATTAGTGATGTAAATTATAAATAAATTTGGAATAAGAGTTACATTTCTGCTTAGAATAGGATGCATTGCATATAGTTTGCTTTCTTATAATTTCAATATTTGATATATGATTTATGCACATTTTTTCAAATCCACTATGGTTGACACGAATGGTACATGCACAATCTCCTAGGGAGTTGACAAACTTAGTAGAATTCGTATTTATGGTCATAGTCAGAATACAGATGAAACCCAAATTTGTGATCTTCGTATTAGCCACATTCAGCCTACACTCTTAGGCTAACTTCAAAATGCACTGCATTTCTCAAAAGAATTTTCTCAATTCTCTCAAAAAGTATCTTTCAAATCCATATCCATTCATTTCAAACAATCATATGCTTTCAATTCAATTAAGAGAAATCGATTTTCTCAAAATTTTGTAAGTCTTTCTCAGGAATTGATTTTCTCAAAAACTCTGAGTTTTCAAATGATGTTTCAAGTATTTCCCAAGTTCAAATCATGATTTTTTAATATTTTAACATCCTTAATTTCATTTTAAAAGTTCACAAATCGATTTTCTCAAAATCTTTGCATTACTTCGGAAATTGGTTTTCTCAGAATTCTCAAATCCTCTTTAGAAATCGGTTTTCTTAGAAAAAGTAGTTCAAATCTCAAAAATCAATTTTCTCAAAGCTCCAATCTTTCTGAGAATCAATTTTCCCTTCAAAAGTTATTTTCCAATGCAATTCTTGATTTTCAATGAATTGTTTTTCCAAGAATTTCAAAATCTCAGAAGCAAACATCATATTATTCAAAATGTGCATCTTTTCAGAACTTCATAGCACATGCCTGATTCTCTATGCATTTTAGAAAAATAGGGCATGATTCAGATAATTGAACTTAGTTAAAGCACACTATTGATCCTTGATTCAATTACCTCTGGTAAAGGCACCAGGAACGGTTGAACCTCATATTGACAGGCGGATCCCATTCTACGGAATTTTCCTGCAAATTTCAAAAAACGAAAGTGAGTTATTTTCAAAAACCAATTTTCAAAAACCAATTTTCAAAACTTTGGTCGAGTTTGACTCGCAGAATCGTTTCTCTCTCTCGCAGAGGGAGGAGAAAATTTTTGTGATGATAATAGTGTCATGAATATATTGATGTATATATAGAAGATAACCACCATAATCATCATCGAAGATTATACAGATCTTTACACACAGTGTGAAACAACTACATTGTCAACATTAAACCCCATCTATCAAGCACAGGTAGGAGGAACATAGAAGAACAAAGAAGAAAGAAAAATACAAGGAATAAGAAGAAGAAGAAGAAGATGAAGGAGGAGAAAAAAGAAGAAGAAGAATAAGTTGCGCTGCCACAGAAAAGAGAAAGAGAGGTTAAATAGATTAGGGTTTTAGACCTCGACAATGGGTCGGGTTTTAGACCTCGACAACGGGTCAGGTCGGGTTTTATAAAGAATAGGGTTTTACACATATCTGTATTAGGGTTTTACATATACTAGGGTTTTACGCACATGTACACAAATCAACACGATGTTTAGACTTAGTAAAGTAAAAATCGATTTAAGTAACAGTTATAAATCAATTTCACTATTTCGTTCATAACATTTTAGTAACAGTTGTAAACCGATATAAGTAAATTGCGATATTATATATCGATATCGTTCACAAAAATAAATAAAGACATATCGTTGTCACAAATGATGATGGTCATTTATTTTAAATAAGCCAAACCATTGGTCATGATGCATTGTAACTAAATACTAATATTTTTTATAAATGAATATAGTTGTAAATCACATCAATTTATACTTAAGCAGCTTTGTCTATGTGAACGACATGTTGTATCACGATTTACATAATGACTGATTCATAAAAGGCGAAAAGAAAAAATAATAAACAAATCGACATGATGTTTAGACGTAGTACACTACAAATCATTGTAATGTTCGGCCTTCATAAATAAAAATTGTAAAAGTGATTAGCATTGTGTATAGTGGAAATTATGATTTGCTTTTACTGTCTTCCTATCGCGATTTACACAATGATTGATAAAAGGTTGAAACAATTTGTACGTATGAAGGCTACGTGCTATCGCGATTTGCTTTTTTGGGCTATGTCTATGTCAACGATATTTCTTATCGCGATTTACACAATGACTGCTTCAACGGTTCAAATCGACGTCCTGTTTAGAATTAATAAAGTATAAATCGAGGTAACTTCAACGATATAAATCATGTTAACTTCTTAAATACAATCGATTTCATTCACAAAGACATATTGTTGTTGTGGTAACTTCTTAACTACAAATCCGCATGATTTATAACCATATTCATTTAACAAAAATATTAGCTTGTGTAAATCGCGATAGGACACTACATGGTATAACGATTTATATACCAAATATATCACCATAGAGGCAATTTACTAATGGTATAAAAATTAAGCTACAACAATTTAACAACGATCGTGCACAGGTGGTAAATGCAATAACTTTTTTAAATTTAAGATAGTTTATTTACAGAACTTTTTGCGCAATGATTCAACTACAGTATATGTATAACGATTTGTATATATGAAGGCTAGATGAGACAATGATTTTTACTAAAGGTATAAGCATTGAACAATGGCGATTTACCTACAGTATCAAAATTGTAGCTCTGTAGGCTAGATGAGACGATGATTTATACATGTAAAAGATACATATTACAACGATTTATACATGTGAAGGATACATATTACAACGATTTATACATGTAAAAGATACATTATTAAACAAAATTCACACACGATTCTCGTGTTCTATAGCTCACTTTCAAATTGAACTGAGTTTGTCATCAAACAAAACAATATAAGACACTATATTAAGTTTTACAAGAAATGCAAACATTCTCCCAACATTGATTACATACCAAAAGACTTATAAAACTGATGATATCGTTCCACTCAAACATGTAGGGAGGATTAAAGATTCCAACGTTATAGTGTACGTCTGTAGGGTATTGTTGCATGTTAGAAGTTATATAAGTTAGATATTGATAAGCTGCATGTAATGCAATTTATATGGGAAGCAATATAATGTATTACATACCTGTTCATGCGAAGGGCTTGGTCGTTTTTGCTTAGAGGTTAGTTGTTTCTTAGACTTTTTCTTGCCAACCAATTCTAATACACCCTTTGTCCTTCGATGACTACAATCAGAGGTAGGTTTCCTTTTGATACCCTTCGCTAGGTGAATTTTTCTATCATAATCTATAATATTGACTCTTGACTTATTGAAGATGATGCTTACGCTTCGGCGCAACTTCTCATGAGTGTCAAGGAAAGCATGATTTTTACCTCCGTTGTTTGCTTCCATTTTCTTGGACTAGTCTTCATGAGCTGCAACAGACTGATGGTGAATTAACTGCATGTTTTCAAGTAACTCTCCTGACACTTTTCTCATGCATACATAGGCTCCTTCACTTTTCGATGCCAAATCTGCAATATGCATAAAAATGACCTACATAGTTGTTGGTAACGGGAGACTATATGACACTTCCCATCAATACCAGATTGACTGATATTATCTGTATCTAGCAGTTCAATATTTGCTTGTCTCGTCCATCTTCGCATTAAATATGACTCAGGTATTTCATGTATCTTCTCTTGATTAAGTGCTTTTAATGCATGACAACATAAAATACCTTTGAATTCATATATTTTGCACATACATTCAATTGTTTCGTTGTCAATATTGTATGTAACATGTGTTTCTTGCCTTTTGGGATGCTCTTTGTCCTCTCATACAATATGGTATTTGTGCATATTATCGGTTTGCACACTTTCTTTTATGTTGTAATTCATGACCTGTATAACCTTCTTCTTAATTCATTCAAATACAATTAGTATATACAGATTTGTAGGTTGCATCAATATTTTCATGCCCAAAGTTACATGACATGTATTAAAGCATTTCACATCTTGTTCAAGCTCATTTTATCTAAGACCGTCTATAAATAATTCATATTGTTTCATGAAGCGAAACATTGTTAAACATGAATACAAGGTTTTCTTCAGTGTGACATGCATAGATTCAACTCTTTATATGCTTATCATACCTACACAAAAGTATTGTCTTTCATATGCCAATGCCCACTTCTCTTTGTCTGCATATAAATTTTATAACCACACAGAGTCTTTAAGGTCGTACATATGAATCATTTTCTCCTAATTAGACATAAAGGTCACCTCGACTACGCTCTCAAGTACACATTGATCATGCATATATTTAGGGTTTATTTCATATTAAAATATGCATGATTTCATGAGAAAATGTATTAAAACCCCAATTTTATGCTAGTTTTGAGTAAATGTGCTAAAATGATTAAAAATAGAAAATGCTTGAAAATTAGTTTTATTTTGCAATTTAGTGTATATTTTAGTGATTGTCATTAATGTAGTAGTTTTAGTTTTTAAAAATAATAAAAAAATTAGAGTTAAAATAGAGTTAGTTTAGATTTTTTCAAAATGAGGTGTTTTGTAAATAACTTTTTGTAGGAGAGGTTTTAAATGGAATTTTCAGAAAAGAATAGGACTCTCATGAAACAATTTTTTCTTTAAATCCCATACGTAGGGTTTGAGAAAAGGGCCTTTCACGAATTGCATGTTTGCCTTCTCTTCTTCCCCTTCCTCTCCACCTCTTACTCCTCTTCTTCTCCTTCTCCCTCTTTTTCTCCTCTTTTCTCTTTCCTCTTTCCGGCGGAGTGATGCAATCCGGCGGCGATGCAAGAAGGAGGATTCCAACTCTCTTCTCAACCAAATCAAGAGTGAGAAATCCTTTTCTCTTCTTCTTCTCCTTTTCTTCTATTCTTCTTCTTCTTTTTCTGTTTCTTTAATTTGATTTGTTGAAATTAGTAGATAGCATGTGTGATTCCAATTCCGTGTTACATTTTGAATTTATCGTATGTAACATTAGCATTATCATCTAGGCTTTCTGCATATTTCCTTTTAATTAGAATAGTTCTTCGTCGATTCATTTTGTGCATTAGTTTTATTTCGTTTTTGCTTCCTGTCTGTTTTTTTTTTTAAGTTTTTCCTTCAGCATTGCAGTGCGCGTACAATGAAATCAGAAATACGATGACAGATTTGTGATTTTGTTACTTTGATCATCTGGATATTAAGATTTTTGGTACTAATCAAAGCTCTAGATCTGTCATAGATTGCCGAGAAACTTGAATTCTCTGGATCTGCCATGGATAGCTTGTTGGAATCCCCTGCTTAAGCCAGAAACTTCACATTTATAGTGAGGATTTCTAACGCTATTGTTGTTTCCGGTGGAGGATGGCTGCTGTTGAAATTTTTGTCATGGTTTGCTTTTGATCAACATTGATGTTGTTCCAATCACTACTGAGCTGAGTTTTGTATTTGTTGTTTACCTTATTTTTGATGAATACTGATTCAATCAAATGTCTGAATCTGATGTGAATGTTGAGATTACTGATTTTTGAATCAATGATTACTGTGCTTTTTCGGCGAGTTTTAATTTCAAAGTTGATCAGTAATTCCCGTCAACTGTTATCAATTTCTGAGTGCTTTCACTGATCTTCAACGAAAATCCGATATCCGACGAATGTTGATTTGAAGTTTTCTGGTGAGCATTGTGTGTTTATTGTGCTATGGTGAGGTCCAATGAGATCTGGCTGAGCATTGTGTTTTCACTGATTTCGGGCTGGAAATCGTTGGCATCCCACATTTTATTGCTGAAAATCATTGAAAATCGAGGGTTACTGTTCTTTGATTTCTGACAAGGGTTATTGTGAATATCGAGAGCTATTAACTGTTTGATGAAATGTTGATCTATGGATCAAATTGAATTTCAAATTTACTGTTGATTAAGTGTTGATCTTTGGATTTCAATTTGCTGAATGTCTCAAATTCTAGCTAGTGTGATTTGAATGTTACTAAGTTTTTAATGAAATGCTACATATAGAATTCTTAGATCAATTCAAAGATTTACTATTAGGTGATTTCTGGAAATTTTTAATGCAATGTTGTTAAACTGTTAGCTATCAGTTAAGGGATTAGTTAGTTGTTAGTTGTTTTGTAATTAGATTACTTAGTTGATTTGAAATAATTAGCATTGTTAATTAGGTGTTTAGTAATATTACTTTACATTCATTCATGTTAGTAGCTAGTAGTTAGTTTACATATATTAGCATTATAGGTTGAGTTTAGTTTTATTTGCTAATTCATTTCTTTCACATTATTTTTCATTGTTTTAGCATTCAATTAGTATATTTTGCTTAGTGTAGTCTCTATTATTATCTTGTGTTGCTCGTGTTCTTTAGATTTGTGCAGGATAGCACGGAGTAGAGCATAAGCGAATAAGTGACACGGAAGAACAAGCAAAGAAGACTTTCTGCTTTCTTTTAGAATTTAGGAATTTAAATTTGGGTTGTAATAAAACCATTTTAAGCCCTCTGCGTAGGGTATTTATTTGTTGTAATAGTTAATTAGATTTACTTTTCTTGTAATTTTTTATTTTGGCAATAAAGAGTAGTTTAGTTGCTTGTTTGAATACAAAGTATTCCCATTCCCTGAGTTCGACCCAGTCTATACCACTAGTGAGAACCGGTTTTTATTATTTGATGTTTAGTTTTCATATTGCTTTCATTTAAAAATCTTTTCAAAACTATAATTTCTTCAAAAGGACATCACATACCTTATAAACTTTTTGTCAAACTCTGTCTTCTAATTAAATATGGGTCCTATGTTCTTTGTTGCAATTTGAAAGATATGCCATAAACATAGGCGATGATGTACATCTAGCCATACATGAGACACTGTAGCCGTAATTGTGTGATCACCATCTATAAGTATAACTTCAGGTTGCTTCCCATTCATTGCCTGTGTAAATACTCTGAACAACCACTCAAAGCTTTCCTTGGTCTGGTCATACAAAAAGCGATGCCTAATATACAACTCTATGAGTGATGGTTCACTCCGACAAACTACACAAATGGCCACTATTCAATATTAATTTTCACTGTCATATTAAAAACAAGCACATCATTCAAGATTCATAATCTACTCTTGACTTTGAATTTGCCTCAAACATATTCACAGCATATCCATCTTCATCCAGTTGCATTGCACTAAAGAAACCAGGATCATTGCTTGTTTTCTTCTGTATGTAATCAATCAAAGAACATATTTCTCCATTCTTTATCTTATCTGTCATCTTTCTTCTCAAGTGGTTTCTTAGATCCATAGGTGTAAATGGCACATTCTCGTGACCACCATCTTGTGCGCGCATAAATTGTATGTCTTTCTTGGTGCAATGTTGGCGATATCAGTTATTTCAGCAATTGCAGTATGCGTTTTAGTTACTTTACGATATGACCTTAATATAGGAGTTATAAATGAAGCTACTAATTCATGGTTATGATCACTGATTAAAGTATGAATTACATATTTCTCATTCGAAAGTCTTCTTAACGCCATTCTCGGTGGACATCCATATCTTGAATCTGGCTTGCTCCTTGTTGGATTTTCACTTGACTTCTTTCAACCTTCCTTAGAATAAACATGTCTTTCTCACCATGACACCTTGTGCATTTTTTAACCAAGAATACCTTCTAACACTGAAGCCAAGTTTTAAGACATAATCATTGTAAAATTTATATACAGCTTCCTCATTATTAAATTGCATTCCTTCTACGAGAACAGAGTCAAGTGTACTATCATGTACATTCTCAGTGCATGCACCTTTATCAAGTGTATTGTCATGATCATCTACCTCAATATCGAATTGCATTTTTTCTGCTAGAACATTCAAGTCAAGAGTGAATTTAATGCCTGCACCCTTCTTATCATGTGCATCATTAGTGCACATGTTCACTTCTTCAGGTGCGTCATTAGTACAAATGTTCACTTCTTCATAACTTTTCAATGATTGAGATACATCATCTTCATTGCAACCAGATGATAAGTTCACCACTGTCATAAGCAAAATATCAATTTGCGTTAGCCAATGCATACATTTACTACGATTTATTCAAGATGCATATAACAACAGCACCGATAAGGTTAAGCAAGTCAAAGAAACGGTTGAGTGAATCACAGTATAAAAGCAACAACGATTTGTTATTTGCTTATATTATGCATTGAGTTGTTATTTATCATGCCAATAAAAGAAATGATTTAATGTATATGTGTGTTGATGATAGCGATTCACGTGATAACAATTTAATTATATCTACGACGCTGTGAAGCAATTTCAATAGAAATTGCTAAATGAGCAGCGATTTGAATATGCAAATCGCCATCGCAAGAACGCAACAATGTATTTCCGCACGTACACGTTTTAAAATCATACTACAAATATCTTACAAATCGATACTAGAAAATACATAATATCTTATAAATCGATATACATATCATATAATATATTACAAATCGATACGACAATTCAGTATAATAACTTACAAATTGACACGATAATATCTTACAAATCGATATACATATCGCATAATATATTGCAAATCGATACAAAAATTCAGCATAATAGCTTATAAACCGACATTAACAAACAAAATAATATCTCACAAATCGGTAGTATGTTACTACAACCGCGATTTGTGTTACATTGCATATATGAGTGAATGGACGATACCGGATGGGGTAGAGGCCCTTCCTCGCATCTGTAAACAAGCATTATTGTCAACAGGTCCCAACGTCTTATAAATATCTTTAATTTTTCAACCGTCAAAAAGACAACATCCACCTGCAATAACAAAACAACGCCTTAATGGCACTCACGACAACATACATTCTTCAACAATAGCATGATGACATGGAATGATACTCACGATGCCTTAATGACACTTGTTGGAATATTTGTGCATAATTGTTTTTTTCTATACTGCCTAACGAAAATGAATAAGAAGAAAAGACTGTAAAAAGAGATGGCCGACAAATGCTCCTATGACGCCCACCAATGATCGAACTAGTCGATCGATTTATAGTTATCTCCATGAGGTAGGAACAAACCCGAGAATGTTTTGTAACACAAGGCAGGAACGAGAAGGCGGCAATGTGTTGTAACGCAAGCTAAAAACCAAGGTGGAAACCTGGACTCGAGACGACGGCAAAGGGTGCTTCGGCGACAACAGATGACGGTAAATGGTGCATCGTCAAAGGAAGCTCCTGTTACAGCAGATGGTACGTGGTCAAAGAGTGATCTGCTGGCAACATAGGAGTTTACTACTTAGGGCAAAAATGGAACATTTGGACTTTTTGAAGAGTTAAGATCATTCTCCCTTTTCTAGATGGACATTTTTGTTTTTTTTTTGAACCATCGTTTCATGGCGAGAATGGCGTGAAAGGGTACTTAAGTCTTTGCAATTGCACCAAACTCCGACGCTAAGTGATGCCTGACACACACGGGGAGGATGGTCTTACCTTTTTTTATTTGAAGTGTTAGATGAGTATGATTGCTTATATATGGGTTAAAAAACAATAAAAAAATAATTTTGCAGCCAAATAGCTAGATGGAAATATGATTAGATCTTGACTCCAATTCATTGATGAAAAAACAAAAACTCACAGAGCATGTTTGCTTGCATCTGATGTGATCCGAGTCTAAATATGAATGGATTGGACATGCACTGATCCAACCCAAATATAAAATTTGGTATATATTGACCTTTATGTAACCAAACTATACCCAAGGCTCATTCGTGTCTTTAGACATTTAGATCTGGATTAGCACTGGAGCATTTGAATGATCCGGACGGAGTAGATTACAAATCCCGGTTCCCAGTCCAGATCCGTGACTGCATGGAGCCCCACCGACGCTATTAATAGCGCATCACCGTGGCGAGTGGCGACAAAGGAGTGCGAAATTCTCACTCTTCACTCGACGTCGCTTCTCGCGTCCTCCGTTTTCCCGGCGGGCTTTGCCATTTCCGGTGAGATGAGGACCTTGCAGTTCTGCCTTGTCTTCGCGACGGCCTCCGGGTTCGTCGCGACTCTCATCTACATGGCCGGAGTCTCTACATTCGGTACGCCCTAATCCCTTTTCTCCTCTGCAAACCGATCCTTTTGCTTCCGCAAACTTCTAGCGCTTTTCTCTTACGTTTTGGTTTCTAATTAGCTAGATCTTGTGTTTTCTTGATCTCATTCGCTAGATCAGAAGTTTGCGATCTCGGATGAGGACATCGAATCTCTGAGATCCCTGTACGTCCATTTCGAGAAGTGCGTGGTGAGTTTTTCTGAACAATTGTTTCGTCATTCTGAAATGTGGCTAATTGTGCTGTTCTCGACTTGCATTTTTCGGGTATTTGATTCGTTGTTTGGCCCTCGTTTGTTTGTGTTTTAGCTATTTCCTTCAGTTCAGGTTCTGCTTATGTAGTAAGATTCTTTTCATCATCACTTTTGAGAACTTGTTAATGAAAATATCACACCGAGGCAACAGATTAACGTTATGCCTTTTTGGATGATTTACCTGTTTTTTAGTGGGTAAATAATAATTTAGATCTCATCAGTTTCGTTGATTTCATTCTCAACTTTATGTGCACTAAAGTTGAGTTCCGACAAAGACCTAGTTGAATTTTGCGCTTAAATTAGCATTCTGAGTATTTTTTTTCTGCTTTTAGCACATGGAGTATCATATAGTTCTGTCTTTGCAGCGGTTTGATCCTCTGTCTTTATGCACAATAAATGGCAAATATGACATCAAGCTATTCAAGTTCTTGCTCATAAATTTGTCCTTTCCTTTTTTTAGCGTAGAGTGGTTATGGCTCATTTGTTCGAACGCATTCCTGAATACCATAGCTTGATTAGCAGGAGTCTCACTTCTTTAGCCCAGGGGATCTCAGATTTGAATCCCACCAGGGGTTACCCCCATCTCTGTGAGGTTTGCTAATGGATATCACTGTTGCACCATGGATTGCCTCCTACATAAATTGCTATGCATGCTAGCTTCCATTCAATCAATTTCACTTCATTCCTCAACTATCTGATAGGTCAGTTTCCTTTTTGAATGATCCTGAATTGTGGAAGTTTTCTTTTCAAAATGATAGGTTCTACTTTTAGTTCTTGAGAGGCCAAGTCTGCAATTTGGTTCTGCTTGTGTGATTGATACAATCATTCTCTGCTTCAAGTGTAGCTAAAATAATGTTCTTGAGATCTTTGACTGAAATGTTGCATTGCCAGGTTAACTACAGTGAAGTGACCATGTTGCTAAATTTGGCTTGTGCTTGCTGTTGAATAAGGGAAAGGGGAAAAAAATGCACACATAGCCCTGTAGATGGAGTTAGACGCCATACATTGTTATTTGTTACATTTTGATGCTCTTCCTTGCAAAACTTTTGGATTATTAGTTGTGAAGTAGAGCCATTTTTTGCCATGTGTTTGAAAGAAATCATGCCTTTGAAAGTTCATTATCTTATCTGGGTGTTTGGGTTGGTGCAGAGTACAAATGGACTAGGCTTACGAGCTGAACGAAAGGACTACTGTCAAGTTATTATGCATTTCCCTCATGATACCTTGCCCAAGTGGGTATGTTTTTAGTTCCTTTAGTTTGATGTCTTATTTTGCCAAAATATTTTCTTTTCTTTAGTTGCAATTTTGTGGTTTGCTTCCTTTTTATTAATAAAAATGCTAACAATTCAACAGAAAGATCCTAATACTGGAGAGCTTGAAGGTCTGTCATATGAGTTCAACCTTTGTGAAGCATTAGCCACATGGGAGCAGGTGAGATTCTGTTGATCGATATCATCCATTGTCATGGAAACTAGCAGTATCCAGTTATGTATGACTTTTGACTTTCTCTACCACTTTATGAAGAAGCATTAGGCTTTGGAACTTGGATTCTTGGATCATGGTTCAGTTTCTATTGTGTTTATATTTTATTTGCTTATTGTTTTTATTACCTCTTGTATCTTTATTTGTTTTGTGTAACTAGGGGTATTTTAGTACATGTAATTTTTGTAAAGGTTAATATAAATAGAAGAGATCCCAGGCCACGACCCACATTGGGAATCACACCTTTCAGCCCTTTTCTTCTTTGATGCATCCTTTCTTCTTGCTGGAGTATTTTGGTGTACAGGCCAGTTTATCATTTAGAGTGTGAGGCGCTTTATATTGATTTTCCATTTTCTAATTATCTTTTCAGTCTTTTATTTGTTTGTTTGCTCACTGATTATTGGTATTTTAATTTAGTACTCACCTAGCAACACTGCTGGATCGATAGGTGCCAGTCTTTATGTGTCACTAATTTTGTTTTATAGTACCTAGCGTGATATAAAAATAAGGAATTCGCATCATTAGAACATCACGATCATCTTGGACAAATAGCTCATGCTAGTTCTGTCTTGGCATTAATTATTTGCTCATAGATATTTTTGTTCCTAGTAATGTGCATTTACACATTTTATGTGAGAATCCTCATGGATTACCTTTGGAACTTTTAAGGTAATAGCTTGCTACATTTGCTTTTTTCTTAATCATTATACCCTTTAGCATAGTACTTATTGCATTTATTAATGCATATGCTTCCTTCTTTCCTCTTGTCCTTGTTCTATTTTTAGGCTCCAAGGTTAGTCAAGGTTTTCATTATTATTGTGCAAGTTGCTTGATTCAAACATGATATTGATGCAGGTACGCAATAGCACCACTCTACTCACCAAGGAGTTCATTGATGCTTTTCCAAATGGATGGGAGGAGTATGCATGGCGTAGAATCAACAAAGGCATTCTTCTGTAAGCATTCATGATTGATGTTGGTTTCTACCGTTAGTAACTCTGGAAGACTAGTAGTCTGCATTAACTGGAGGTGAAAAAGGCTAGAATAATGGCATAACATCTAAGGAGATGTAAGGAATCAACCTAGCAATAAATCAGCTACAAAGCCAAGAATCTTCGAATATGATGCTTCTCGTCTTAATGAATACATGTTTTTTAGTAATATTTGTGACCAATGCAACACCTACTTTAGATTCCATAGATGGTATTTCAAGGGCACTTATATCTTATTATCCTTTACAATCTATGTCACACGAACTCTTCTAACATGGCACCACACCCGCACCCGGGCGGGTGCGACACTTGGACACAGCTTCCTTTGTGTTAGGTGAAGTCAACCACAGGTCCATTTCTATCCAAAAGTAGATTCAGTTAACCCTAATCAAGTCCATTTTTATCTATATTATATATATAAATACATAAATGCACACAAATACACGTAGTGTTAACTTAAAACTGTTATATATATATATATATATATATATATATATATATATATATATATATATATATATATATATATATATATATATATATATCCTCCCCGCACCCCTGGTGCCCAAGTTTTTTTAAAGTGCCGCATCGCCGTACCTGCACTCGCATCCGCATCCGCACTCGCACCCGCACCCGCACCTATGTGACATAGTTTACAATAAGTTTTTGAATTAGAGTTACTTATAGAACTCCATATCAAAAGGTACCTTCTTTGTCAATTAGGATATTTCCAGTTAACCACAAAGCTAGGCAGATTAATGCAAAGTTGCAAACATTATCTTGGTGTTACCACCAAGTGTAAATTAACCAAGATCTTTCTGTATCATACTTCAAATATTTGTTTGAATTTGAGTTGAATTGCCAGATGCAATATACTCAGTTTCTTTTCAGGTTTACTTTTCTGATTGGTAGCTGACCTTTATCGTTTTGATATAATTTTATTTACAGAAACAAATGTGAGAATAAGACACTATGCATGGAAAAACTTGCTTTGGTGCTTCCAGAAACACCACCTTTTGTGCCCCGTCAATTTGGCCATTGTGCTGTTATTGGTAACTCAGGCGATCTTCTGCAAACGAGCTTTGGAGAAGAGATTGATGGCTATGATGCCATTGTTCGTGAGAACGGGGCTCCAATCCAGGTCTGCATGCTTTCTTCTTGATTCATTGGCATTAATTATTGTTTCTTCCTGCCTTTTGATTTGGTGGCTTGTCATCATTATGCAACAGAATTATACAAGGTACGTGGGTAGCAAAAGGACATTTCGGCTTCTCAATCGTGGATCTGCAAAGGCCCTTGACAAAGTTGCAGAATTAGATGGTTTGGTCACTTAGAAAACTTTTTGAAGAACTTTATTGTTCAGTTGTAGACGTGCTAAAGTTTTTCTTTACCCAGGGACGGGGAAGGAGGTGTTGATCATCAAAACTACAATCCATGATATCATGAGCAAAATGATTCGGGTGTGTACACATTTTTCTTCATTATATTATCTTTGGTAGAGGTTGTGCATTTTTCTGTGGTGGATGCGTTTGAATGCTTTTGGCATATTCATAGACCATAAATGAGAACAGTTCAATTCATTATATTCTTAACACCAAATTCTAAGGTGTGAAATATCAAAAACCGACATCCATATAACATTCACCTACATAAATAATTTCTAATTACATCATATTTTTGCTCTTTCCCAAACAAATGAATCTTTTTAATTGATTGCTTGCATCCATGTTTGTGCAGTTGATGTTTTTACTCTTGCTATTTACCTGCCATATGTTTTACATGAATTTTCGGTAAAAATGCATGCTAATAGCAGAGAAAAGTTGTCGAAGTAGTGTTAATTGAGGTTGTGTGTTCTACAAAGCTTGACATGCTTTTTTAATGTAACTTTTCATATTGAAATTTCAGAAAATGTTTAGTTCATCCAGCCTGTATCTCCGTCTTACACTTCTCTATATGATCTCTGCAGGAGGTTCCTATTCAAAATCCTGTATATCTCATGTTGGGTGCATCCTTTGGTTCATCTGCCAAAGGAACAGGTCTCAAAGCACTTGAATTTGCTCTCTCTGTCTGCGACTCTGTGGACATGTATGGCTTTACTGTGGATCCAGGATATAAAGAATGGTACGATGTCATACTTTCTTTTTCAAGTTATCTACTTGGTATATTGACTTGGCTCTGAGTACCTGTGCCTGTTTCATCCTATTTGGGTCAAGTCAACCTTCCCAGCTTCCTTGTGTCTTGGGTGGCTTAATTCCAGTTGTGTGGATGGCCTATAGGACTTTGTCTGGGCTTTCCGTGTCCATCAACATGATTTTCAGTCTACTCCATTTGCTTGTTTGTCAGACTAACGGTTCGGGTTGCTGTTTGCTCTGTTTTTTTTTTCCTCTTTCAGGACCAGGTACTTCTCGGAGTCCAGACAGGGCCACACTACGTTGCAGGGAAGAGCATACTATCAAATGATGGAGTGCCTAGGAGTAAGTTCTGCCTCTTAAACTATTTTAATCTCTTCAAACTTGTTGCTTCAGCTAATTTTTCCATTGTAGTTGGGAATCTAAAATTATGTATATGATGTTTCATCTAAGCTTGTCAAAATTCACTCTCCAATGAGAGCAGACTTCAATCGCGTCGTTCATTGGGTTCCTAGTCGAGATACTTTGCATGTTGCACGAGTTTCTTCAGAGAAGATGTTGGGGTAAGTTGCTACTGCTTGAACATAAGTCAGGCCTATGCACCATCCACTCCAACAGCTTATGTTTACGCAAAGTCTGCCTCAAACAGGAACAACGGCGTGAGCAGGGGTGATCACCTTGCAGCATGTTCGATCACCAAAAGGTCTACCGAGAGCCCGAAATTTTCTGGATTAAGGCGGGCAGCAGTTGAGCATCAAAAATATGTTAAAGGTGCAGCACTCTATCCTTTGGAACACAAAGATGGTCATGGGATGCTTTGCATGATCCCTGAAAACACAGACTCAGTCATCACTGATATTTGAATGCGTCATCTAGTGCCCAATCAGCATGCTACTTGGTGGCACAACCCAAGGGATGAGCATCCATGTGATGGTTGCGTGAGCCAGATTTTTGCCTTGGTGGGGAGATGTTTGTTGCAAGTTCATTCATTCTGTATAAATTCAAGACGTTCATTCTTTATTCCATTTGCCCTTCTAAAAGATGAAAGATTCTGTGTGGGAATTTCCACATTTTTGAGTCAGGGAAATGGATGGATATTAGTAGCTACAGATGTGAACTCCCTGGAGGAAAAAGTTCAGAGCTTCCAAGTCTCTCTCTCTCTCTCATGCCAGCAGTACCCTGCAGGCCCTGCAGACCCAGATGAATAAGTGGATTCGTATCAACCATGATAGTCTTGTCCGATCTGTTTACACCCTGAATTTCATCTGAAACTCTGATTCTGCAGTCATACAAAGCAGCTTGCACTAAGTTGGTAGGTGACAATAAAATGGGATTGAGAATCTGAGATGTAGTAGGGATGTAAATGGTTTGTATTCGGGTTGGATATGGCCAAATGCTACACCCAGGTAATTTGGTTACACGGATATGGATTCAGATGATGAAAAGTTCATGCTAAATCCAATTTTTTCATGTAATCAGTTTTGAATATCCATCAAACCTGGATTCCATAAGATTGTCAAGTGTGTGGCAGCCACTTTTTCTTTTTTGAAAAAAAAGTTAGCCTAGGCTGGCTCCTGTCTGCTTCTCCCCAGCACTCGAAACACAGGGCTGCACTGGGTGTGGCCCTCTGGTCTCAGCCATTCTTTGTCCAATCACGTTCACCTGCCATTCGGTACTTTGGTTCATCCTAATAGAGTGGATCAACTTCTCAGGTCCCTGGACTCCACTCGAGCCCGCTAGGTCCGTCCAGGCAATGACCTTCATGGCTTTCATGCTGAATTAAACCTCAATGTATTGAAAATATCGTCATTTTACTGTTAATATGAAAGTACCACAAAAAATGTTTTTTTTTTTTGCAGAAATTTTTTTGTTTGCTCTTTTAAATGATTTTAAATCATAATATTGTTTTTATATCAAATTTGCTTGTATTAGTTGAGATTTTATCAGATAAATTTGAGAAATGAAAAATGACCGTATTGTACGACAAAAATGATGTGTTTCTAAAGTCACTCCACAATTTACCAAATTCGTCGAATGGACATTACTTCAGGTTTTCAATTTTTTTGGATGCTTTTACCCCTTGCAAATGTGAATTTTCAATTTTCATGCATCAGGACGTTAAAGTAATATACTCATGAAACTTGTGAACAAAATCGCATCAGATATTGTGATATTGCGAAATTTCAAAAAAATTGCAAAACTTAAGACGAGTTTTGCACGCACCTGCAAAAATCATAAAGTGTGATCATTATGAAATTGTGAACGAGTATCACAAGACACGTTGCAAAAATCCGTTTAAGTATTGAAAGTTCATACCTTGCAAAATTCTGAAGGAGTATCACATGAATTTTTATGAAATTTTGAAATATCATACTCTTATTTTTGCAACCAAAATATTAGCACACAAGAACCCTAGGTTTCTTGTGGTCCCTAATTTTTTGGCAGTCTTCCAATGACATTTAATCGAATATTTTGGTGAATTTTTGTTCATTCTTTTTAAATCAGAAAAAAAATTCTCAAGGTACGTACGAACTTTCCAACAAAAATTCGCATAGTCATCCACATTCATGGTAAAAAATCTGCATAGTCATCCACATAAATTTAAAAATTTATATGTACTTTTTTATATCCATAGTCAATACATAATACCCTGTTCACATTTATAGTTTAAAATTTGCATAGTCATTTACATAAAATTTAGTCAATACAAAACATTCACAATAAATATAAATTTCATAAAATTTGTTCATTATTAATTTTGTCAAAATTATAAAGTTATTATATACACAACCATCAACAAACAGTACCCATGAGTGTCCAAAGCTTTTATAAACTCTTATTGCCATTCGATACCTCAATTGTCATCTTTACATCCACAAACACAAGTGTATTATCAGACTTAGACTCTTCATCAACATTCATTGCCACAAGCTCAACCCTCATTTTCTTTCACTCCTCACAAATGATCTTTCTTTCACGTTTATATAACTTTATCATTCGACGCCTAATTGCAGTTGCATGATCCTGAAAAAAGGTCATTCAGTAAATGTGTGACAAATATCATAAAAAAAATAAAACATGATCAACAACATAGTATACTTATGTGAAATTTAATGGTTCACCTAATCTCAAGTATTGCATATAAAAAAATATATATTTGACAATCATACCTGTAACATTAAAATACCAAGTGAATAAATATGTATAAAATGAATTAATAAACATGTAAAAAAATAATTACTAGTTTGATTGCTTAGGAATGTCTTGCACAATAGTAGTCGACCATTCTGTGTAAATATCATAATCAACCCTTACTAAAAAAAATGAACCTGCAACACAACATTAAATCAAATGAGTACTTGAACAAAAGAAGTACAATATTGAATAGGTAATAACATTGTGTACCGTATCTATGGCATTCTACAACCTTAACTCCTTTGCTTTCATATTCATCTCTCAAAGAACCAAGTGATAATTGCTTCAATTTATAGGAATCAAAATCTGCAACATAAATAAGTGTTAAGGTAGTTGTGCAGTTCTACATAGTATACTTAGAATAATTGCTATCAGCAGATTCTACATTGTCATCACTGATAGCGCAAAATGATTGATCGACTACATAAAATAAATAAAAACTCATCTTATCTATGTTTTCTTTGTTTTAAAAAATGCAATATTTTTGTGTTTTCAACTTTCAAGATTAACCAAAAAAGTAGTACATCTAGTTCAAGCATAAATTAGAATGACCGTCAACCTTTACCTAGATTTGCTATCTGCATTGGAAGCTTGGGTGTCATATAACATCCGACGATAAAGATCACCTATACTAGTTTGCCCAAGTAGTTTCATATTATTTACAATGATTCTCTCATCATTAAATATTGGGAACAATAGAATGTTTATGTGAGAAGTGAGCTCAATAGCAGGTGGCTGTGATAGATGGATATTATCCACAAGATTTTCATCATTCTATTCTTGTACATCACTTTCAACCATGTCTTGTATATTACTTGGGACTATCACCTGATGTTTAACTATGCATCCTCCAACTTCTTGTTTAACTTTGCACCTTGAATGTTCGGAAGAGGTGGGTTAGGTTGCAAAAGCTCCACGCCAATGGTGGCTGAGCCACACCACATGGCTAAGGGAGGAGAAGACTGAGAATGGGAGAGAGAGAGAGAGAGTCTAAAAACAACCGCCCTTTGGGCTTCTCGTTTTTTTCAAAGAGGTTTAAGTAGGTAGGTGGGCTGAATGGACGATTAGGATTTACTTATTAGGATGAAGGGCTGGGAGTGGGTCACGACTTCCCACAGCCGCCCAGCTCTTCCACTAGGAAAAAGGGATTTGAAATGTTCTTTACAAATTGCAAGGGTGCCATGGGGCTGCCGCCCCATGCACCCAATGAGGCGTCACCACCCTCATAATTGCCTTCTTGAAGAAAATGAGAGAACAGGATTTTCGAAATCCCTTGGGGCGCCATCCTAAGCCCTTGCCTTGGAGGGTGCCCAACCCTCATAATGAGACTTCATGCCTCATTGTGAGGTCACGCTGATGGTGGGCTGGGCCAACCGTGGCCCACCCTCATGAATTCGGCCCACACAAATATCCAAACTGCCATTATCCCAACTGGTCAACTTGACCAGCTGGTCTCATGGCCAAAATCATCCCGGTGTAGTTCCAAGTGGTCGACCAAGGACTTGGTCGACCCTTGACTACTTATCTCAAAAAAAAGAAGAAAGTTTTATAATTTATTTTCTTAAGATTAAAATTAACTACGTCATATACCTTATTTCGGTTTTAAATTTTCAATACCATTATCTATCCAACCCTATCCAAGAGAAAAAATTTCTCTTCTTACGAAATGGCTCTCGTATAAGCCCTCGTTAAATTGCTAAGCGGTCTCCCATAAATCACATGCACTGACGAGGGTTTTCCATCGTTTAGGTCTCAAATTTGGGGACAACCCAAATGTACATATAATAAACTTACACTTAAAATTTCAAAGGTTAATTCATCACGGATTTTCCTCAATTGCTATTTAGATTAAGCTTATGCGATTTCCAACTTCGTATATCTACAAAGGTACAACATGAAAAGTTTGCGAATCAACAAGAAATTTTCATTCACAACAACACTTTGCATAATATCACCTCAAAATCATCGAGGACTTTACACCGAGAGGTCTCCCTTTATTAGGTGAGTGCAATCGAAAAGGTTTGTGGAGAGAGAGACAGTGAAAGAGCTTTTTTTTTGGTTAAATGCCTGATGTTGCATATCTCCATTTCTCTACGAAGCTAGTGAAGGTTTACCATGGTTACAAATCTCTTGCTTACCAGTTTTTTGGGTCCAAAGAGAATATTGCGACAAATTCATTTTTGGGGGAAAAATATGGGGACTTAATGTGGGATATAACATTAGAAACATAAAGCAAACTGGAATGAATAATTTAAAAAAAAAATGATAGATATTGAGAATAGGTGCAATTTTAAGTTTATACATACATATCATGTGACATTAAAAATAGGTAAGATTCTGGAAGTCTCACAATGTTATTATGATTGTCTTGGCCCATGAGTATTTTTTTTATATTTATATGGAAAAATCGCTCTGTCTGTCATATTTACCGTCAGTCTTTGCAGCATGAAACTCCGTGGGCTTACTTCTTGCCCTCAGGGAGTCACCATGCTTCGGCTTGCACAAGGGCTGACGCTCATATGATTTGAACCTATACCGCCTGTTTAGCGGCCTAGGCCCCATCTCACTATGCCAATCATCTTTGGGGCTAGCCCGTGAGTACTTCGTAACAATATTCCAAGTTTTCGGACTTTCAGTGGTATTCCTGATTGAGTTTAAACTTCAAACAACAAGGTGTTAGTATTTCGTTTATCATTACTCTCTCTCTCTCTCTCTGAGTTGTATGCTTAGAAAACATAGACACAAATCTTGGTGAGATTTTCATTTTCTCATAAAAAAAATGCAAACAATATGATTGTCGCAACTTTCCTATTTAAAATGTGACATTTAAAGAAAAATACCTCTTTAAAATCTCATGTTTTTTTTCATGAGTTTTTTAATAAATGGAAAATGATGGCAAAGCACACCGAAATGACATGTTTCTTGAAATGCCTTATAAGTTTTGAAATTTGTTTCATGTCCTGACTTTTTTAGGACATTTTTACATTTTGCACAAGCAAACCTCCAGAGGTTTGCGTGATATATATAGGTAGGTTGTCTTGATCTTGCAACCGCTTACTAAAAAGTATATTTGCACGATGACTTTGCGGACTACACGAAGTTTGCATAACCAAATTTTTGAACCTTTTGTAATTGAAATTTGCATACATTCACAAATACCGTATGAAATTCATATATATAGATGACATTCGGGAGACGATGTGTGAATCTCATTTAAGTAATTGATCTTCAAGAAGGTTTGCAAATGTGTAATGACATTCACATACTAATGTTTGTCAATATCCTTGACCTTCGTACTCTGATTGATCTTCGCAAATAAGATACTACTTTCGCATATATAGTACGACATTTGCGAGCTACCATGCGAATCTCTTTAAAGTAAATGATCCTCAAGGAGGTTCGCAAACTTGTGATGACATTCACATATAATTTTTGTGAATGTCCTCAACCTTTACACTCTTATATGAAGATTGCAAATAATTTACGACCTTCGCTATAAGTGCTTGCGAATTTTCCTGAACTAAATTCTCTTCAATGAGATCCGCAAATTTGTGTTGACAAGCAAAAATTTTTATCATGCGAATTTACATACATTTGCATGCTTGCTGAATCATATATAAAGTTGTTGTTTTTTCATTTTTTTATTGTTTCTAGAAATAACCCTAAGCCGTTTTTCTGTAGAACCCCTAACCCTTTTCACTCCCTCCTTGCTGTGATTTTCGAAAAATCTTTTTGCTCCATTTCAATGAGGTTGTAGTATCCTTCTCATTGACTTCTCCGGTTAAGTCGAAAGGTGAGTTTCATACAAATAATATATAGGCATATTGTTTTATTTCATTCCAAACTTTTTTCTTTTTTTTGTAGATATAAGCATTTAATAGCCTTATAGTATGTTTGTTTGGTTGTTGTTGTGGATGTTTTATGTATGTTTTTTGTGTTTTTTGTGTTTTATTTAATATTTGGTATCAAATTTACCGTTTAGATTTTTTTTCATATATATTTGTTCATATTTTAGATGATGTTTGTTCGTTTGCTTGTCCTTTATTTAATATTTATGGTTTTGTCGTGGTCTAATGAAGCTAGGGTTGATTGCGCACAAGCATTCAATTAGTGTGATTGGGTTGGGTTGATTGTGCACAAGCATTGAATCAGGGTTAGGGGTCATTGTGGGTAGTTAGTTTTGTTAATTGAATGTATGAAGGGTATATGAATCATATATTGTGTGGTTGCTATAGGCAATTAATGATGACCTATGAAATAGTTAATGTACATTACTATAATACTGATCACCCTATTTGAAGATCTATACTGCCTAAAAAAAATAATAGCTTTAAAGAATTTATGGCTTTGATGTTTCAAAAAATTGAATATGCAAAAGAGTTATTAAGCCTTCGATATAATTATTCTCCTAAAGTAGGTAGCCAAGATATATGAATAGATGTTTTGGACGATGATGATGTAGAGTTGATGTTATTTAGCAGCGACATTTACTTAGTTGCTCGCAAAGTTAAACAAGAAACAATTAGAATTGATGTACATGAAGTTGTTGATGAATGAAATAATGAAAATCCTATAGAGGATGTGCATATATCTTAGTCACCATCTATTCAGCTCAATCTTTTGGCAAACATTTAACTATTTAAAACAATTGGCAATATTAATGTCCTAAACATTGAACTCAGACACGCAGAGGGCATGCAATTACCTGAACCAATTACGGATATAAATGTTTTACATGCATGCAATGAAGAACTTCACAAACAATTGATGTGCATGATCAAAGTATCACTGTAGAGAATATGGAACAATGTGGGTAAACCAGTGCTATTGATCTTCATCACTGTAATTTGAATGACATGCGACCTTCGAGGGCGAATGACATAACTATGTATAAGTTGCTAGACTTTGTAATGTATGTTTGAAATATAGGTATGATAATGGATGTGTTATTTTTATGATTAATCTTGAAAGTTGAAAATGCAAGAATGTTGATAACAAATTTTGATTTAGTTTGTGCAATCGAACATTTAATTATTGGTACCAACGATCACGTTGACAGTGGACAATCATATGACATTGATTATGATGACTATACTATGTTGGTTGAGTCAAATCAAGACACCAATGATATTGGACAAATAATGACAGAGGAAAATGATGCACAAATGGTAATTGAGAAGCCAAACACTTGGTTTGTTGTATAAGCTATATGAGCATTTGTTAGGCAGTGAAACTGTTTTATATTTTTACACTAATGAGACGTAGTTGAATAGGTTCTCGTTCAATAGATTCTCGTGCGATGAATAAAGGTAAGCAAGCGGGCAACAAATACATGAATTTGGCTATTGAAAAACATTAAAAAAACCAAATAGAATAAGCTATTGAAAATGAAAAAAAAGTCAAAAACATTGCAAGTGTTTTCATTTATGTTTATAATAAAAGATACACAACAAATAAACAACTAAATTCGATGATAGAGACATATCAATCGTTCAAGAAATAAAGCAACAAATAGGCACTCACTATCAAATGATTTAAACAAAGAAAAAAATAATACACTATTAAACATGCAAAGATAACTTGAAAACCACGTAATTCTTACACAAAATAACTGACTCATGCTAATGTTTCAGTTATTTATTGATTTATGTCGTTGTTTCAAAAAATAAATGATTCAACTATTAAAGATGCGTTTATCGAAAAAACTCATCATTGATGATTCCAAAAAAGTCATCTAGGAAGTGTCACCACCGATGAATCGTTGAAAATAGTTGCCAGAGAATTTTGCTAGGAGAAAAATGTTTGGGACCACAAAAAAACACTAGTTTATTAAAAAATATTCATGGAATGCAAACTATCACTTTTATATTGACGATCGTCGCATTTAATGCTCATACAAATATTCACAAAAACTAAGAAAATTCGTTGGCAAGTCATTCCTCAAATTTGGGAATGCTCAAAAATTCAGCAAATGACTCATTACTTTTGCATATACAGAGCAAATTCGTAATGACAAAATGCGAAGGTCAAGGAAATTCATAAAAATTAGATATAAATGTCATCGTACATTTGTGGGCCTCATTGAGGATAATTTACTTAAAGGAGATTCACATGGTAGCTCGCGAATGTCGTAATTTACTTAAAGGAGATTCATATGGTAGTTCGTGAATATTGCACTATATATGCTAATGTAGTACCTTATTTGCTAAGATCGACTAGAGTGCAAATGTCGAAGGCATTCACAAGCATTAATATGCGAATGTCGTCACAATTTTGCAAACCTCTTTGACAATTAGTTACTTAAAGAAGATTTACACGGTAGCTCGCAAATGCCACACACACAGGTGTGTATATATATAAATGCAAACTTAGTGCAATATTTATAAGGGTACTTAAATTTCAAGTTACATGAGGTTCACAAACTTTGTGAGATCCATGAAATCATCTCATGCAAAAGTAAAAAAGGTTCTAAAAAAGTCAGGCATTTTCCAATTCGGACATGAGGCAAAATTAAAAAATTATGAGGCGTATTTAGAAACACGTAATCATTTTCCTTCTAATAAATCACGATAAAAGACCAAAATGAAACGCACATTTTTTCATTGCAAGAAACTTATGTTTCAAGGTCCTTTATTTTTGCGCGAAGTCATTTAATAGGCATGGAGTTATTACTACTCTCCACGCACGGTCGATATGGGTTTATTCATAAACCTTTAAACCCAAATGTAGTTGGATGTAACAGATTTACATTTATTTCCTACTTATGCAAAAGCTCAAAACAAATTAACCTCAAATGCAGGCTGTCAAACGGGTAGGGCATGCTTCTCATCCTCTGCAACCTTTATCGTCAGACCCTTCTGCAAATCTCCATGGCCTGAGCGTTGCCTGGTCCCTCTGCAAATCGCACCCTTGAAGTTCCTCTCTCTCTCTCTGAGTCTGATCTTAGGGATCTAGACTTGATTTGGGAGGGAAAGTCAGTATTCAGGAGGAATGGGGTTTCCAAATACATTTTGATTCCAATCTCTTTTTCATGTTCTGTTTTTAAGAAAAAGAAGTAAGGGGTCACCGGACGGTGGCCCTTCTCATTTTCATGTTCTATTTTTTACTGTGGTGCTATTATTCTGACTTTGGTTTTGTTTGAGTTTAATGAATTTGAGGATTATCAAAATGCATAATTATTTTTGAGGAATCTGAAGTCTGCCTGTGGAAAGACAAAGACACCATGAGCTAAACAATTTCTATAATTGATTATAAAACCCCAAAAGATTGTGCCAAATTTACAAATAGTTGCTTCAAAAGGGCATTATTACAGTTATAAATACTCTGATGTCAAATTTTTAATATTGAGAGCAGCTTGATTCTTCTTGTTAAATAATTTTTTGTGTTTAGAAATATAAAATAATATATTTTTATTTTTCATTTTTATTTTTTTTTACATTTTTTTCAAATTTACAGAGATTTTTCGAGAGAAACTACTTTTTCTAAAATCTACCGAGATTTTCCCTCACCGAGAAATTCCGGAGAAGGATATATGTTGGAAAATAAATCTAGTCCGAGCTTGACACCATGTTAAAACAAGATATGATGGCCTCAGTGAGAGGATAACATAAAACGAAGCGTTTTTTCCCCCCGCTCTTTTGAGGAAACATAAAACAAAGTGTCGAATATCAAAGTTGGTATGACACAAAGCATGACATAGAAGCTCATTAAGAGGGTGCTTTCATGGGAGAAGAACTTTTTGGCTTCTGCTAGAGCAGGGGAAAGAAAATTCTTTGACTGCACAATGTTTCTCTATGCCCACTGGAGAGTATATATTCAGCTTCGACCTTTTATCATTATTTAATCAAAACTGGGTCATGTTCACATTGGACAAACTTTAGCCCCAGAATTTGAGGTTGTAAGTTGTAACCAATGTTCCTTGGTGTGGTAGATTATGAAACTTGCAGGACGATCCAGTACGACAAGGGGCATCTTAGTTCATGTGTTTGGAGAACCCGAAACAGACAAGGTTTGTACACCAGTAAGGAAACTTGTTCGAGTAGTCTTGATGGACGTGTTTTGTGGGGTTTTTGGCTTTTTGGGTGTTTTTTGTGCAGTTTCGGCTCTATAAATGTGTTGGTCATGGTCCATTTAATAAGAATCCACACCTGAGTCTCAAAAATTTATAAAGATTTTGGACAATTGATTTTTCCAACCTTATCAAAACCCACCGATGCGTTGTAATTAATCAAGTACATAGATCACATCCTGTCATAATTTAAAAATAAAATGAAAAAGGGCTGATCAAGCACGTTCATCAATCACCTATTCACTACTCCTTTCCTTGTTCTTGTTCGTGTATTTGTAAATTGTAACGAGCAATTCAGACATGACACGCCTTGGGGGTTTCTGATTGTGTCGACCCTTTGTCCGGGTCAACGCCCCAGTTTGTTGCGCTTGGCTAACGATAATTTTGACTGGAGGTGTCTTTGCTGGTGTCTCATCACACCCATTGCAGCGGCCAGTGGGCCGGAAATGCTCAGTGTTGATGCCTTATTACCGATGGATGGTGATAAGGCTTATGAGGGAATCTGCCATCCTCTTTAATCCCCAATTTTTTTTTTTATCAAAAGCCCAAACGGTGGGGGCCTTGTTGCTGCCTTTCATCCCCTGCCGAGCGCTGAGAGAGAATAAATGCGAGAGAAGGTAGCAGCAGTCGCAAATGCAGAAGGGGTGAGGATGTTGGCTTAGCTTTTGATTTCGCAGCGGGAACCCAAGGCCCTTCTCTCTCTCTGAGTTTCTTGTTCTTGCGGGGATGGCGGTTGCCGTTCACTCGATGGGTTCGTCCTGTCTTTACTCCCCGGCTGGCGATTCCCATCTTTCTGTCAGGTCAGTCTTTGCTCTTTTTAGGTTCCTCTTTCTCTTCTATTCGTGTTACGGTGAAAGAAAGATCAACCGCTACGAGCGGAGGAACGAATGAAATGACATGATTCTTCTTCTCGCAGTTGCATGACCAAGGTATTCGTTGGATTGAGGCCCCATGCGACTGGTACACAAACACTGTTTTCGCGTATCTTCCCTCTTCATTTTTGCTTTCGCTTCATCTTCTCTGGTTTTTGGTTCAGTATTAGTGGCAGTGGTTGCTCCGCTGCAATTAGAGTCTTGTTTGAATAAATGGCTTTCGGAAACTTGTTTTTGCCATTAGTGCATATATTTGGCAGTAGATTTCTTTTGGGTTGTTAGGTTTTCTTGTAAAGTGATTCCTAATAATTGGGAGCCTTTAATCTTAGTATACACATACACAATCCCCCATAGCGTGCTCAAACTTAGTAGCACTCGACAAAGTCCATGACATTGTGCTTCATATATGTATGCTGCTGTCCTTAGCTTCCGCTGTTCTTATTTAGAACCTTTCACGCAATCTGGTTTATTTTTGAGACGATAAGAAGCAAAATGATGTGTTTTGCTTTGGCAGAGAACTGCAAAGAACCTGGGTCTTTAGAAGTTCTAGTTTGCGGTGTTCTCCACCAATTGTTGTATTTTTCATCTAAAATGTCAATGTGCATATAGTTTAAATCAAACTTGTTGATGGCAGGTAGAAATGCTAGTTTCTGAATTGTGCTTGTGATTTTGTTTCAGGAAAACCTAATTTGACTGTTGAATTTCATGATAAGGTGCAACAAAGTCTCAAATCAAGGTACCTTGAACAATTTAATTTTCACATTCTAAACTTCTTTGGTTTCTAAATTTGTGGATCTTCCAGAAGCAAGTTTTGTTAGCTTATTTTATGGTTTTCGCCTTCTACTTGATGAGGAGAGAAAAGAACACTTTCTGAGAATCTTATGTACTGTTTCTGAAGTCAGAAAATGACAACTCATATTCTTAAAGAAGTAATTATTGATCGAGTGAAATCTAAGTTTCACTGCATATATCTTTCCCTTAATAGGCTCGAGTTTTTAGCTTGGATGATTTTTTCCCCTTTTGTATGTTTTTTCTAGCACGTTATTGTTGCTGTTATTTTGCCTTAGCACTGTGAAGTGGCTGCGTGGTCTCTTTAATTTTATATTTTTTATTGCTCCGGTACTAAATATTTCTTCCTTCCATTTGCTGTTCTTCTTAAGGAAATGATAATATGGAGAAGAATCTGATTTTGTAGTCAATATTCTGTTGCACTACACATGTCCATACCTACTGTTACAGTCCTAAATTGGCCCCAATTTGTTTTGATGTTCTTTTGATCTCAGTAGGATTTGATGTTTCGATTTTTGGCTCCAATGGAGAGGGTGTAGCTGGACATCGAGTTTTGATATTATTTTGTAGTCAATTTATTTATAGAGTAGTGAGTCAGGTCTATACTGGTCAAGATCTAGGAGTCATTCTCAACACTTGTTATATATCCCATATTGTGAAAGACGCCCTAGGATTTGTGCTCCAAATCCAAGATGCCACTTCGGGGGAAAATTCCACCTTGTGTGGGGTCCATTGTGTTGATGTTAAAGCTTTTGTGGCTGAATGTAGTGTAAAAAGTCAAATAATACATGACTTCATTGGCTACACTTGACTGTACGATTCTCTGTGGCAAAATCTTATGATTGCAAGCTTTATATGTTCGATGTCTCTGAAGGGGATGCCCATTAAGTGACCTTTGCTCCTAGTCATGCATGTTCCTTCTCAATAGAAAAAATGCTTCATATGTTCAATGTGACCTCACAGTCCATTTGACGTGGTTTGACTAGGATTGACTAGTTTTGGTGTAGACAAATTTTTATTGGTGCATTTTGAGCTGTTGATTTTTGAAGCTCTAAAAACCTGTTTAAACAAAACGGTCAAATTATCCAAAGCATTTTTTGATTGAACAAACTAATGTAGATCGTATCTATAGGGATTGATAAAAAAAAATCAAGAAAACTTGAAAAATGGATGGTTTCTAGTGGAAAGAAAGGTGTAGTTAGGTGCAACCAATATTTTCTTTATATGTGTGCATCTGCCTGGATTGCCTATTTTCTGGTAAATTGCTTTGGACTTGCTGAAACACGGTGCCTGCTCTTTCTCTGACTTACAAAAAAAGAAAAGAAAAAAATTGATATCTGACTATGAATTTGGGTGCAGTCTTACAAACAGGAAAGCAACACGTGCACGTGTTAGGATGATGCCAATAGGCACACCCAGAGTACCCTACAGAACTCCTGGTGAAGGTACATGGCAATGGGTTGACTTGTGGAACGCACTTGTAAGTAATAGCACACAGTTGAACATATCTTTGATGCTACATGTTGCAGGATAATTTAGACCTTTGGAAAATTTTACTTGCAGTACAGGGAGCGTGTCATCTTTATTGGGCAACATATTGATGAGGAGTTCAGTAATCAGATACTGGCTACAATGCTCTACCTAGATAGTTTGGAGTCTTCTGAAAAGCTGTACTTATATATCAATGGTCCTGGTGGTGATGTGAGTTTTTGTTTATGCTAAGCAGGTTCTTTTAAGATATCAAATTATGGACATATGTTCATCAATGATTTCTTTTCCTTTTTTTCTTTGGTGCTTTTGACAGTTAACCCCCAGCATGGCATTATATGATACCATACAGAGCTTGAAAAGTCCTGTTGGCACGAGGTGTGTTGGCTATGCTTATAATATGGCAGGGTTTCTTCTTGCAGCTGGAGAAAAGGTCCCACTATTATTTGAGAAATCCTTTATGCAAACTTTAGGAAATCAAATTTCAGAAACCACCTTGATTTTTGATCCTTGTCATGCTTCATTAAACAGGGTAGTCGCCTTGCCATGCCTCTATCAAGAATTGCATTGCAGTCTCCTGCTGGGGCTGCTCGTGGTCAGGTCTGAAGAAATTTTTATCTGCTGAGTTGGAGCCATTCATACTTTGTCTCAATAATTCCCTTAGCATCTACTGTGGTCTCTATTTTTTGTTTCAACAGGCCGATGACATTCGAAATGAAGCCAATGAGCTCCTTAGAATCAGGGACTATCTGTTTCAGGAACTAGCTGCAAAGACTGGCCAACCTATGGAGAAAGTATGAGTTCTATTTCCCTGCAATTTTATAAAGTTATAGTATATATTTTTACCTTATGATGCAAAATTTTTTTATCTTTTTTTATTTTTATCTTTTGTTTCAATATTTTTTCCGACTAGTGCAACTGTAACAACACTTTTCTTGGCACACCTTTATGCTACAAATTGCCTTTATGAATGGCAGATCATGCATTAGACTTTCTGATGAAAAATTCACTGAATTTCTCTCCGCTTTTGTTTTAACAGTCTATGTCTGAATTTTTTACAAAGTCAAATAGTATATACTATATCTCTTGATGGAGTTCATTTAATTTTTTTGTTCTCATATATACTTCCAGCTTGACACATTGGTTTGGAATTTCAATGTGGTCAGAGGAAAGTATTAAACTTTTGTTATATATATATATAACTAGGATAGTAACTAGGTTAGTTTAGTTTGGTTCCTTTTTGTTTTTTAGTTGGGATGAGACTAGTCAACCCATAGAGTCGGGAGTCCAACGACTCTCCCTTTTGGAGCTCCAATTTTGTGTATAAATAGGGGGCAAAACCACCACAATATGTATGTTTCTTGCATGAGTCTTGATCAATAAAATATTATTTTCATTCCTTGTGTTTGCCCCTTTAGTGGGTGTTTGTGTGTGAGCTCGTTTTATGACTTGTGTATGTTCTTTTGGTGCTTTGGTGAAACTCTTTTGAGTGTCCACTTTGTTGTTTTGGTGAATATCTTCGAAGGACCTTGTTTCTTTACATGGTATCAGAGCTTTGAAATCAAATTGATTTTTTGGTGTATTGGGAAGAGTGCTACTCAAGATTTGGAAGAGATAAAATCTTTTTTGAAAAATCCATTTAAGTGCTTGTGAGATTGTAGTGCCCTCTTGGTGGTGAAGTGTTCATGTGTTCGTGTTGTTCATTAGAGGCGCTTTCTTGGTAGTAAAGTGCTCATGTGTTCGTGCTCTTCATTGGAAAGACTCTCTTGATGGTGGAGTGCTCGCGATTCTTTTCTTATTATCTCCTCTCTTTTTTTCTTCCTCTTAATCTTCTATTCTCTTTCTTAGCCCGTGTAAACATGGATGACAATGATAATGTCACCCTAAAACCCATCATGCTCATTGACACAAACTTTGTAACATGGTCTTCAATCATGAAGCATTATATGGGGGAAAGGGTTGTGGAGTGGTGTAAGTTTTGGAAAATGATTTTTAAAACGATATTTTTGAATAAAATCAAGTGAAAGCCCGACACAAAAAATATAAAAACCGGCTCGCACGAGTGGTGAAGTCCAGGTCGATCTCAGGGAACGAAAAAATACTTCGTATTCAAGCACACAATCTAACTACACTTTATTGCCAACAAAATCAATTAATTGAATGAATAAGGGAAGAGAGTGCAACCCTCTGCGAAGGACTTTAAACAAATGAATAACGACCTTATTACAAACCCAATTAAATGAATAAAGTAAAATAAACCCTAATCTAAAAATAAAAGAAAGGGTCTTCAATGCTTCGAATCCTTTGTTATTTTTGTCCCTTCTTTGCCTCTTTGTTCACTTTTGTATGGTTTGATAAATGAATTTCTGAGGGCTCTCTGAGGGGCTCTATTGAGGGCCTAAAGGGACCTCAAAAGGTACTTCGAGGGCTCAAAAAGGGGCTCACCGCACGTCTGTACATTTTCCTTCAAAATAAAAACACAAAACACAGCAGAAAAGAGACCAAACTAAACAAAATCTAATATTTGATTCTCCAACAAAATTCAACAAACAAGAATTGAAACAAGGTAAACAAACTAACTACACTAGAGGCCGAAATAACAAAACAACCTTTAACAAATTATGAACTAATTTATGACAACTATTAACAACTTAACGATATTACAAGAATCAAGAATTTACTAACTACTTTAACATTAATAACTAACAACTTAAAACAAGAAAACCATACACTATGGATTAAAATGATCTAAACTAACTAAATGCCGCAATAAAATGACTACAAACTAATTATTAACAAACCTTACAAAAGCTACTAACTATCAATAACGAAAGAAATACCCGACTGTGCAAGAAATCAAGAATTACTAACCATGACACTATGACATCTAAATGAATAAATAAACTACACGACCATAATGCAGACTAAAAAATCTGTTTATAAACCGACCTACATGCAATACTAGCCTACTTGACTCAAACACACCAGCTGGACAAACGTCAAGACCCTCTTATCCCTCTTTTTTTTCCTTTTCTTTTAAACGTTACTACACACGCAATGTCGCCCGAGTATGTGCTAGACCTGTGTGAGCTGAGTTTGGTTGCTCTGAATCTGAGTTCTCACCGATGCACGGTTCAACTTAACCATGTGACCTAGTTCCAATGGCTCGGTTTGGGTGTTCCGGTTCCAGCCGACTAGCGTGATCGTACTGGACACGATGGTTTGCTCAACGATCCTGATCAGATCTGATCAAGATTCGCTCTGCGTGTTTGCTAAAAAAAACAACTAATAAAAAAAAACTAAACTAAAACACCAAAGAAAAAAAAAGACTAACTAGATGTTATCTTAATATGAGTCCTATTCGAATCTATATGCGCTTAACGAACAATGAATCATGCTAAAACAGACTCGATGCATTTAACTAAATTGAATTCTAATTAAATATGAAAAAATAAAGAAGCGAGGGAGAAGAGACTTACCGAACGGCTCGCCTCCGACAGACGGATTGAGAAGAAGAGCGGCCTCTCCACGATATGCGTGGGTCACACTGCACCCCTTGATAGAAGAAGAAGAAGACACCGACGAGGAAACATGGTAAAGGAAAGAAAGAAAAAGAGGAAGAGAAGTGGAAGAAAGAAGAAGAAGAAGAAACCAACTGGGAAAAGAGAGAGAGGGAGAGAGAAAGAAAGTAGAACAAGAGGAGAGAAGAGACAGAGGGGGGCGTGAATTTCAAGGTGGGAGACACCCCCCTCCTCTTAATCTCCTATTTAAATCAAAAAATTAGGTTAAAAACATGTTTTTTAAAAAGTGTCTAATGATTGTTCAAAAATTTCCAAAATAGTCTCTGCTTAGAAAACGTGTTTTTCTAAACTAAATATTCCTAAACAAACTAAAATTAGTTAATTAAAGCCTAACCTAACTAAACTACAATTAAGAAAACTTTAAACTAATAAAAACACTCAAAACGCAGGGCTGGATCAGAAAATGCGATGTTTTTCTGAAAATTCTATTTAAACCAAAACCTCAAAAACAACAATAAAGATGGGTTTTTAATGCACTTTTTACCATGGATCATGCATAAATAGAGATGAATGACATGCGAATATTATGCATGATCATGGAGATTAGTGGATGGGTCGGATTTGAAACCCAAACTATTTCTTATTAAGATAGAAGGAGAAAAAGTACCTCTTATGGAGGCGGAAGAGATCAAGGCTATGGTCACTTACGAGAAAAAAATGGAAAGAATGAATAATGGGGCATACCAAGATTATGTATTGGCTCATTAGTAATGTTGATATCAAGAAGTGCTCCAGTCTAGCTAAATTTGAACATGCAAATAAAGCATGAGACTATCTTAAGAGAATGTATTCTCTTAAAGATATTGCTCACATTTGCAACTTGCAAGACAAAGTACGTACTATGACTCAAGGAGAAAAAGTATTAGAGAATACTTTAGTGAGTTGTTTGACCTTTGGAATGAGTTGGCTCTTCTTGAGCCACAATGGCATTATCTCGAAAAAATAGAACTCCGTTAAAAGCAAATTGATGCAAAACATTTCTATCAATTCATCAATGGTCTAAGACTGAAATTTGAGTCTACTAAATCGGCTCTTCTTCATAGAGGAAAAATCCCTTTTATTGAGGATACTATTGAAGAGCTAAGTATGGAGGAAAATAGAGTAAAAAAGAAGACATCTAAAGAGATGATAATTCGGTCTTAGCCTTGTTTAGACCAGAAAACTATGTCCATTCTTATAAACCACCACATGATGGGAGATCCAACAATGGTAACTATGAAAAATAAGGCAATGAGTTTGAGAAGAAGAAAATTATTTATTATTGCCGTGAACCAGGACATGTCAAGACTTATTGCCCTAAATTGAAGAAACCCTATGAGAATAATGTAGCCTTGGTTGCATAAGAATCAAGTGAGTTCAAAGCTACACAAGAATGTCCTTGACTCGACTTGTAGAGGCTCTTCAACCACTACTCAAAGAAGCTTCATCAACTAGAGCGTCAGTCTCTTTTGTTAGCATCTTTGACCCTGGTAAGTCTCTTTGGCTTCTTAACTTAGGTGCCTATTTTCATATGACACCAAATGGTGATATTCTATCTGAATGTCGTAACTCAAGCGAGTTAAATGTTTTTACTGCTTATGGGACATCCCTTGAGATAAAGGGAACCAAAAATTTTGAAAATATTTCAAAAGGTTTTTGTATTAAAAAAATTAGATATATTCCCAAGCTAAACCTAAATCTTTTGTCTGCCTCCCAATTATCTGACCATGGTATAATGTTTCTTTTTCTTCTATTGGTTGTCGAGTGCAGGATTGCTAGTCAGGGAAGCTGATTGGGAAAGGCTATAGAGAAGGAGGCTTATACTACATGGATTTTTTGAAAATACCTAAGAATACCTTTTGTTTTAATATTCAGAAACTGGATTTGGATTTATGGTATAAAAGACTTGGCCATTCTAATGTATCTAAAATCTAACACTTTTTAAATATGAAATTTTTTTGTAATCTTGAAAATTTTGTGTGAAAATTGTATTCTTGGCAAAATGAAAAGATTGTCATTTCAAGAAAGAACTTTTGTCCAGAGTTGCCATTCGAGGAAGCGGGAGCGGGAGCGAGAAGCGGAAGCGGAAGCGGAAAACGAGGGACTTTCAAACTTTTAGGAAGCGTGGGGCGACTTAGAAACGAATCATGAATTGTCTCGGAAGTGAACCGAAAGCGACCTAGGAAGCGAACCGGAAGCGAAAAAAGAGAAAAAAAATAAAAATACAAAAAAATGAAAAAAGGGGGAACCGTGCTTCCAAAAAAAAATTTATGCTTCCCAGTGCGTTTCAGAAGCGCCACGTTTCGCGCTTCCGAAACACGCTTCCCCACTTTCTTTGGCGTTTCCTGTAACTCTGCTTTTGTCTCTACACAACCATTTGAGTTAGTGCATTCAGATATTTGGGGTCCAACACCTATTGTATTTAAGGGTGGGTTTGCATATTATGTCATCTTTGTTGATGATTTTACTAGATACACATGGATTTATTTTCTCAAACACAAGTCTGAAGTCTTCTTATTTTCAGATATTTCACAAATTGGTCAAAAATAAATTTCAAAACGATGTCTCTATCTTTCGCACTAATTGAGAAGGAGAATTTGTATAAAAGGATTTTAAAGATTACTTGGAATCAAATGGTATTACATATAAAAAAACTTGTCCCTTCACTTAACAACAAAATGGCTTGGCTGAAAGAAAATATAGACACCATGGAAACCGCAAGAACTTTACTTATTTCAAATTAAGTCCCTAAAGTGTTTTGGGCCGAAACCACATTGAGTGCAGTTTATCTTATTAACAGAATGCCATCTGTCACCTTGAAAAATATATCATCAGTTGAGAAACTTTTTAAACTTACTCCTGATTATTACAGATTAAGAGTTTTTGGGTGCAAATGTTTTGTTTTCACTGATAAAAATGATAAACTTTCTCCTCGTACCATTTCTTGTGTCTTTTTGGGATATGCAAATAACCAAAAAGGCTATGGATTATTTGATTTTAAAAATAAGAAATTATATGTTTCAATAAATGCGTCTTTCTTAGAAAAGGAAAAATTCTTTGAATTTGAAAATCCTAAAGAAATAACTGAGTATTCATTTCTATTGGATTTAATTTCAAAGTTTGGTGATCCTGATGAAGATCAGGATATCAGGAATGATATGGTAAGTGAAGAAAAATGTTATGTTAATGAGATAAGTAAAGAACAATCTCAAAATCAGGACTATATTCAATATTCATGTGCCCTAGAAAAATATACGAATGATGAAAACTATCTAGAAATACAAACTAGAAGGTCATCTAGAGTATCTAAACCTCCAGAGAAATTTGTGTCCTATGAATCATTTTTGCGTAAGTATCAAGCTTACATTGCATTTATTACATTCTTATATAGAACCCTCAAAATATGCTTAA
The DNA here is from genome assembly GCF_984573655.1 of Nuphar pumila. Lineage (NCBI taxonomy): Eukaryota > Viridiplantae > Streptophyta > Magnoliopsida > Nymphaeales > Nymphaeaceae > Nuphar > Nuphar pumila. The sequence continues at coordinate 165,932,655 of NC_143249.1, read as the reverse complement.
TCCAAGAAACATTTTGAGTGGGTAAAAGCCATGAGAGTAGAATTTGATGCTTTAGAAAATGCGAATACTTAGACTGTTCAAGATATTTCCTGAAGAACGAAACCCATAAATTGTCAATGGGTATATAAGATAAAAGCCAAGAGTGATGAAACTCTTGAAATATGCAAAGTTAGGTTAGTTGCCAAGGGATACTCTCAGAAGTATGAAATAGATTATGAGGAAACCTTTTTTTCAGTTGCTTGGATGACCATAGTTAGAACTGTAGTAGCCATTGCTTTTGTAAAGAAATGACCTATATATCAAATTGATGTCAAGAATGCGTTTCTAAATAAAAAATTAGTTGAAGTATATATGCAGTCACCGCTTGATATAATTATTCCTAAAAGAAAAGTTCTTCGGTTAAATAAGGTTTTGCATGGCCTCAAAAAAATTCAAATGATACCGAGTCATAGCTACAACCACTATGGAAGTGGTCTGACTGAGAAGATTGCTGATTGATATAGGCGTTCAAATTCATGGAGCATCACGACTATGATGTGACAACAAAAGTTTCATCTACATCGCCAGCAACCAGACTTTCCACAAACGAAACCAACACATTGAGATGAACTGTCACTATGTACGAAGGATTACCTACGTGGCACCATTGATCTTTCCTATGTTACTTCAAAATATCAATTGACAGACTTTTTCACAAAACCTCTCGTTGCTCCTAGATTTCACTTTCTCTTAGGCAAACTTTCGGTTATCAAACCGTAAGTTTGAGGGAGAGTGTTATATATATAACTAGGATAGTAACTAGGTTAGTTTAGTTATGTTTCTTTTTGTTTTTTAGTTGGAATGCGACTAGTTAGAGTCGTTGGGTTGGACTCCCAACGACTCTCCCTTTTGGAGCTCCAACTTTGTGTATAAATAAGGGGCAACCCCCCCCCCCCCCCCCCCCCCCCCCCCAATATGTATGTTTCTTGCATGAGTCTTTCAATAAAGTATTATTTTTATTCCTTGTGTTTGCCCTTTTAGTGGGTATTTGTTTGTGAGCTCATTTTATGGATTGTGTATGTTCTTTTGGTGCTTTGGTGGAACTCTTTTGAGTGTCCACTTTGTTGTTTTGGTAAATATTTTCGGATGACCTTGTTTCCTTACAACTTTCACTAAGCTATTCTCTGAATAATTACAAATACTTAAGATCTCTTCATTATTAAAGTCCGTAACAACCAATCTTTATAAGAAACATTGTTTCTTTGCTGGCTTGCCATTGAGGTGGGGCAAACAATAATAATGTATAAAAGTTCAGTCTCTCTCTGGATGACTTGGCTGGAGAAGCTAAATAAGTGAAGAAGCTAATTGTGATTGTTTGAGGGAGGCATGTAAATAGTTGCCAATGCAAGAAGCAGCATGGGAATTGGGGGCGGGAAGTGACAACTGATAATTTAAGTTTTAAGAGGATTTGAGGAGCGATAATGAAAAATGAATGGGAAGGGGTTGGGGAGGGTGAAGAATAATTGGGAAGAAAAATAGGATTTGTGTGCAAAGCGATGGTGAAAGTAATCATAATCCATAAGTTATATTAAGAAATCTTCAGATCACTTGAGGGAGGCATGTAAATAGTTGCCAATGCAAGAAGCAACATGGGAATTGGGGGCGGGAAGTGACAACTGATAAATTTAAGTTTTAAGAGGATTTGAGGAGCGTTAATGAAAAATGAATGGGAAGGGGTTGGGGAGGGTGAAGAATAATTTGGGAAGAAAAATAGGATTTGTGTGCAAAGTGATGGTGAAAGTAATCATAATCCGATCACTTGAGTGAAAGAATATAATGAAAACATACTTGCAACATCTAAAAATAGTAATTATATATGATTTATTTGATTTAAGAATGACCTTTGTGAACAATATTCTTACTTTGTACTTCAAGGTACTAAAAATAGCAAGAAAAAAGTTATGCAAAAATTAATGCATGTTCTATAAGGTTTGCTCACACATAAATAAGCGTTATGACTATGTACTGTACTTTCTATGTTGAACAAATGTTAATAAATTTAAGAAGTTAATGCATGTTCTATAAGGTTTGTTCACACATCTAAATAAGCATTAGGAGTATGTATTGTACTTTCTATGTTAAACAAATGTTAATAAATTTAAGAAACCATTGATTTGGGCATATTGATACCTCAATCTCATGAAATTCACATCTATAATATCATTAGCCAAGTTCCTGGCTGCTTCCTTCAGTTTAGGAAGCAGGCACTGCCTAGTTCAAAACACGATTTCCAGGAAGCAGGCTTCCCACTGCACCTAAGTGCTTCCTTTGATTATGTATAGATGTTCCCATATATTGGTTCCGGCGAAGTTTAAGTGGGTAGTCAAGTGATGCACTTATGTATCTTTTTAACTGGAATATGAAAATGGAAGTTAGATGAATGGAACCAATGCACCTGTTGTGGTATGGCTCATTATCTGCATAGTGGTTGTTGGTTATGTTTCTCTTCAAGAGAAAAGACCTTGCTTTTCTATCATGGTGCAGCCCAATCTCTGTTATGTCATGGAGGTGGCCAAAGTTTTGAGGCAAATAGAGGCAGCAATGGTTAAGGAGAAATAGATGCAAGTCCCATGTGACAGGACCATGATACAAGCGGAAGCAGATCAGATCATGCTGAACATGAGCGTTTTTGCTCATGCCAACATCGTGGCCGTCCGATTTGTATTTTGAAAAGCTAAAAAGTCAACAAAACTACGTGGCATTCATCCAAAATGCAAACAGACGACCACGATGTTAGCATGAGCAAAAACACTCATGTTCAGCATGACCTGATCTGATTCCGATACAAGCACGTTGGGGCCATGGCATGCTGTGCTGGATGGTAAAGAATGGTGCAAGACACATGGTTTTGGTGCAGCCTGATGTTGCAAAATGCTATGTGGTATCTGATTGATTTGGAAAATGGTTAGATGGGCCTTACAAGAACTAGTCAAGCAACAATGGGATTCACATTGAGGAAGTAATATTACCTGTTAATGATGTTGTTGATGTGGTTTCTGAGTTTTTCTCAGGCTCAGGCATTAGAGGACTTGGTTTTGTATTGAGTCAAATTTTTGGTATCTGCTATTGCTGGAGTGCATAATTGAGTTTAAGAGAAGGAATGAGATTGAAGACCGTTTTTGTAGATGAAACTGAATTTACCAACCATGTAGATGTGAATGAGAGAAACCTTCATTGGTAGTATTAGTTCATGGGTTGTTGCAGGATTGGCCTTACACTGTTTTCTTCTGAAAAGAGATCCACTGATCATCTTGTGTAAATGCCTCTATGCTTGAGTCTATTGCCTTATGCAGTAGGGAATTCACTCAATTGTTTCACTTTACTGTTGTTGTTTTGCTGCCAAGACTGGTGGTTTCCACATGCACAAGTAACTTGGTTTCACCGTTCCCATAGTCGTCACTTATATTAAATACTAAATCACTACATTGAACAATAGATCATAAATAATAAAAATCAAGTGACCTTTCAGCATCAGATGTTCAGGGATTTGACGTCTATTGTATCAGGTACCTTACACAATATTTTTAAAACCTGCAGCCCTATCATGAACTGTTGGGATATATTCTTTATTTTTTACCACTTGACTAATCTGTTTGTCTCCATGTTACCTATGTTAGAATTTGAACTCTTCTATATCCACACTTGTATTTGGATGATGCAGATACACAAGGATCTTAGTCGAATGAAGCGATTCAATGCTCAAGAGGCTCTGGAATATGGGCTGATTGATCGTATAATCAGGCCATCTCGTGCCAAGGCTGATCCTCCACGCAGGCAACCAGCAGGAGGCCTTGGTTAAACGCCTGTCATGCAGTGACTGCATTTGTAAAATTGGTGATCAAAATGATCTCAGCATGCATGGATGTTTTTTTTTCCCTATACAAATGATAGAAGCATTAACAACTTTGACTTTTAGCCAGTTTCCTGTTTCATTATTAGATAGATACACGTCATAATTTTTCATCATCGGTAGTTCTGGTGGAAACAGTAATGCCAATGGCGTTGGATTTGCTAATGCATTTACTAAATGAAGCCTCTTAACCCATAGAACTTTGGTCCAAATCCCAAGTAATCATTAGAGTCAATATTGTCATGGCGCTACCTTCAACGCTTAAACCCATTTATATAATGTCACTGCAGAAGTTCAGAACTCTCCATGAGAAGCTGAAACTTTTGGGATGAGTCGTGATGGTTGGATGGCGAGGGTTGCATTATCTTGACCCAGGGGGTTCCCTCTGGCATCAAGGAACGTTGTGCTGTAGGGAGTCCGGATCGGGTGCAATTAGGGGTGGCAATCGGGTCGGGTTGGTGGGTTGGCGGGTCAGCATACCTCAACCCGAACTCGACCCGTTTATTAAACGGGTCGGCTGTGGCAAACACGAACCCGACCCGTTTAATAAACGGGTAACCCGACACGACCCGCCAACCCATTTAATAAATGGGTTGGGTTGGGTAAACGGGTTTTCAGGTTCGCAGGTCAGGTTGGCGGGTTGACGGATCGGGTTGGCAGGTTGGCGGGTTGACCCACTTGCATAACCCGTTTATTAAACGGGTCAGCCGGGTTGGCATACCCCCAACCCGAACCCGACCTGTTTAATAAACGGGTTACGCGGGTCGACCCGTTTATTAAACGGGTTGGCTTAAGCCCAACCCGAACTCGCCTAAGAGGCGGGTTGGCGGGTCGTGTCAAAAATTGCCACCCCTACGTGCAATATGATGGAACAAATATTTGTGCATATTGAATGTTTTCTAACCGCACTGTGTAGGTTTTGACAAGGTTATGATTGATGATAGCGCCTCGTTAATTGATTCATTCTCCTATATCGTACCATCAGGAACCAATCGTGTTTGGCCTCTCGAGGGTAAAACCGTGAACAAAATATAGTGCCAAATTGATTGATTGATTCTTTCTGCTTGAATCTTTCCTTCTCTCGAGACAGAGCTTCTCTCTCTCTCTCTCTTTTAGTTATATAGGAAATCTGGGGCTCCCTTGCACTTCCAGCAAACATTATAAAAATATAGATCCAGATATAAAATGTGCATATCAACAGGGGGCTCCGCTTGTTGGGACGTTGCAAGTTCGAACACCATGGTATGGTTGTATAACTGGTAGGGGTCTGCCTAACCCCAACTTTCTCTGTCAAAAAAAAAACATAGAATATGTTCATATCATACCTCAGATATTTCTGCAAAATGTGGTATCAACACGTGGCCATGTTCTGTTCAGGGAAACAAAATGAGGCTTGTCTTTGAGAGATGTCTGAGTGGTTGATCACTCTAGTCTTGAAAACCATTATAGTAATGAACACAGATTTATCGAGGAATCTCTCTCTCTCTCTCTAGATCTCCTTTTCATTGTTGAATATACTTATTTAGTTCTTGCTTGTTTTGGTTTGCCCTATTATAATATAAGGACATGGAACCTGTAATCAGCTTCATTATCAAGCATTAAAACCAACATCATGAATGGAAAACATGAAACCCCGGAGAGAGAGAGAGAGAGAGAGAGAGAGAGAGAGAGAGAGAGAGAGAGCTTCGCGACCACTGCACGCACTATTCATTCATGCAAAACAGAACGTCACCTTGTGTTGGGAAGTTGCAAGTTCGAACCCCAAATGGTATGCTTGTGTAACTGGTAGGGGTCAGCCTAACCCCATCTTTCTCTGTCGAAAAAGAAAAAGAAAAAAAAAAATGAGTGAAGAAACCAAACAGATACCATGGCGGCTAACCTTGTAGGTCTAAAGTTCAGAGGCTGACGGGGATTTGCAGGGCCTACCTACTTATAAAACCACACAAGTCAAATTGCCACGAACACGAGTCGAGGGATGGGCGATCGACAAACCTACAAGAATTTATCTGTAAAGAAATTGTGGGCCTCCTTTTCTCATCGGTTTGCTTTGCCCCTTTCTTGCAAATAACGAAATAGTAGTTCAGTTCAGAGAAGGAAAAAATCAACAAAAAGCTGCTGGGCTTGCCCAAAATTTCGTCCTTCCTAGGGCTTATATAAGCAAGCACGCTGACGTGCATTATGAAGCTCTTGGACTTGGTCAACTTCCAAGTGTTTTGGGGCACAAACCTAGAAATGATCAGGAACGTTACTTTAATTGAACCTTGTCGTTTCATCAGCATATAGGGGGAGGGTGGTGTATGTTCGCCCTCGATGATTCACTGAATCCCACGTCTGTGTTCGGGGGGTCGAATGAGCACCAGGTATTGATGCACATGGGGCTCGTATGCCCGTGTATGTTGACATACCTTTGCATCGGACTCTGGTGCTGTTGCAAAGACTTAATCACCCTTACTTGCTTTTCTTGCCCTGAAATGACGGTTCGAGGAAATGACAAAAATATCCTCCATTCAAAAGCTGTGAAACGATCGTTCGAGAAAAGGACAAAAAAGTCCTCTATCCAGAAAGTTTGAGGAAATGACAAAAATATCCTCTATTCAAGAGTACTGAAACTCCGGTTCGAGAAACGAACAAAAAAGTCCTCCATCCAGAAAGTTTGATGTTAACTATTTAAAGTGGAGACGTTCCCTATTCATTAAACTCCTGCGCCATCTGCTGTAACAATAGCTCCCATTATCAACACAAACTTTGCCTTCGTCTCCAGTCGAGTTTTTTGCCTTGTTTTTTATCTTGTTTTACAACACATTGTCGCCTTCTCGTGCCTGCCTTGTGTTACAAAACATTCCTGTGTCTTTTCTTCATTTTTGTTGTCGTTAGGCATTATGGAAGAAAGCAATGCTGCACAAACATTCCAACCAATGCCATTAAGGCAGCGTGAGTAGCTTTTCATCTCATCATGCTATCGATGAAGAAGGCATGTCATTTGGTGTGCCATTAAGGCATTGTTTGGTTATTGCAGGTAGATCATGTTCTTACGATGGTTGAAAACTTATCGATATTTGTAAGACGTTGGGACCTGTTGACAAGAATGCTTGTTTACAAATGCTAGGAAGGGCCTCTACCCCATCAGGTATCCTACATTAACTCATTACATGCATTGTATCAATTTGTTTGCTATTATGCTCAATTTCTTTCTTATCGATTTGTAATTTATTGTGCGATATATTTATCGACCTTTTAGATAGTATGGTTTTGATTGTCGAGTTGTAAGTTATTATGCTGAACTGCCGTATCGATTTTCAATATCTTACAAATCGATATGTATATCGATTTATAAGATATTATATGTTATGTAATATGTATTTCTAAGATATTTGTACACAGACTTTGAAAACGTGTGCGTGCAGAAACACATCGTTACTTGCATGGGGGGGGGGGGGGGGCGATTTTCGCAGGCATGTCGCTGCTCTCTCAGCGACTTCTATTGGACTTGCTTTTGAGCCTAGTGGATGTAATAAGAGCGTTATCGTCAACACACATGTACGACATGTGTATTACAATTGGCATGGTAAGCGACAACTTGATGCTCAGTATAAGCAAACATCAAACCACACTTGCTTTGGTACTGTCATTCATTAAATCGTTGCTTTGACTTACTTAACCTTATCGGTATCCGTTGTTATATGCATCCTGATTAAACCGTAGTAAACATATACGCTTGCTAACACAAATTGATATATTGCTTACAAAACATTCCACTATCTTCTCTTCTTTTTCGTTGCTGGTAGGCATTATGGAAGAAAATAATGATTCACAAACATTCCAACCAGTGCCATTAAGGCGGCGTGAGTAGCTTTCCATCTCATCATGCTATCGAGGAAGAAGGCATGTCGTGTTGTGTGCAATTAAGGCATTGTTTGTTTATTGTAGGTAGATCTTGTTCTTTCGATGATTGAAAACTTATCGATATTTGTAAGGCGCTAGGACCTGTTGACAAGAATGCTTGTTTACAAATGCTAGGAAGGGCCTCTACCCCATCAGGTATCCTACATTAACTCATTATATGCATTGTATCTCAAACCCCTGTATTAGTAACATACTTCCGTTTTTGTGAGATACATTTTTGTTAGTTAATATCGATTTGTTTGCTATTTTGCTGCAAACACAAATTGACATATTGCTTAAAACATTGTTGAGCTTATCATCAGGTTGTAATAAAGATGATGTAGCTCAATCAATCGAAAGATCTGGAGAATTGAATATCTATACTATTGATGCAACCGAAAAATTGAACATCTGCACTAATGATGCACATGAAAAGAAGGGTGCAGTCATTAGACCCACTCTTGACTTGAATGTTCCAGTAGAAGAAATGCAATTCAATAATGAGGTAGACTACCATGACAGTACACATAATAAAAGTGTAGGCACTCGGAATGTACATGGAAGTACACTTGACTTGAATGTTACAATAGAAGAAATGCAAGTCAATAATGAGACACATTTTTATGTCAGTACACACAATAAAAGCGTAGGAACTGGGAATGTACATGGAATTACACTTGACTCTGTTCTTGTAGAAGGAATGCAGTTTAATAATGAGGAAGCTGCATATAATTTTACAATGATTATGCCTTAAAAGTTGGCTTCAGTGTGAGAAGGTTTTCCTAGTCAAAAAATGCACATGGTATCGTGGTTAGAAAAACATATGTTTGTTCCAAGCAAGGTTGAAAGAAATCAATGGGAAATCCAACAAGGAGCATGCTAGAATCAAGATGTGGATGTCAAGCGAGAATGGTTTTGAGAAGACATCCGAATGAAAAATTTGTCGTGCGTACTTTAATCAGTGATCATAATCATGAGTTATCTGCATCATTTATGACTCCTATGCTAAGGTCACATCGTAAAGTAACTGTAGCGCATGCTGCAATGGATGAAATAGCCGATAGCGTCGATATTGCACCAAGGAAGACATACAATTTGTTTACCCGCATAGATGGTGGTCGCGAAAATGTGCCATTCACATCTTTGGATCTAAGAAACCACTTGAGAAGGAAGAGGACAAAAAACATGAAGAACAAAGAAATATGTTCTTTGGTTCATTACTTACAAAATAAATCAAGCAATGAACATGGTTTCTTTAGTGCAATGCAAGTGGACGAAGATGGATATGCTGTGAATATGTTTTGGGCAGATTCAAAGTCAAGAGTAGATTATGAATGCTTCAATGATGTGCTTGTGTTTGATACTACAGTAAAGATTAATACTGAACAGTGATCATTTGCGCAGTTTGTTGGAGTGAACCATTACGCACAAAGTTGTATATTAGGCGGGGCGTTTTTGTATGACCAGACCAAGGAAAGCTTTGAGTGGTTGTTCAGAGTATTTACACAGGCAATGAATGGGAAGCATCCTGAAACTGTACTTACAGATGGTGATCACGCAATTGCGGCTGCAGTGCTTCATGTGTGGCCAGATGCACATCATCGCCTATGTTTGTGACATATCTTTCAAAATGCAGCAAGGAATATAGGACATATATTTAATCAGAATACAGGGTTTGACAAAAAGTTTATAAGGTGTGTACTTCATAGCGTAGATGAGGTCACCTTTAAGTCAGATTGGGAGCAAATGATTAAGACATACGACCTTATTGACTGTCTGTGGTTACAAAATTTATATGTAGAAAAAGAGAAGTGGGCATTGGCATATGGAAGACAATACTTTTGTGCAGGTATGATAAGCACACAAAGAGCTGAATCTATGCATGCCACGCTGAAGAAAACCCTATATTCATGTTTAACAATATTTCGTTTCATGGAACAATATGATTTATTTATAGACAGTCTAAGACAGAGTGAGCTTGAACAAGACGTGAAATGCTTCAATACACGACCTCTAACTCTTGGCATAAAAATATTGATGCGACCTGCAACTCTGTATACACTAACTGTATTTGAATGGATCAAGAAAGAGGTGTTACATGTCATGAATTGCAAAATAGAAGGACTCGTGCAAACCGAGAATATGCACAAATACCATATTTTATGGCAGGGCGAAAACCATCACGAAAGGCAAGAAGCACATGTCACGTACAATGTTGACAATAGAAGAATTGAATGTTCGTGCAAAATGTATGAATTCAAAGGTATTCTATGCTGTCATGCATTAAAGGCACTCAATCAAGAGAAGATACAAGAAATACCTGAGTCTTACGTAATGCGAAGATGGAAGAGACGCGCAAAGATTGAAATGCTCGTTATGGACAATGCGAGTAAATCTGGTGTTGACCAGAAGTGCCACATAGCCTCTTGTTACCAACAACTGTGTAGGTCATTCATGCATGTTGCTGATTTGGCATCGAGAAGTGAAGAAGGCTATGTATCTGTGAGAAAAGCTGCAATGGAGTTACTTGAAAACGTGGAGTCAATTCACCTTAAGTCCGTTGCAGTGAATGAATGCCAGTCGAAGATAATGGGATCGAACAACATAGGTGAAAACCATGTTTCGCTTGACACTCCTGAGAAGTTGCGCCGAAGCGTAAACATTATCTTCAACAAGTCAGTAGTGAACATTGTAGATTATAATGGACATATTCATGAAGCGCAGGGTATCAAAAGAAAACCTGCTTCTGATCGCAGCCGTCGGAGGGCAAAGGGTGCACTAGAATTGGTTGGCAAGAAAAGGACAAAGAAACAACCACCCTGTAATAAAAAACAACAAAGCCCTTCGAATGAACAGGTATGTAAAACATTATATTGCTTCCCATTACATGAAGCTTGTCAATATCTAACTCATGTAATGTCCAACATGCAGCAATACCCTATAGAAGCACCAGCAAACGTTGAAACCTCCATTTCTCCCGACCAGATTTTCAGCAAGGATCGCTTCAGTTTTACAAGTCTATTGGTATGTAATCAATGTGGTGAGGAGGTATGCATTTCTTGTGAAACTTAATGCAGTGTCTTATATTTTTTCTATCATGATAGGCTCTGATGCATTCGACAGATGGGTATGAGACACAAGAATCACGTGTGGGCTATTAGTTTAGTTGTCATGCCTCTTTGCATGACCCGATTTCAACAATGTCGGATTTGTTACGAGTTTATAGTGATTTGTCATCGACGACTTGCGGTCCGTGCTTGTATTTGCTTAAATCGATAGATATCGATTTGTGGCTTTTGCTGGAAGTCGATTCATGACATCACTGAATGACGATTTGTGGTTATCGTTGAATAGCGATATGTGGCATCGCAGCATAGTGATTTGAGGGTATTGTTCGAATGTCAATCTAAGCGGGCTGAGAAAGGTTGTTCAAGTAAGTTTTTATGGGGCATTGATCAAGGTTGCGATTCATTTTATGATCTGATTAAGCTATCACTGCGCAGGTGAAATCCTACTTAGATCATAAAATGAAGCGCAACCTTGATCAATGCCCCAAAAAAACTTACTTGAACAACCCTTCGCTTCCCGCTTAGATTGACAGTCGAACAATACCCCCAAATCATTATGCTGCGATGCCAAATATCGCTATTCAACGATAACCAAAAAATCGCCATTCAGTGATGTCATGAATTGACTTCCTGCATAAGCCACAAATCGCTATCTATCGATTTAAGCAAAAATACAAGCACAGACTGCAAGTCGTCGATGACAAATCACTATAAACTCATAACAAATCCGACAATATTGAAATTGGGTCATGCAAAGAGGCATGACAACTAAACTAATAGCCCACACGAGATTCCTGTCCAGTTGACAGCACAATCGCTTTCCCGCGATAATCACAACTGGCTATGCAGCCAATACGAAGTCTACTTACGCAGCTCCAAGCGATAAGTACTAATCGAAGCTTACATTTCAACGACGCCATTCCTGGACGAAGAGAGATCAACAATGGAACAAAGAAGCAATTTCAGTCAATTTACCAACGTTGGTTGGTAAATCTATGACGTAGCGTCGATTCAACTTCTTCTCCATCAATTCTTTCGTGTTCCCAACACCTCTAATTGTTATCTTGTGAAAACTTTTAGCCATATGTTGTAAATAAAAGGCTAATCAATGTGTCTTTTCTCTTCCTCACTTCATTTCTTAAGAGGTAAGTAAACCTCTTCATCTCTTACAGGGGGAGCTTTGTTCGCTTTAACAGTGGAAGTGCAAGTGTGAGTGGTACTCCACAATTTCTCACAATCGCTTTGGAGTTCTTAACGTTGGATCGTTCAGATCCCTCAGGTTTTTATCAACAAACGTTCATTATCGCTTTATACTAGTATCGTTTAACACCGCAATTCGGTGTTGACTAACACCATTTACAAAGGCCGAGTATTACAACACAAATCGCTTTTCGCGATAACCACAACTCGCTATGCAGCGAATATATAGTAGAATTACGCAATTCCAACCGATGACCATAAATTTTGGATTTGTCGTACATTATTCATTGATCATGTTGGTTGAGCAGTAGATCTTTTGGGTCATAAATAGTCGCACAAGTACTGGACGGTGTGATTATCTTCTACTTCGTGAACCAGCAACAATCAAACCGACGGTTCCTTCATAAACCTGGACTTCCTCCCCCGAACGTAGAAAATTGTGGTCGGTGAGGCAGACGAAGACAACTACACGACCAACAATGGTGAATCATGCGTATATTGTCTTCACATCGTTTCTATTTTCAACAAAATCCGTCTCTTTCATGCCGTTTTTTGCGATTTTGTGTTGTGTACTATATAATGTAATTTCCATATCGTTCATTGCAATGTCCTTATTCATTTCAGTAGAACATCCACCGACGAAGTTGGGCGAAAACTTAGTCAATCACTCCTGGAGGACATCAAACAAATGCGCAATGAATTCTCACAATGCAACATGATCAGTAATTTTGTTCGTATGAAACTAGTAGGAGTTGTCTATATACGTAAGCAATGTGTACGTGCATTAACAACACTGTGATCATCGCAAAAATTTTCCTCTCGTGGTTTCTTTCTCTTCCCTCTCCTTCCCTTTTCTAACCTCTATTTTCCTCCTTTTTGAAGGGAGTAAAATAAAAGAAAGAAAAGAAAGAGAGAAGAGAAAAGAAAGAAAGAGAAAAGAGGAATTCTTTTGCGGGTTTTCACTTGACCTTAATTTTGAATTTTTTTGAAATAACTCGCCTCCGTTTTTGAAATATTTGCGGGAAAACTGGGAGACGGGATCCGCTCGTCGGTTCGAGGTTCGACCGTTCCTGGCGCCTTTACCAGGGGTAATCGAACCAAGGGTCGAATTTTATGCCTTTTGCTTTGCTAAGAATTTGCCCTAAGTTTAAATGCACAATGAATCATGCTTGTGCAATATGCAAAGATGTATGCTCTTTTTGAAAATGTTTTGAAGAATTTCCAAGTGAATCTGATAAAGTGAAGAAATGTTTTTCTAACTTAGAACTTAAGATTAAAGTTCTAAGTTTTTAGAATAATCAAGAGCTCGGGAAAATAAATCTGGATTTTGGAAAGTGATTTTGAAGTTTTGAGATAAAAGAGAAGAAATGAAAATTTCAAAGTTTATAAATGGACTTTGAATCAGAATAGAAATGAAAAGAATGGAATTGAATTAGAAGGAAAAGATAGAATTGGGAAATCTGAATAAAATTTGGGAAATGGAATTGATTTGGAATTTCAAGATGTAATCCGAATCCAAGATCTCGATTCTGAATAGAGTTCAAAGTTTGAGCTTTGAATTTAGGATCTGAAATGAGAACTTGGTTTGAAATCTGGAATGAAATGGAATTGATTTTAAGAGTTGGAATTAAAGTGAAATTTGGATTTTGGAATTTTGAATGGAATTGGATCCAAGGTTTGGAATCCAAGATGGTATTTTGATCCGAAATCTGAGATCCAAGATAGGGTTGGACTCTGGATCCCGAGATGGAATTGGATCTGAAGTCTGAGACCCAAAGTAGAATTGGATTTTGGACCCTAGAATGGATTTGGATCTGAAGTCTGAGATCCAATGTAGAATTGGTTTCTGGATCTTGAGAATTGGAATTTGGATCTGAATCTGAGATCCAATGATAGAATGAGGATCTGGACCCTAAAAGAAATTTGGACCTATGATTGGAGATCCAAAAAAAGTGTAATAAGAATTTGGATGGAATTTGGATTCGTGATGGGAGATCCAAAATGGGATAAGGATTTGGATCCTAAGAATTTTTGGAATTTGGATCTGAATCTGAGATCCAAAGCAGAGTTGGATTCTGGATCCCAAGAATTGGAATTTGGATCTGAATCTGAGATCCAATGGTAGAATGAGGATCTGGATGAATTTTGGATCTGTGATTGGAGATAAAAAAAAGTGGAATAAGGTTTCGGATCCTAAATGGTGATGGGAAATCCAAAGTGGAATGGAATTTATACTTGGAAATCTGGATCCAAGTTGAGATTAGGATTTGATTTTGGATTTGGTTTATGAAAAGTCCAAATAGGACCTTTAAAGACGGATCTGGGTTTTAGAAACCCAAATTTAAACTTGAGATTTGAATCTAAACCTTGATTGAAGATAAGGGGATGAACTTGGTTTTTGAAATCAGGAGATAATTTCAAAGTTAAATTGAACTTTGAATTTGGATTTTGATTTGAGTTGGAAATTTGAAGTTTCGAATATGAAATGATTTTGAAATTTCAAAGTCAAATTGGTCTTTGAAATTGAATTCTTGAATCTTGAAGTGAGATAGAATTGGATTTGAATAAGATCTGATGAAGAAGAAGAAACACTTGGAATTTTAAAAAGGAAGTTTTGAAAATATGATGCAGTTCTACCCTGAATGATGAATGAATTTAAATTTTGAAATTAGATTTTGAAAATTGTATTTCATTCTTTACATGAATTGAAATAAGATTGAAGATATAATACATCCTTGACTATGGTCATTGAATGTATCATATAATAATCTATATTTAAACTCAGGTGAAGAATGAAACATATTTTGTGCTTTTATAGAGTTTAAAATGGAATTAACTCTCAACATACCCTGACTATGGCCATTGGTATATATATTGAATTAATTCTAAGTTAAACTCTGATAAAAGGTGAAATATTTGAAGAATATGATGATTTTTGAAAGAGGATCCAATGTAGATCCAGTATTATTTCATAAAAGATAAGAATACTAAGTCTTGTTTACACCCCGACTATGGCCGTTGGTGTAAATCATCAACTTAGAATTAACTTACCTTTTATGAGATGGTGCATGTGCCATTCGTGTTTCACCATTGTGGGAATTTGAGAAATGAAAAAAAAATGCATGAAAACAAGCAAATCATGATTTTACAATGCTCATTCATTCTACCTAAAGCAGGAAATGTAAATTTTTATTCCAATCTAACTATTACAATGGATAAAATCAAGTGTACAACGCTAAGTGATGATATCTTTTCCATATTTCCTGTAAAACAACCAGGTTAGTAAAAGGGAAAATCATATATATATGAAAATTAAATGATGGAAATGATAAAAGGATGGAAAAGATATCTATATACTTACATGCATATATATACATACATATATATACATACATATATATAGGTATATTCACATAAAAATATATATATATCAATGTATAGGTATATGTACATATATATACATATAGAGGTATATTCAATGGAGAGATGTGCTGAGGGACAGATTATGTCCAGGTTGCTGCAAGCAACCCCTTTCAGTAATGAAGGCAGTTTGTGATAAATAAAAAAAAGTGAGGTACATGGTGTTGGGGAAATATGAATTTTTAGGTGCAGCAGTGAAGGTCTTCATTTCAGCTGGTGACAACAGCTGGTGGAAGAATGTTGATGATGGATCAAGAATAAATGTGGATGCCATTCGATTGGATGATATAGTACATAGGAAATGAAGCACAAAGAGTCTTGGTTAACATGCAAGCACAAGGAAACATCTGATCAAGAGATAAATCAAATACAATTCAAAACAGGAGATCACCTATGAATCAGAAATCAATGTGAAATAGGCCATCTAGAGAAGAAAGAAGAAAAAAAAAAGTGAAACAGGGGATAGGGTGTAAATGTTGGTGTGAAGGGCGGTGTACTTAATGAATACAACTAATTATGCTTGTTGTGGGGTTGATGATAGCTCACAGCCATCGGTGGATCTGCTGTAGCAAATGTGAAGCCACAGCAACTCAGGGAGTTGCTGTAGATGGATGGTGGGGATGATGTTGGTAGTGGACAGGGTATGCTGGTAGTGTTGTAACTGAGCTAAAAACAAGTGACAGCCATGGATGGTAAGTGGAAGAGGTGTTAAGTTGATATAATATCAACTTTTATACTGTGGCAAACACAGTGTTTTGTGAAGGAAGAGTGCTGTGAGTTGCAGCCATCGTGAGCTATTGTCAAGGGCTCATAGCAAGGTGAACATGACTGTTACAGGGAAGTGAGAGTGTGCAAAGATATATAAAATAAAAAAATGCAGAGGAGTGTAAGTGGGTAGGCTAAGCCACAGGAGCAGCTGTGGGAATATATACTGCAAACAGGGACTTTACTAATGTTGATGGGTGGATTGTTGGCAGTTACGGTATGGTGAGATGGACTGTGCCAGTACTGACGTGGAGATTACAGCAAGTGATATACAAAGTATGGCTGGGGTTGTGTATAAACTATCTTTAAGTAATGTTCTTCCATCTCCAGCCGGTGACAGCTAGAAGTAAAAAGAAAATGGCAGGCGAAATACAGGAAGTAATATACATGAACTTATATATATGCCATGAAAGTATAGACATGGGATCATACACAAATAACTATACACAGAAATTTCAGGTAGTATCACACAGGATGTACAAAACGATGCTATGATATTTTGCAAGAAAAAAAAAAGAAGAAAAAGAAAAGTAGAAACAGGTGGAAATTTCATCAATCTGAGTGGAAGCACATGTTGAACATACAGAGATTGCTATGCACGTGAACTTTAGCAAACTTTTCCATTGCTTTATCAGCAGCTGTTTCAGCAACATTGATTATTTCTGAAATATAAAGAAGATATCGCAGAGATAAATAATGAAGGTGTTTCATCAGCAAGATTGATATGACATGCTTAAGGTTCCTGCCAGCGAAGGATTATGGGAGCTCCATCTCTTCCCTGTGTAGGCATTTTCGATTTTTTTTTTTGTTTCACAGTGGCAGCTTAACATTTCCCAGATGTGATACAGATGAGATGATCTCATCTGTAAATGTCATGATTTATTTTCTGTTTATCATTGATATTGCATGGGGCTCCCCTGTTTGATGGCACTCTAAGAGGGGTAGAATCCTCCATTTTACACTTCCTGAAATTGAAATATATCTCAGTTTTCACAAGGAGCTGCTCCAAACGTGAACCCTTCTTTCACTTCTTAACCCAATTGGATGATGTCTTACTGCCATAACCCTTTTGTCTCCTAGATGCTCAACCATGTCGATCGTAAAATTTTGAAGCTGAAGTCAGGATGCTGTATACAAGTTAGTCCTTCCTGCTATGGTTTTATATGAATATTTTCCCAATTTTAAAGATAACTGTGACATGCCTACTTGCTACCATTGCCATGGTTACTTAATCTCTGAGAGAGAGATCCAAACATTTAAGGATGTCTTGGTGAAAAACTACAGAGGTTTAGGTCTTACCTTGAGGATTCCTACCTATGACAAGGTCTACCATCCGCTTACATTCACAGCTTAGCTCTTTCAGCTATTTTAACCCTGGATATCACGTAATGCTGGGCCTTCCATCTCCCTTTTAAATGATCTACCTTTTTTATGGCCCTACTCTTTGTATCATAACTAAATAGGCAGGCGTCACCATCTATAGGATGACTACTGTCTGAAAACAGAGGTTAATCAGAACCCATCTCTTCTGATAGCCGACACTTCTAGGGCTCATGATTTTCTGGCGAAAAACTTATTAGAATTCATCGAGTTCAACATGCGAGTTACTGTATTAACCAACAGAAAAATATCTATACTCTTTTCCTAACTGAGTGGATTGACAATCGGCTCTCTCTCTCTCTCTCTGGGCAACATAAACCGATAAGAGGAATTGGACATAATATCTTATTTTCTAAAACCCCCCTAAAACCCATACTCAGAAAGACTTTTTCCATCCGTTAACCATTGCTAACGATCCATCTACCATTCAACCAACACTAAAAAAAAAAACAAAATCCACAAAGTCAAAATAGATAAAAGCAGATCGGATGTTGAATTGCAATGACTGTAATTGGTTTATCTGATAAAGAATAAAATGGATGCTGCAGGTAAAATCAAATGTAATATAAAAAAAAAAATACAAACCAATAATGAGTCAAACAAAGGCAAGACAGACATATGTACTTACGTAAACTGAAGAATTAACAAAATGGATGAAAGACCAGAATCCGATCAAAGGATTGGTATGTATTATAATGAACACAGGTGATGATATCCGAACAAACTTATAGCAAGAAGAAACCGAAACTAGCATGAATATGGGAAAAAAAAATGAGTTACCGAAACAGGAGAGCAAAAAAAAAAATGTTGGAATGCACGATTCCTTTGATATTGCTTTATCTATAACTCGATTTGCTATATGCAAATCGAGATTATAGAGAGTGCGTTAATTGGGGTGATGAGAATCAAGTCAAAATCAAAAAAAAAAAAGAGAGAGAAGATTCTTACCTGTCTTGCAGGGAGTCGAAGCTTCGTATTTACCCTGGAGGGCTTTTTACGGCTGAAAGAAGAGGCAAGTTGATTGAAGAAGGGAGGTGTGAGAACTCCAGTCGATCGTCGGATGGATGGATGCTCCAGTAGAAGGCCGATGGAGATGGGCGATGGGTGTCAGATGACCAACAGTGGTGGTAGGTCTTGCTTCTCTCGCCCCCCCTCTTGAGAGTTGCTGGAAAGCGATGAAGGAGATGGATTGCAAAAATGGATGTCTGGAGAGGAAAACAGACGGATGCCGAAGGAGGGTTGCTACGTGAAATTTGATAAAAGAAAATGGATGCCCCCAGGGGTTTCCTGCGTGCTTCTCTTAAAGGAGGAGAACGAAGGTTCGAGAATGAAAATCTGTTGAAGATGAATGGAGGAGGACGAGAAGGCTGGTTTAAAATCAACGATGGAGAGATGCCTTCTTGCGATGGAGTTTTCCGGAAGAAAATACGCGGGAGCAAGTCGTTGTAAAATTTTTCCTTTTTCCAAAAAGAGGGTTCCTCTTTAGAAACTTTTAGTAAAATGGTTTTTCAAATGAGTTTTTTAGCAAAAACAACTTTAAAAAGCTTGAAATCGTTTGTTTTTCCTTGTAGTTTTTCCAAAATCTTGTTCTTTTTGGTTTTTATGTTAGTTTCAATTTTTGTATTTTTAGAATAATCCTAAAGCTTTACGAGAAATCAAAGGTTTAAAACTAATTTTTTGTGTTTTTGCAAAAATATTTACAAAAAGGAATTTTTCTGAGAATTTAAAAAAAAACTATTTTGAGAAAATTCTCTCAGAAATGGGTTTATGTCCGAATTTTTGAGAAATATTCGAGGTTTACAACCTCGAATTGAGAAATATAGGGCCGAGGATCCAACAGAGTGCCGGATGAGCCGCCCGAGCCTTTCAAAATCATTTTTGGTATTTTTGGTGCTTTTATTTTGGAAATCGGACAACGGGACTCAGATTTAGATTTAGAACACTGGGTTCGGACCCGAAATCAATTTTGAATGGATCAATATGGTTTTTAGTCCAGAAAATCTGAAGAATGACTGAAATTTAGCTTTGAAATCGCTTTGATTTTCTCGGAAGATGGAGTCAGGGGCAAAAGGGTCATTTTTACAAAACTTTGCAAAATTTGGGGTGTTCACAAACACCATATTTGCTGCAAACAGACTATATCCGATTTCGTCAGTTATATTAAAAGCAACGCACCAAGCCAGACTATAAGCATCGTCAACCCGTATTTCATGGTATATCGGTTGTATTTTATGTTGCTTTTGGTTATTGATTTAGTCCAATTAATTCATATGTTAACGTTGCTGTTAGCAATGTTTCGGTATGCAGACAATCTTACGCCGTTTGCCATACTCCAGTGGATTTAAAGACGGCCTACCTTATTGGGTTAACGGTAATCATTGCAGAGACCTTTTGTCAAGTGAAAAGGTAAGCAAACAAACCTAGAGTGCAAGGTTACAGCATGACAGTGCTAACAACATTTTTTCGATCCATTTGCAGATATTGATTCCTACACTCTGGCAATCAGAAAAGCATTGGGTCTTATACGTGATGGATTTACACGAAAAACAACTTTGGTGTTACAATTCGTTGGAAGTTGACAGTGGTTTACAGCTAGACATTTCCCATCTCGTAAGATTCCATCTATATGAGTATCATGTCGTGTACTGGGGTCATGAATTTACTTTGGGTCGCATTATTCTCAGATCGGTTTCGTCAAAGCCATTTTGGGAGTCGATGTTAGCGAGTGGATCTATCGCACGACATACCATGCTCCATTACAAGATAATGTTGTTGATTGCGGTGTATTTGTAATGAAGTACATTGAAGCGATATACAATGGTGCAGAACCCTGTTTCGACGTTATATGCCATTTCTTGTCCTCTGTTATTAGTGATTAAATGCATGTCTATTGGTTCCACATTACAATTTGTTTTTGCAGGTTGATATATCTGGATTCCGCGAAGAACTCTGCCAAATATTGACGTCCTTCCTAATTACAGAGGCAAAACTAACAAAACCGCCACGAGGATGTAAAAGGCAACGACCAGCGGTGCCCAACACGCATGATTGACAGTTGCAGAATTAGATTGCGATGTATGCAATGAACGAAGTCTTGTAATGTTCGAAATGATAATAGTCAACATCGTTATGAAATGTTTGATGTTTAAACATCGCCTT
The DNA here is from genome assembly GCF_984573655.1 of Nuphar pumila. Lineage (NCBI taxonomy): Eukaryota > Viridiplantae > Streptophyta > Magnoliopsida > Nymphaeales > Nymphaeaceae > Nuphar > Nuphar pumila. The sequence goes on along the minus strand of NC_143249.1, from coordinate 165,911,892 downwards.
ATTGCTGACACGCATAGAATGAAAATCTCATAAGAGACTCGAGATGAATGCGGTGAACAAGAGCCAATAATGTCGCTTTCGTAATTACAAATAGTGCACAGCGATAAGACGAGTTTGCTGTTCAGAAATGGTGGTCTAACGTCAGCTTTACTACTACTACCATGAAATCTTGTGTAAGAATTTGTAAATTTTTTGAATTTAAAATGACTTTTCCTTTAATTATGATATTGCATACATATGAAAAAAGTCTACACGGATACAACAACTGCGTCGAAGCGCCTATACACTCGATTCAAGAACAAGTCGCTTTTGCAGGAATTGTCAGTTTGTCGGTTCCTTATTCGTGAAGCAAAATGGAACACATCCTTAACCTGTGCGATGTGTCATTCAAATATTAATGAAACATCCTATCACCCTCCGTCAGTTTTCAAATAAATACGATAGTTTTAATAAACAAAGAGCAAATCTCAAATAAAATACCCTCCGCATTAATGAATTTGAACAATGGCATGTCAGAGAGCTATTCTTAAAACTAATCAATGCAATGGGACCTGGTAGTTCAAATCACGGTAGCACGTAGCAGGTGGGTTTTATTGTAGAAATATTTTTTGGTCTTATATAAAACCACAACTTTGTTCAGAGCAAACATTACGTGCCTTTGTTACTAGGAATCACGATAATCCATTTCCGCACTTTTCGTTCACGGAATGCGAGCTATACAACGATTTCGGAACAACAACAAAATATCTTTCGCTGTACAATATTTTCAATTACCGAAGACCAGCATTACCAGCATTGGTTAAGCGCATACAACACAAAACTATGTCTCTATACGATTTAGTTTTCGTAGATGAAGCAGTACAACGATTTACAATAATGTTCAAATTATATTTCAACGGAGACAGATTTACAATATTTCTAGTTCTACAAAATTTGCCTATCGGAAGATGAACCCCCGTCACCGGAACGACCGCTCCTCTGAAACCTCCTCCTCGCGAGAAGAAGAGGACGCGGTGGAGCTCCTGATGGCCACCCTCGGCGCAGTGACCACGTCCCTAGCCACCGCTGACGACCGCAAATTAAGTTCCCGCGACTGCACCGCCAGCAGCTCCACGTCAGCCAACTCCACCTCCGCCGACCGCTCCTCACCATGTTGCGACTGCACCGCCGTAGTTGGGCAAGAACGGTGATGGCAAAGCTCGTTAGGTTGTACAGAGAGAGCAATTGATAGGTTTCACATTACATATTTTGTCTCCCATTCTTTTTGAACTCAATCAAATTTTCGCATATTTCCTCGCGTAAATCCGGTATATCTTCTTGCAACAAAAATATGTAATGTGAAACCAATATATAACAGGAATCCCCAATAACAACGGATACAAAGCTCATACAGCGTCGAAAACAACTTCTTCTCCTTTGTATATTGCTTCAATGTGCTTCATTACAAATATGCCACAATCGAACCCATTACTTTGTATAGGAGCATCGTCAGTACAGAGCAACATCCACTCGGCAATGTCGACATCCAAATAGTCCTTCAGGAATCCCGCCTGTGATAAAGGGAAAATATAGTATAGTCCGGTCCACCATAAATAGCTGCACTTCACCTATGGGCAGAAGCTTACCAAATGCATAACGTCACGTTCTACACCACTGTGGCAGTCCAATGAGTTGTAGCACCATAGTTGTTTTTCCATAAAATTCATCTCGTATAAGACCCAATGTTCTGGATTTTGCCACAGCGTAGGAAGTAAAATCTGCGAATCGATATAATAATTTATAATTCCAGAGACAGATCCTGATGGGGATGTAACGACTAAACCTTGGAGAAGAGGTTTGTTAACTTACCTTATAAAAATTCAAAAAGTCTACGAACTCTTCACCGCTGTTTCAACAAGGTAGTGCATCTGCGAATCCACTGGTGTATGGCTTTCGCCGAACGTACATCTGTTGCACGAAATAGTAAGGTTTAACCACCAAGAAAAGTGAGTAAGTCATAACAGCAAATAAAACAATGGCAGGCTAGAATGATGTGTACTGTATTGCTCGTTGCGTTGCTTTGAATATAATTGACAAAATCACACATTGTCTGGTTGCAAAAATTTATAAACTTCAGAACATACAAACCGAAGATCTAGTAAATGATAGTGGTTGCGTACGTACAAAATTACTGATAGTGTTCATGTCTGCAAATTCATCTTGCATCTGCTCGATGCCATCTAGGACCTCCTTAGGGAGTTGCCACCCACCCTTATCTGTGGATGTTGCACTGAGTGCACCATGAGCGTAGTATTCAAAATTCGCCATTGAAATTATTTTCTACAGTAAACAACAAAAGATGAAATATGACATGAAAAGGCAAAAATATACGTCTTAAGCGCTAAAGCTGGTACTGTGGGAGTGGTTGTCTTCTTCGTCGGCGCCGTGGCTGGTCGTATTGCTCCCATCGTGCTCTCCTTTGGCGCCATGACTAGTCGTATTGCTCCAATCGTCCTCTCCTTTGGCGCCATGCCTGGCCGTACTGCTCCCATCGTCCTCTTCTTCGGTGCCATGCCTGGTCGTATTGCTCCCATAGTCCTCTTCTTCGGCGCCATGCCTGAACGAAGATATCGATGCCACCTTTGCAACGCAGATACGGAATCGACGTCGTCAGTCAAATATAAAGGAAACGTCCTTTAACATGCCGCCCTTTTTCGAAATCCGCCCGCAAACTAGATGATTGCGTTTTAAATAATTAATAATATGTCATTTCACATGCTGCCCTTGCTCGATAAACGCCAGCAAATTCAATAATTGCGTTTTAAATAATATAAAATACGTCTTTTCCCATGCTGCCCTTTTTCGAAAACAACCCGCTAATTAAATGATTTCGTTTTAAATAATTAAAAACCGTTGTTTCGAATACCGCCCTTTATCGAAGACAACCCGCAACTTAAATGATTGGGTTTTAAATAATTAAAAAACCGTCGTTTCGACTTCATATTATAACAATGGTTGAATGGGAGATTGACCCGACCCGAACAAACTCGTTTTCCAGGTATGAATAATCTTTGATGATTGCTCAATTGATTATCAAACATGGATACATCGATATATTCATGCCACATCTTAGCCGTTGTCGGTTTTTTAACAACGTTCATTGTCGATTTATACTAGTATCATTTAACACCGCAAATCCTTGTTGACTTACAACGCTTACAAAGGGACATGCCATTGCCGTTTGCGTTGTTGACCTCATGAATTGCAATCCTATTTTGCGGTTTGAATTGAAGGTGTCCCCGCAAATGAGCGATTTCTGACAGAGAACAATATCGTACCGATTTTGGCTGGCCGACATCCTATTGCGCGATTGCAATTTACTTACAACTTACTTATGATCATCAATAGCGATTTCTAAGCATCAATCTTCTCTGATCGCTATTCACTGATGTCATTTACGACGTCAGAACTCGTTAAATTATTGTTCACGGCCTACATCACAAATCCTTTTTGCGATGTATTTTCGAGGGGGAGACAAATACAGCGATTGCTGGGCAAAAATGCTCTATCATAACGATGGCGACCTTATTCAATGCCACGCATTCTGAACAACAGACATCTATTTTCGATTAAAGTTTATTTATTTACGAGATCCACAGACGAAACATGTCTGTTACATGTAATAATAAAGAATTAAACAATAAAAGAATGTCAAGTTACGATAATTAATTATACAATTACAACAAATAGCTATCGTGATAAAAAAGAATGCCCAAGGTTTATTACTAGGCATTTGACGAATCAGATGAAATATCATACACTTGTCTCTTTGTTTTTATTGGTGGACCCTCTATCCTGGGTGGCCTCTGGGTTGCGTCCATCTTACTAAAAAAACTGGTCATCATCTCTACAACTGAGTTCAATTGTATTCCCATATTGCTAACTTCTGTCCTTAATTTCTTATTCTCCCTCTCCATAAGATCGAACCTTGCGGCAGAGACAATGTGCTCTTTTGTAGCGATTGTTCGCTCCTCATCGCGCTTTGTTACTGAGGGAATCGTTGTTGTAACAGAAGAGAGACGACGTTTTGGTTGTAGAGGCTGGGCTGCAACATGAGAGGGGACAGTTGGGATGCATGGGTTCCCAATTTTATCAATCGACAGATTTCGGCGCATTGGTTCCCAATAGCTTTCGAAATAGAAGGGATCAAATTGTCGTCCGTTAGAATCATACGATACGGCAGAGACACCACCCGAGTTCCAAATGAATAATTCATCCCTGTAGCGTTCACGCCAATTCACGTTCCTGCACCCACCACTATTCATCTTCCTTCTCACTTCCAAAGGCATATTTAGGATGAACTGCCCTAAGCCAGATTGTAGGAGAACTCGACTACCATGCTGCAACTCGGCTTCATAATTGCAAAACAGCCACAAATCGCGGTCAGACAATCTAGCAGCCTCTGCAACAACGTCTTGGTCATCGGCCTCCCCATCTCCATGAGGTCTCCACAAAACCTGTACATTGGTAATTCTTTTTAATAACGAGTGACAAATATATTATAATTTACTTAAGCATGATATGACGACAACGATATGTACTACGGAAAACATTCTTGCAACGATGATTACTTAAGAATGCTAAACATTATAACGATTTATAATATTCAATGATAAGTAAACAATTTTAGAACGTTTACCTCATTCAGTTACAACCCATCTAAAATGGACTTAGCATTATGCACTGTGACGTTTATTCTAGCCCAGCGACTGATCTTTGGAAAACCACAACTCGCAGGGGCACCACGTGGACGCAATGAGATAATATGTTCCCACGCCCAAGCCTAACAAAAACAATATTATTAGTAACACTACAACCTTCAATGAAATTAGTCTACAATTACTAACTAAGCAATCAACAAATACCTGAACAAATGACCAAAATCCCCCAACTGTTTTCGTACCATTACTCGCACGGTAGAGTTGACTGTACAAGTGTGCGAGCATAGCAGCACCCCAGGCATAGTTGTCGACTTCGTCTAAGTCTGCCAGGTACTGCAGCCACATGGAACTTATTCTCGAACCAGAACAATCGGAAAATAATGTAAGACCAAAAAAATAAAGCAGGAAGCAGCGCAACTCTTGGTCTGCTGTTTCAGATGCATAAGTAGCGGAGCGACCTTCCCATTTATTACGGAAAAATGAAACTTTCATTGATGTGGACTTCATTCCACCAGAAATACATTGACTCCATTCGTCCATCGATATTCCTAAAAGGGCCGTGCATTCTTCCCTTGCGTTATAGTTTGAATGCCGTAATAGGACAACACTGCCATCGCACTTAAGGCCAGTGATCATCGCCACATCTTCTAGAGTCATGATGATCTTAAAAGAATTGAACTGGAATGTGTTAGTCTTATCATTCCACTTATTTACCAGGTGGGTCATGGTATTTCAGCAAGTTTCAAAATATTGTTGGTCCAAAAGGGCACTGAAGTGCATATTTCGTAATCGGTCCTTCTGATATGCACTCAGCTGACCATACCATGACAGAATTATAGGCCATTGACACCGGCCTCTGAGCTTTGCACCTGGTGCTCTACTTCTCCTATGACCTCCCTGTAACACAAAATAACATATTATTCCTACCAATTGTCAATTAGTTTTATTTGTACTTATAAATACTATTCTACTAACAACTATAAATAATATTGGTTGCACACAAACTATCACAGTAATCACTATACATATTAATACCTAACACAGTAATCGCTGTACCAAAATCGCTAAACATATTATTAAATCTTCAAAGACAGGATATATTTATTTACCTTGGTCACTCTTTTCTCCTGTTCTCCCTCCAACCTAGGCCTTTCTGGTGGGTCCACTGCCTCCAACTGCCTTTCCCTTTCATTCACTACCGGCTCCACCATCGCCTTCCTTTCTCTCTCCTTCTTTTTCTCGTCCTCCTTCTCCTTCCTTATTCTCTCATTCCTTTTCTCGAGCTCCTTCTCCTTCCTTTCTCTCTCCTTCCTTTCCTCATCCTCCTTATCCTTCCTTATTCTCTCCTTCCTTTTCTCGTGCTCCTTCTCCTTCTTTTCTCTCTCCTTCATTTCCTCGTCCTCCATCTCCTTCCTTTCTCTCTACTTTCGCTCCTCCTCCCTCTCCTTCCTTTCTCTCTGCTTTCTCTCCTCCTCCTCCTTCCTTTTTCTCGCCTTTCTCGCCTCCTCCTTCTCCTTCCTTTCTTTCTCCTTCCTTTCATCGTCCTCCTTCCTTTCTCTCTCCTTCTGCGCCTTCTCCTTCCTTTCGCTCTCCTTTTTCGCCTCCTCCTTCCTTTATCTCTCCTTTTTCTCGTCCTCCTCCTTCCGTCGCCTTTCTTTCTCTTCAAAATATTGTTTCCTTCTTTCCAGCACTTCCTCCTCTTGCTTCTTCCTTTCTCTTTCCTTTTCTTCCTCCTCCTCCTTCTCCTTCCGCCGCCTTTCTTCCTCCTGCTTCTTCCTTTCTCTTTTCTTTTCTTCCTCCTCCTTCTCTTTCAGCCGCCTTTCTTCCTCTTCCAAGTCTTGTTTCCTTCTTTCCTGCACTTTCTCCTCCTGCTTCTTCATTTCTCTTTCCTTTTGTTCCTCCTCCTCCTCCTTCTCCTCATCCTCCTTCTTCTGACTTTGCATTTCCTTACCTTCCTCAATCTCCTTCTCCCTCATTCACCTTTCCTTTTCTTCCTCATCCTGAGTCTTATTCCGTTCTTCATTCTCCTTATTCATTTGCCTTTGCCTCTCCTCCGCCTCCTTCAGTAGCTTTGCCTTGTTTCACATTGCTTTATTGTCCAAGATCCAACTATCCATTTCCACCCTTGACTCCATCTGTACCTTGTTAAAATACCTTTGCCAATCCTCCTCACTATTTTTTTCCCATTCCCTCTGCTCTGCCATCTTCCTCCGCCTTCTCTTTTCATTCTCCTCCGTATTTCTTTGCTTTGCCTTCTCTTCGTCATCCTTCTTCTGCATCTTTCGTTCTTCAGCATTCTTCCTTTGGTCCATAATCTCGACATCTGATGGATAATCTTCCGCATAATACAATTCCAAAGCTTTTTCTCTGTCTTTATCATTCTCAATCTTAAGTATATTTTGGTATCTTTCAAAAACCTTAGATAGATGGGACTGGCGGATCACTTTTCTAATACACAAATCATAGAACGACGGGGCATCTCTTCTCCGATGAGGCACAAACATTGCTAACCTGCACAACACATTAAACAATCATCATGATTACAAATCGTCGCAATATTTGGGTTCATAAGTACACATCTTTGTAAGATTTCTCAAACTTACAAGTCATTGTATAAGAAGAAACCTACAGATTGAATAACGAAACCTTACACGAAACTCACCGAAACGATAGGATTTTGAATATTACAACTGTAGAGTAAGCAACAGTAACAACTAATACGCAACAGAAGGTGGCAACGATGCTGCGACTGCGCGTAAGACGGAAACAGATGCTTTGGAATAAAGGAAAGGATGCTCTGTTGTACACAGATGAAAGCAAAGTATGCTCCGGTAGAGTTTTCTGCTTAGGGCGAGAATGGATTGTTTTGAACTATTTAAATCCTACAACATACAGCTTGCTGCATACGCAAACTTTGCGGAACGTTTTGGCGCAATAACGATGAAGGGCATTTTTGTCCTTTTCACGAACCGCCGATTCAGTTTTCTAGATAGAGGGCATTTATGTCCGTTCGAGGAAGAGGAAGACAATGGCGGTAAAGGGTACTTAAGTCTTTGCAACGACACCACATTACGATGCAATATGATGCAGACACACATGGGGATACATGCCGGTCTGCATCTTATACATGGCTCTCTTTGGGAACACCCGAACATGAGATGGAGTACCGGCCCTGTCCGATGGTGAGCCGACGATCCGATGGTCATCCGACGAAACAAACCTGAGCCATCAAAAATGTTCGTTTGAACTTTTCATCATCATCTTCTTCTTCTTCCTTCTCCGTAAAACACTATAAAACCATCTCTCTCTCTAGAGAAGAAATCAAGGGAGCCAAAGAGTTCCCCCTGGAGAAGGCCATGAACATCAACCCTCTCACTCTCTCCCTTCTCTCTCTACTTCTGTGCACATCCAACACACGATCCTACATGACTTGTTCGCGTCTGAGACCTAGTGAGCGATGTACATCGATTTATAGCGTTATCCAACGAGCTCCACAACGATTTATAGTGTTATCCGACTTTTCAACAACGATTTGTAGTGTCTTCCGCAAATCACTATAGCGATTTATAGTGTCTTCCACAAATCGCTATAGTGATTTGTAGTGTTATTCAGTAAGCAAATCGCTGTAAATCGCTACAGGCTTTTCAACAACAATTTGTAGTGTCTTCCGCAAATCGCTATAGCCTTCTGCAAATCGCTATAGCGATTTATAGTGTTATTCAGTAAGCAAATCGCTGTAAATCGCTACCCGAATTAGGACCAACTTGTCAGGGTCATATCCCCCTAACCGGAGATTATATTCCAAATCCGTAAAAAGTGGTGTCTTCGTTATTGAGTCTAGTTTATTCTTGTAAATTTTTAGCGATTTCTATTGTCATTTCATTCCCCATTTTAACTAAAAACCAGACCCCTATTATTCTGTGTTATTTGAGTTGCACAACACCATTCTCGTTTGACATCCACATCTTGATTCTGGCATGCTCCTTGTTGGATTTTCTATTGATTTCTTTCAACCTTGCTTGGAACAAACATATGTCTTTCTCACCACGACACCCTGTGCATTTTTTGACCACGACACCCGGGACCCGTGCCGGGGGGGGGGGAGCCCCCAGACCCCTCTTCGGTAAGGGTAAAAACTCTGAATCAGGCTCCACAATGAATCAAGTTGAACGATGCTACCCATGCTGAGAGGAACCCTCAGACCCCCCTCCTGTAAGGGCAAAAACTCTGAATCAGGCTCCACAACGAATCAAGTTGAACGGTGCTATCCACGCTGGGAGGAGCCCCCAAACCCTCCTCCTATAAGGGCAAAAACTCTAATTCAAGCTCTACAATTCATCAAGTTGAATGATGCTACCCACGCTGGGAGGAACCCTCAGACCCCCCTTTCTGTAAGGGTAAAAACTCTGAATTAGACTCCATAACTCTTCAAGTTGAATGATGCTACCCATGCTGAGAGGAGCCCCCAGACCCCTCTCCTGTAAGGGTAAAAACTCTGAATCAGGATCTACAACTCATTTAGTTGAATGATGCCACCCACGCTGGAAGGAGCCCCCAAACCCTCCTCCTGTAAGGGTAAAAACTCTGAATCAGGCTCCACAACAATCAATGTGCATGTCAGTCGGTGCTTGATGAAGCAATGTAGGATCTTCTGCTGGATGTGCACAAAAGCATAAAGAGAAGGAAGAAAGAGAGTGAGAGGGTTGATGTTCATGGCCTCCTCCAGGGGAGATTTCTTTCTCGGATAATCCTGCAGTGCAGAGTCTGAGTCTTAAATAATCATTTTCGGGGCACTTAAGTCTTTACAACCACTCCTTTTCAAGAATCGTCATTTTTTTTGGCACCAATGGAGGAGAGGGTACTTAAGTCTTTGCAATCGCATCAAACTCCAATGCTAATTAATGGTGACAAACATGGGGATACGAGACGCACATGCTTACATACGTGGACCCCGAACATGAGATGTAGCTAACGGGGGGGACATATAACCTGCTTTGGCTATAGGCATTTTGGAACCTTCCAAGAAGTATGCTTAAAATCGGCCCAGTGTATATCCTTGAACTTGCGCATTGCTGAATCACTCGATTTCCTCAACGTTGCTCAGACGCTTCTATGCCATAAACGAGATGAAGTGGAGGAAAGAGACGTACAGATAAAATAATCCAGTATGGAAAATTTCCAAGGAAACTCACTCCCTCCTACACTAACCTTCATCCTTCCTGCCTATAAAACCCAGTCCATCCCCGTGGTGAAGTTGATCAGAGAAGAGGACATGAAAGGATCCTCCAACGCTCCGTCACCTCTGCTCACGATCTTCACACTTCTAACTTTCCCATTTCTATTTTTCAAGCAAACCATGATCGTCTCTTTTCTTGAAGGACCCATCTGATGAAGCTCACTTTATGTCTCTAACTTTTGCATGAGCATCTGTATCATTGCTTGTATCCTCGGTTGTTGGGCATTCAAGTTGCCTAAGAATGCTGAAGATGAAACTTATAGAACAGATTATCCACCCAAGCTGGAAACAATGGAGACAGGAAGAGATAAGGAAATAAAGGATGATAGCCAGTCAGAACTAAAGGAGAAGATTGACGACACAAGTAGAACTGCGGAAGAAGATTGTCAACATATACGAGCACATGATAGGGAACAAAAACAAGGCGAAGAAAATGAACAAAACCAGATTGTGGATGTAGAAGAATGCATAGAAGAAGAGAAAGGAATCGATAAATCCAATAGAAGAGTAGAAGAATTCATACAGAAAGTCCACAGACAAAGGATGTTAGAGAGTCCACAGATTTAGGATGCATAGAAGAGGAGAAAGGGTTCGTCTTTTTCTCTGCAGATTTTGGGGAGAAATAGTCCGCGCAAACACTCACCACTGTAGAGAATAACGTGCCTGTGGGGCCCACGTAAAAACGTAAAAGCGGATGACTTTTCCCCACAGGTTTTTCCGGCGTCATCAAGAGCGTCCTTAGAGTGAAAGAGAATCTTGTGCAGCAATTGCCTAGTGTTATGACTTCACAGAATTTGCCACTGAAGGAACCTGATAATATTTATTGCAGAAAGAAAGCATGCCAATTGTTGAGAGAGAGAGATCTCAGGAAACCAACAATATGACCAAAGACACATGGAAAGACAATTCTTAGTATGCCAACTAGAAATTTACAACAAAAAAACCAACAACAAAGAAAGCACAATATTCAGTACAAATAGCACACAAAGGATACATGATTACCATAAAAGTCACATGTCAGCAAGAGATACAACAAGACTGTCATCCTAAAGCATCATAATCAGCCTAGTGAGATGAATATCTGAAAAGCCATGATCCCGGCAAATTTTGAAATAGTCAAATCCTGATTAATTCTTGTGTTAAAAGCCTAGTAAGTCAGACACTCCACCATGGGAGTTTCACCAGCTGTTCATAAACCGGCCATACTTGTGTTAAAAACTCTATTTAATCCAAAGCTCCAAGTTGCTTAACGTCTTTGGGATTAAGTGACTACCCCCCTTTGGCAAGGAGGCATTAGTATTGGTTGAATCTCTTGATTCGGGCAATGGGTGTAGAGCATTCCATCCATCGGTATGGTAAGAAGCCATGGGCTTCTGTGGTTCATTAGAAGGATCTGGATGATCCCGTTCATCATAAGTCTCATCCATGCCCGAGCTAGAAATCGGAATTGCAGCTGTTGGTGTGACTGATGTGACCATCTGGGGCAGGCCTCCTGCTGTTTCAAACTTTGGTTTTTTAATTTGCTGTCCCTCCTGATGGTTCGGCATAAAACTCCCTACCACAATCTGGCAGATACAGAAATACTAAATATTACAAGTTGCCGTTAAGTAATTTGTACTGCAAGCTAAAAGAGATTGAAACTTTTGTGTCGCAAAGCTAGCCATAACTATGAGTCCAGCAATAATTGGCTGGCATGCATAACAAAAACAGTTACCATGAAAAGAGAACGTACTTAATTAATGACAATAGATAGGGATGAAAGCTGATAAATACAACATTCCATCAATAACAGCCTTCACTATAGATTAGGACTGGGCAATGTGCTGGCCTGGCCCACATGGGCCATACAACCTGTCTAGCAAAATGGTCGGACGAAGACAGTACTAAAAAATCTGGTTCATTCCAGCCTAGATGAGTAAGCCATGGAATGGCCTGCAGGCTGCCCACCTAAATAGAAAGAAAAGACTGCCGGACACACTGACCCAGCCCAGACCCAGTTGATTTTTGAGTAGGCTTTAATGGCACAGCACTTCAATGGGCCAGACCTGAGCTCAATCTGGGTTGGGCTGTGGCTCAAAAACTGGGCCAAAAGGACCCGGTCACAGTGGTCCATGGGCAGCCCGGTGTGCTGGCTAGTCCTATTAGACATCTGAGGGAAGCAAATTAGGTGATGGCAGTGAAGTATATAACCAAATGGAAATGCTTTTTTCTGCTATATAATATAAGGTTCCTTCTTAAACAATGGGCATGAGGAGAAGAGGAAGTAAATAAGCTAGTATTTTGGAGAGATCAATATGGCCCAGGGCTGTAAACATAAAGTCTTTTTTATATAATTTTTTTGAATAATAATTAGTAATTAGGGTTAATACTTAATAACAAATAAACAAAGTAGGATGTCAATATTCCATACATGTAACTCTAAATTGAAGCCAAACATAACCAAAATACAAAAATTATGACACTAATAGGTGGTAATTGAGGATGCCCTTGACCTAGACATGTTCATCTTATTTATAGAAACTAAATCATGATATCTTGTTATCTGCTTCAAGACTTACATATCAGCAGAACATTTTTGTAACAGAATGTTTCCATTAGCATGGAAAATACCTGAACTGGACTGGCAGCCATTAATAAACCTGCAACACCTCCTCCTCTAACCCGTCCATCTGGACTTGCCAAAGAAACACTCAGACCTCCAGATCGGCTCCTAGGTCCACCGTTCTCTGTCAGCATGAATGACCCAGACAAGGAAAGTATTTCAAAGCGCCCCTGGCAAAAAGAAAAAAAAAATCCACATCCTTACAGATGAAGCAACAAAAATGAGATCCCCATAGAACCAGGAACTCCAGGAGAATAATAAAGCCACATTATACGCATGAAATATGAACTAAGATGTCTAATATTTCTGGAGGCATAACATTACATAATGGATGCATTTATGCTTAAGCTTAGTAGTGAAAATTTAATGATAACAATTTTCGCAGTCAAACATATCGCTGAAAAAATGTTAACATGGGTTCATGCATGAAGTTCCAAAAAGAAAAGATTGGTGATAAATGCCTGTTGTCAGGAAAAAAGCAAGTTCTCACACAAGTTCTTAATGCATGAATGAATGTTATAGGCAATTGAAACCAACACTGGATAGTTCTGTTATTCTAATTTATCTATCAGATTGCTTTCTTCAGATGTAACAATCAGAAAAACTGCATACTTAAGATGAGAATTATCTGACTACTGGAAAAATCTAGTATATATCATCCTTCATAATATGAATGAGGTAACAGATCATGTCTAAATTGATGCTTGTGTAGGCATCTCCAAATGTATTGCCATGGAAAATGAATAACTAGATAACAAATAAAAGAAAGAATGAAAATATCAATTGCAAAACTGAAATGAACTGCAGAGGGGCGGACCTAATTAAAAATCATTTTCCAATTTCTTGACAAAATTTCATAGCCCAAAGTTGAAATGGATTCTTACAATGAATTGTTTCGTATTTACAGACACACCAGATCTTATCTTTGATCGATAAACACATTTTAAACATTTTTAAGCTCAAAAAATGGAACACAAAATTCAAATAATGAAATAATCTACGTGGCTGCTGCATCACACTCTTCACAGGGTGATACACCATGTTTTAGCAAGAACAGATGCCAACTTATAATGAAGCATTATTTGTAACAAGGAATGACCATACCTCGTAAGTCAAGGTCCCACCAGAGGAATCAGGTTGGTGAAGAGTGACATTAGAAATGGCACCATTGGCAGAAAGAACACATATAGCCCAGGGCCCTTTTTGCGAAAAAGACATTATCTTCATTGTTATATCCTATGATGGTAAAAATGTTAGCACCAAGCAAGTATGAATCAGTGAAATATCTGGAGGTGTAAGAATATAAATCTGAAGTTATTCAGACAGCTGCCTGCAGTGTTTCACAACTCTATACCACAATCAAGAAAAAGAAAAATACATTGCAGTGAGACATTAGATGTAAGTCACAAAATCTGGTGAAACAAGGAAGAAATCTGAGTTAAGTTAAGCATCAAATTGAAATGATGATACACAAATCAATTAACATAATCCACAAAAAAAATCATTTTATAGAATCCACTAACTTTTGTTTTACCCAAGGTACCCATACATAAGTCCACACAGGTCAGGTTGGAGCTGGGCTCAGACCCGATAACCAGAGAGAGAGAGAGAGAGAGAGAGAGAGAGAGAGAGAGAGATGTCCACTATGCCACTGCTGATATATATATATATATATATATATATATATATATATATATATATATATATATATATATATATATATATATATGTGTGTGTGTGTGTGTGTGTGTGTGTGTGTGTGTGTGTGTGTGTGGTCCATTTGCTAGGAATAGACTGTTGGATAGTGTTTTTTTTATGAAAAACATGATTTTTTGAGACTTGAATATTTACAAAATTGTGGACCATTGATTTTTAAGTCATTAAAAAACCTACTCACTTGCTGTAATTAGATGATCCAAGAGCCAATTCCTACAAAACCAATCATGTAGATCATATCCGTAAGGTTGATTTCACAAAAAAAGAAAAATAAAACACTGCCAAAACTGCCCCGTCCATTCCTAGGTCATACCTAACCTAAGGTATATAACTATATATTACCTACACCCTACTATACATCTTGCCAGGTGTCAAACGTATTATCTTAGTAAATGATTAACTACCACAAACAGGTAATCATAACCAAGGTTGGACTTAGGTGATCTTCCCAGAACGTCCATAAGGGTAATCTTCTAGAGTTTGTCAGACATTGACAAAAATTTGTGAAGACTTTACATTTGTTAGAAGGTTTCAAAGTGTTACACAAGAAACATCCCTTCATGTGTTGGAATAAAGTAAAGATATATGCAGCAACACTATAAAATATTAACTTAACAATGGAGTAAAATATTGAAAATCTTTAACACAAAGTAAAAACAAAAAGAGAGAGATTACACATCTCGTACAACCTCCAAGACCTCTATTTATAGCTAAAAAGGTAAACCTATAACTGTCACTTCCTCATTAATAGTCACTACTCATGACCCATTTATAACTTATGAATTACATAACTTACTCCTTAAGTTTAAGAACCACAACACAATCGTGGATTCTAAAACGTCTCTAACGCATACCCACTAACCCATGACTTATGGTTACCCATTCACGTAACCCCCTTTTGCATCATATTCTATCACTCCCCCTTGATGCACAACTCGATACACCTAAAGTGGATCTGAATTTCACAAACTTTGAATAGCTAAGTGCTTTTGTAAATCCATCTGCAATTTGGTCATTTGTTGAGCAATATTTCATTGCTACAACTCCATCTGCAACAGCTTCTCTGATAAAATGATGACGTAACTCAATATGCTTGGTTCGTCCATGGAACACAGGATTCTTTGTCATGGCAATGGTTGCTTGATTGTCACAATAGAGTTATGTTGCATTCGCTTGTTCTTGATGCAAGTCCGCCAAAATTCTTCTTATCCAAATAGCTTGACATACAGTTGCATTTGCAGCAACATACTCTGCTTCTAAAGATGAAAGTGCCACTGTTGCTTGCTTCTTTGACATCCATGACACGGCTCCTAATCCAAGATTAAAGATGAATCCACTTGTGCTTTTCCTGTCATCTACAAAACCAGCCCAATCACTGTCAGTAAAGCTAGTTAATTTAAACTCAGGATTTGATTTGTACCAAATCCCATAATTAGTGGTAGCTCGAATATAACGAAGGATCCGTTTTGCTGCTCCAAGTTGATGTATCATTGGACACTGCATAAACCTTGAAATTAGGCCAACAGGAAATACGATATCTGGACGAGTCTGTGTAAAATACATTAGCCTTCCAACCAAACTTCTATATAACCGTTCATCAGCCTTCATAGTACCATCATGTACTGATAATTTCTCATTAGTATTCATAGGAGTGGAACACGGCTTGCATGACACCATGTTAAACTTCTCAAGTAAGTCTAAAGCATATTTTTCTTGAGAAATAAAAATACCATCAACACTTTGTTGAACTTGAAGTCCAAGACAATAGTGTAACAACCCTAAATCTGACATTTCAAATTCATGCATCATGTCCTCTTTAAATTCTTCAAAAAGTGTACTTGACGAGCCTGTATAAATTATGTCATCTACATAAACGCAGACAATAAGAAAGTCAGTACCTGATCCTTTTACATATAAAGTGTGCTCACTCTCACTTCTGTGAAATCCTCTTTGCATTAGATATGAGTCCAATCTCCCATACCAGGCTCGTGGTGCCTGTTTAAGGCCATAAAGCGCCTTTTTCAACCTGTACACCTTCTCTTCCTTCTCTTTAACAATAAATCCTTGAGGCTGGCAAACATATACCTCTTCTTCCAAGAACCCATTCAAAAATGTTGATTTTACATCAAATTGAAAAACTGACCATTTCATATGAGCTGCTAATGCCAAAATAATTCTAACAGTTTCAAAACGTGCAACAGGAGAAAAAGTTTCTGAAAAATCTACTCCAAATTCTTGAGCATACCCCTTAACGACTAACCTTGCTTTATATTTTTGCACGCTCCTATCTGCATTATATTTAACCTTGTAAACCCATTTCACACCAATAGCATTTTGACCTGTGGGTAAATCTACAAGTTCCCAGGTATCATTTTTCTGAATGGCTACCATTTCTTCTTCCATGGATTTTACCCATTCTTGTTTCTCACTAGCATCCTCGTAGCACATAGGTTCTTCAACCAACAAGGCAAAAGTACACGATTCATAAATCTCTTTTATGGATCTTACCTTTTTAGGTGGTGAGTCTATGTCCTCATTATCACCATTGTTTTGAGACATACTTGTTGAAGCTTCCAATGTCTTATCAGATGCAAGGGGAATGACCTCCATTTTTGACTTATCTGCATCTTGATTCCAAGTCCAAGAGCTTAATTCATCAAAAATAACATCACGACGAATGATTAAACTCTTAGATGTTGGATTATATAATCGATACCCCTTTGTTGTGTCACTATAACCAACAAAAATACATTTTTTACTTTTCTTATCCATCTTGCTACGATCACTATAATCGATCAAGGAATAAGCAACACAACCAAAAATTTTTAAATTACTTACATTTGGCTTCCACTGCCACCACGCCTCATATGGAGTCATGTTACGCACAACTTTTGTTGGAGATATATTGAGTAAGTATACTGCTGTGTTCACGGCTTCAGCCCAAAATTCATTCGGGAGTTGTTTTTCAGTCAACATGCTCCTTGCCATTTCTACAACTGTACGGTTTTTCCGCTCAGCTACACCGTTTTGTTCTGGTGTTTTTCTTACTGTTAGCTACCTGCGAATTCCATTCCTTTTGCAAAACTCTTCAAAATCATTAGACAAAAATTCTCCCCCTCTATCTGTGCGTAGACACTTTATGACATGCTCACTATCCTTTTCTGCAAAAGCCTTGAACTCTTGAAATTTTTTAAATGCTTCTGATTTTTGAGAGAGAAAAACACCCAACTCATGCGAGTAAAGTCATAAGTAAGCAATAAAAAATATCTACTATTATTTAAGGATGGAGTATTCATGGGACCACAAAGATCTGCATGAACTAACTCAAGAGGCTTTCTAGCTCTCCACGCCTTTCCGATGGAAAATGATAAACGATGTTGCTTCCCATATATGCACCCTTCACAAATTCCATCATTACACGTTATACTAGGCAATCCCAAAACCATGTTTTTGGTTCTTAGTATTTTTAGCCCATTATAATGTAAATGGCCATATCGTAAATGCCAAAGATGTGATGGCTCATCCTCTTTACCAATTAAGGCAACATCATTCACGTGTGTAAATTCAAGAGGGAACATTCTATTAGATGCCATCTTGACTCTTATAAGAGGTTCAGTGTCCATTCTCCTTTTTCTAATTTCACATATTCCATCATAAAAGTTAAGTGCATACCCATTCTCAATTAATTGTCCAACACTCAATAAATTGTATGATAAACCAGGTATATAATAAACATCATGAATCATTCTTTTATTACCTGATTTAACATCAACTTCAATAGTTCCCTTGCCTTCACTTTGTACCTCTTTGTTGTTTCCAAGACGAACATTCATTCTCATGGACTCATCAATATTGTGAAAAAGTCTTTTTTCACCTGTCATGTGGTTACTACACCCACTATCTAGAAACCACATATTATTAACCTTGGTTTCAAATTGTGCAAGGAAAAGATTACCTTGTTCTTGTTCTTCAACAACATTAACCTGCTTTTTTGATTTCTCCCAACACCTTGCTTCCACGTGCCCATACTTCTTGCAATAATGACATTGTTTGTCTTTATAATTTGGCCTTTGATTGCTTCCATTGTGCCGACCCATTTCAAATCTTCCACGACCACGACCACGGTCACGATATCCTCCTCTACCTCTTCCTCTTCCTGGATATTTATTCTCTAAGGTACCTTCGCCACTTGTTTGCTTGTTGGAAATTTCTACCTTGGCCTGAAATGCATGTACAATGCTTTTTTCGGTTGACGTGTTTAATCTAGCTTCATGTGCCAAAAGAGAACCCATTAATTCGTTAATCGAATAATTATTCATGTCCTTAGATTCCTCTATAGCTGTGACGACATGATCAAACTTTGGTGGCATGCTTCGTAGGATTTTTTCTACTACCTTTTTATCATCAATTATTTCTTCAAATGTTCTCATTTGATTTACAGTAGTAGACATTCTAGAAAAGAAATCTTGCACAGGCTCATTTTCTTTCATTAGCAGGGTCTCAAAATCTCTACGAAGTGTTTGGAGTTTTACAATAGTTACCTTACTATCTCCATGATAGGCTTCCTTCAAAATAGTCCATGCTTCATTCGACTTGGTGGCTGCCGCAATTCGAGGAAAAATACTTTCAGTCACGGCTTGCTGCAAAACGAGAAGAGCCTTGGCATCTCTCTTACGCAACTCCTTTACTTCACTTGCTGCCTTTTCTGTTGCTTTTGAGCTTTGTGTCTCTACAAAACTATTTTCAACTAGATCCTAAAGATCTTGAGAAATGAAAAACGTCTTCATCTTAATACTCCAAAATTCATAATTTTCTCCATTAAAAATGGGTACCAAGGCATGTGAGAGATTTATAGAGTTCAGATTTGTACCGTTAGACATCGTGAATTACACCACGTAATTACCAACCAACTTGAAGATCCAGCTTCGGCAATGATCTTCGCAATGCTCAAACACACCCAGCTTAATCGAACCTGGGGCTCTGATACCAAACTTGTTGGAATAAAGTAAAGATATATGCAGCAACACTATAAAATATTAACTTAACAATGGAGTAAAATATTGAAAATCTTTAACACAAAGTAAAAACAAAAGGAGAGAGATTACACATCTCGTACAACCTCCAAGACCTCTATTTATAGCTAAAAAGGTAAACCTATAACTGTCACTTCCTCATTAATAGCCACTACTCATGACCCATTTATAACTTATGAATTACATAACTTACTCCTTAAGTTTAAGAACCACAACACAATCGTGGATTCTAAAACGTCTCTAACGCATACCTACTAACCCATGACTTATGGTTACCCATTCACGTAACCCCCTTTTGCATCATATTCTATCATCATGGACTGAGCAACATCTTATTGCATCTTAGGCCAGTACATATACCTCTCCATATTAAGAAAATCTTGTTAACTCTAAAATGTCTTGCAGTCTTGGAAATATGGCCTTCACTAATCCATCTTACTCTGTCAATAACTTGCAGCATGAACAATTACACACCTCGATATAGTAGACCATCCTTCAATGTGAATTTATATCTTTGTTCCTTTTCAGCTTTTCAATCATTTTATTGAAATCAAGATCTTCATCATATAATACTGCATATTTTGGGTGGTACAGAGAATAGATTTTCATAGTAAGCTGTAAATTATTGGTACCTAGGGTCTAAACAACATATCTTCCCTCTTGCTGTTCATGACCTTTTTAACATGATCATCAGTGCAGATAGGACATCCACTTCATATGACCAACCTGCTGCAGTTTATTTCAGTTTGGAAAAACTGTAAGAGTTTATGTTCTATGCACAATACCACCTCTTTATATAACAAGTAGAAATATCAATGCTTCACAACCTAATGAAGTGTGTATAACTCATTGTTACAATTACAGGTCTGATATTTGAGTTGTCCTTAAACAATTATGATCGATAGGCTACCAGTTCTTCATCCCGCAATAGAATTGCTATTAGGGCATACCAAAATGTAAATAAGTACAGCAAAACATAAATGGTAGGTTGTTAACAAAAATTATCTAATATATAGTATACTAGTGGAATTAAACCAATGTAAAAATAATTTTTTTTTATCTTAAAGAGCTTTAAATTCCACATTACAAAGCCTAAGAAGACATGATGTCCACAGGATATAAAAATTATAAGAGGAATTCTGGAGTAAAAGTGTATTGTCAAGCACACCCATGAGTAAAAGAGTACACATGTAACTGAACCCAAGCCTAGAAAACAAATGCCTAAATTACCTTTGATAACATACAATTGTAAAATGACACACATAAATGAAAAAAGACATTTCTGGTCCATACCTCAAAATAGGTAAGGTAAAACGGGAAGTTTGGAGAAAAGAAAAATGAAGTGTGGGAGGATCAAATTGTGAAGTCCATAATACATTCCACAAAACAGTCATAAATCAAATGGTGCCAAGTACGGATCTGAGAGAATATGGTGATACTCTATATTAATATACTTCCCCCAAGAAACTCCATTCCGGCAAAGGGAATGATAATCCACATATCACAGTTACATAGTGGAGGACCTGCATTATGATCTCTGTCTCACTAAAAAACAACTAAAGCATACTAACTCTTTAGTGGCTTGACTCATGTCCTTATCCTCTGCTTTAATAATGGGTTCCTGATAAGCACTATAACTCTAAACTCTTGAACATAGGAAAGGACTCCCATGAGAAAATCTGATGTTGAAATGATTTATTTAATACCATAAACTGTAACACTGTAATGCCCCAAATTTCAAACTTGTGAACCTTTTCAGAAAAATAGGCAAGAGACTAGAAATATCTATTTTCTTCAAAGTTTGTTTATGAAATCAGCGGAAGATTTTTCTTTTGTTAAATCAGAAGGCAAGCTGACAACTTTGGGCACGTTAGATAAAAGAACCAAAACTCACAAAATTCGGGTATCCTAAGGAAAATCTGATACAAACCCAAAGCGTCCAGGACGCGAGCTAAGGGCAGGAAGAAGAAGTCTTGAAGCCATCTTGCAATCACGCCATCGCCCTTAGTGTACCTAATCATCACCTGTACCCATAGAATGAGTTAGTTTCGCGAAAAACTAGTAGGTGCACAAGAGAGACTACAGGAAACCGAATTAAGTACATTTAATTCAGTAGGTTACGCAGTTTAAAGCAGATATGCAGTTAAACAGGTAAGCAATGCAAGCAGGTGAATAGTGCAAACGCGTAAGTAGTACAAGCGAATAAGTAGTGCAAGCGAGTAAGCAATGCAAATGCGTTACTGCAAACAGTAAGCAGTTCAAAGCAAGTAAGCAGTGCAACTGACAAACGCAACATACGATTCAATTGATCGTAGGCTGTGAACCACCACACAACTAGCTTGTTCTCGTTTCTAGAACGAGGTCTATGTATTGAATCAGTATCAGGACATCGTTTGTCGCTCTCACGACTTCTAACAAACGCTTTGTCCTGAACAACCTTAATCTATTCCCATCTCTCAAAGCCTTACGCGGCCAACAATCACCGGTTATGACTCACTAAGGCGTCATACTTTCCCAGAAAAGCCCACCCTTCCGTAGAAGGTCCAAAACATGGTCACTAACTCAAATCGCTAACGATCTGATCCTCACATCTGAGTCTTGCATGTAAACATGCTAAAACAGAAAGCCGAAACTATGAATTCATAGTTGGCTATCACAAACAATCTCAGAAGATCATCATAGCTCACCATAACTTTTTATGGTAAGCAAAAACACAAGATCCACGTCGGATCGCTTGGTCCGGGAGATATACGACCTGACAAGGAATTACCGCCCTAGAGGGTATACCTGGTCTTGGACCATACACTTCCTCACAAGAGTACACCGTCTTTGCGGCTACCCATTCGTGGACAGTGTACATCGTCACAAAGATTTTATCGCTCTAGCCGGATTACCCGATCTGAGAAATATACAACCTCACAAGGAATTCCACCCTAGATGGTATACCTGGTCTTGGACCATACACTTCCTCATAGGAGTTCACCGTCTTTGCGGCTACCCGTTCGTGGACAGTATACATCCTCACAGAGAATCTCCCACTCTAGCCGGGTCACCTGATCTTGATCATACATACCCCAACAACGAAACCTTTGGGAAACCGGTCCCCAACAAATGACATATCCAATGAAAATCATTGCGATACATGCATCAACACAAATGACCGCTCTCAGGATCGATAGTCACTATTACAATCAACAAGATCAACGTCGGATCACCTGGTCTGGGAAATGTATAACTTCACAAGAAATTTCTGCCCTAGATGGTATACCTGGTCTTGGACTATACACTTCCTCACAGGAGTTCACCGTCTTTGCGGCTACCCGTTCGTGGACAGTGTACATCCTCACAGAGAATCTACCACTCTAGCCGGGTACCTGGTCTTGATCATACACGCCCTCGCAGATAATCCTTTAGAGATCAGGTCCTCGACAGATACCATACTCAGTGATACACGTATCTATACAATCGACTGCTCCGAACAGTTGACCGCTCTTGGGGTCAGTAGCCACAATATGGGCACAAGCATGTATATCAGCAATATGCATCATATCACTCCACACAGAAGCATATAATCCTACGCATCGTGTTATTGCCACGAAGAACATTACAATCCTCAAATAGAACCTCAAAGCATGCGTAAACGACACATGAGAACATGCAGATATGGCAATCTAGTTGATTCTATGGGCGAAGAGTAACTAACTTTACCCGCCAGCCAAACAAAACAACTGAATAAGACGAGCACTCATAATAATGCTCGTAAAACATACAATTACCATCAAATGGTTCAGTCCATCAATAAGTAATTAAATTAATCGTAAGGCATAAACCATTGCATCACAAACCATTCATAAGCAATCATATGACAATAGTTATATCACATTATGTAAGCAACTTATAAGACAAGCGACCACATTAATCCTAGTTGCCACCAGTTCGTAGAGTACGACCTGTATGCAATCACATCAATAATAAGAGATGCAAGCCAACAGGTGCTACGCTACAATAAGCACCAAACAGTTCGACCAAGAGATAAAATAAGTCACATGCTAATATGTAGCAACTGGCATAATGCTATTATTATAAGCATTTAACTAGTATGAGAAGCTCCTTATTACTCCGCAAAGAACTGCGTACGCCATTTAACCAACTAGAGTAACGCCTTGATAGGTGTGCACAGCTCAACAAGTAGCATACTGAACTACCGAGCAAGCAAGCAACCAACCAGTGTGAACAAACTTTATGTTTCGATATTACAGGTCTGCGTGTACGCGCATGCAAAACGTAGAAACAACTGAGACTAGTTCAGGCGTTTATTATTCTATGTATTTTTAATAACCCGAATAACTAGTTGAGTCTACTCCAAAGGGGATGACTTTAGCCGAGAGAGGATTCCCCAGAGGCTGAAAAGCAGTGCCACGGATGCATCCAACTTCTGCAGAAGTATTGAGCTAACTTGTATAGCCCCTATCCCCTAACTCCAATGATTGGGGAGGCCGGATCTTTGCCCGTGGGGTGGTTATTAACAACCCTTCCATTGGAGTTTTTGTACCGATCTGTCCTCTCCCTTGACAGACAACCAGAAGCGAATGGGTGCGTTAGGGGTTGCTTAACTAATGACCCATTCTATGCTGTGGTCTTTAAACCACTCGAGCATCTTGCCTATGAAGGCGATTGTGAGGCCATTTATGTGATTACAGCATTGTGCATTTAACACTATTCGAGGTCGCACAACCGTCTCATCCGATCATCGCAGTACTAGACGTGTCGTGCACGACTACAAGTACTCTAGGATGAAGGGGGTATAGCTCCTCAATAGAAGCCTCAACAAGAGTGTTTCACAAAGATGTAAAGTTTATCAACTTTACTTTATCTTTTGAAACATCAGTACCATGTGCCAACATTATGCATGTGATTATCTCGAATCACATCCGCTATGGGGGTATCTACATGTCTCGCATGACTCGATACCGGCCTCGATAGACGGGATACAGGTTTCTCAACAGAACACCTGTTAAGAAGTTCGCTCGAACCCCCAATTCGGGATCACCCGAGATATGCCAAAAAGGCGATCAGAACCAACCAGTCACATCCTTCCAAATGCTTCTATTTAGAGCAGTCTTTGATGCTTTTGTGCAACTCCCTAAAATCTCAAGTCGACTTTGCAGGACTGCGCACACGAAGAGCCAGGATCCTTGCGAGGTATGCCTCTCCTTAGACGAGGATGTGTCGCTCGCTCCCGACTGAACTCTTGTCGCAAGAGTGAGTGATAGATGTCTCTTGCATCCTCCACGAGGATGCCTCAGACGCGTATGCAATGAGCGAAAACCTGAGCGTCATCTGCAATAGCAAGGCAGTAACAACATATGCAAAAGCAAGAGCCTGGTGCAAAGTGCGACGACAAAGTAAAGACTGTAAGCAGGAGTGCAACGCAGAACCTTTGTGCGATGCACGATGGCAAAGTAAAGACCGTAAGTAGGAGTGCAACACAAAACCTTTGCGCGATGCGCGATGGCAAAGTAAAGGACAAGGATCGCGAAACCGCGTCCTTGAGTTAAATGCGTACTTGTATATATATATATATATATATATATATATATATATATATATATATATTTATTTAATGGTCTCTTTTTAGTTAATGAAACTTAATTCAATTGTCCAAGTCTTCCTTGCAATCTTTCCCTACTTTGAGAGGTGACGGTCCTCGTATGCCAGTTGCGTAGGTAAGCACGAGCTCAAGCCATGAAGAGCGAGCAGGATCCACCATTCAACCTATGATGCTAAAAATGTTAGCATGCCAAAATACAAATGAGAAGTGGGTCTGGTAAGACCTGCAACAATACCAGACCCCGATACGAGGGTAGGCAGGGAGCTCAACTCCCTGCAAAATGCAGAAGAGCAACAAAGGCAACAAGATCAAGGCAGAGGGGCGAAACCCCCTACCAGAAAACAAACAAGGTGCAGGGGGCAACGGTCCCCGCCAACCTTGAAGAAATGCAAGGCAGGGTCCAATGACCCTTACTGCCAAAGAACAGATGCAAGCAACAGGGGGCATCACCTCTGTCGACAAAGGACAGGCAGAGCTCCATCCCCTGTCGACCTACCAGAAATGACAGGCAGGGGCTTTAGCCCCTGCCGATCCAAAAGTTTCAGGCGACAGGGTCGATGCCCCTGTCGTCCTGTCAAAAGACATTAGGTAGGGGCCACAACCCCTACCGACCAAAGGTAACACACACACACACACAGAGAGAGAGAGAGAGAGAGAGAGAGAGAGAGAGAGAGAGAGAGAGAGAGAGAGAGAGAGAGAGAGAGAGAGAGAGAGAGGCTGGAAACCCCTGCCAGTCGATCAACAACAGGCGACAGGGGGCATCACCCCCTGCCAACTAGTCGGACACAAGCGACAGGGGACATCGCCCCTACCAGCCTGCCGACTGAAAAGGAGGAGAGAAGAAGAAGACGATGGTGCAGGGGGAGGGATCGACCCCTCCCCTGACCAAAGGAGGCAACAGGGAGGGCTCGACCCTCCCCTGCCGTCAAAGGGAGCAGGGAGGAAGGGCTCGACCCCTCCCCTACCGTAACAGAAAGCAGGGAGGAGGGGCTCGACCCCTCCCCTGACATAACAGAAGCAGGGAGGGCTCGTGCCCCTCCCCTACCGAACAAAGGGAATGGAGAGGAGGGGGCGAGGGGGGGGGGGGGGGGGGGGGGGGAGGGAGCCCTCCTCTGCCGTAACAAGAGGCAGGGAGGAGGGCTCGACCCCTCCCCTGCCGTGATAGAGGGAACAAAGAGAAGGGGGGGGGGGAGCCCCTCCTCTGTCGTAACAGGAGGCAGGGAGGAGGGCCCGCCCCCTCCCCTGCCGTAACCGGAAGCAGGGAGGGGTCGTGCCCCTCCCTTGCCGGAAGAACCACGAAGAGGCAGGGGCTCTGCCCCTGCCGAGAAATCCACAAAAGGCAAGGGGGCGGAAGCCCCTGCCGAAAAGGTGGGCCAACACAGGGAGCTCCGCTCTCTGCCGGCAAAACAAGAGGGACAGGAGGAGCAGAGCCCTCTGCCGACACAACAAGTGACAGGGGGCGGAGCCCCCTGTCGACAAAAAGAAATGAAAAGGAGAATGGGAAACAAAGAAGAAGAAAGATGAAAGAAGAGGAGCGTACCTGAAGAGTCGCCGGAGCAAAAGACGGTGGCGGTGGGTCGTCGACGCCTTCGCAACAGAGAGAGGGAAGGAGATGGTGGTGGTCAGCAGCTTCAGTCGTCTGTGACTGTGGTCGTCGACCGCTGTGGAGGACGAGAGGAGAGAGAGCGGGTGACCGAGGGGGAGAGCCGACGATGGCAGCCGTCGATGGTCGCCCGTGGCTGCCAGGGAAACGAGGTTGTCAGCTGAGGCCACCAGACTGAAGGTGGTTGTCGGCGATCGATGGCGGTGCTCGGCAACGGAGAGAGTGATGGGAGTCAGAAGAGTCGAGAGAGTCGGGGTGGAAGGGGGTTTCGAGAGCCTCCCCTCCCCTTCGGCCTCGTCTTTTAAAAGTGGAACAGAGGCGGTGCCTCAGTTGGGTCCGGGTCCGAATCCGACTCGAATCCAAGCTAAATTTTTTTTTTTTGTTTATTATAAACACATATCTAATTTTATGGAGAACCATGTCATGAAGATTGAAAGTAAAACTAAATGGAACAATTTTCAATAAAAGGTAAAGCTGTCGAAAGGGTGGAGGAGATCCCTTTCATCGAGCGTCGATCACTGCTGGATGTGGTGGAGGACCCTCTATCGCAACCACTTGGTGGTTATTTTATGAAATGTATTTTAAAGATATATTTTGATGAAAATATTTGTGAAAGTTAGCCACCAAATAATAAAAACCAACTCTCACTAGTGTGAGAACCGGGTCGAACTCAGGAAACGGTTTTGATTAACTTCGCATTCCAAACAATGCAATTTCTTTATTGCATTAAAAGAAAAATTAAAAGTAATTAAAATTTAACAATCCAACAAAAGAAAATTCCTGAACATAGTTTCTAAATGAACCATATCCTTTTTAGGCACCTTAAAAGACAAAATCCAAAACATAAAAATTACAATAAGAGTGTTTTGAATTAGAAGTAACCTCATTGCATAAGACAATAACATGGATTTTCATGCTTTCAACCTTTGTTGAATTTCAGCAATAAGTGACTGAAATAAAAAAAAATTCAACTCGCACATATATAACAGCAAACCCAAATATTTCAATGATAAACAACTCAATTGTCACCCTGTTAAATGAAAAACTTGAGAAGCTACTTCCGAACTTACATTTAAAGGCACAATGACTGATTTTTCTTTATTTATTTTCATGCCTGACACATATTCAAATTTGAAAAAAATGCTCTTAACCTTTTACACATTCCTTTCAAGGACTGCAAAAAAACAATACATCATCTTTAAAGAAAATGTGAGAGATGTCCTGAGAAAAGGTAGGAGACGTTAACAACCTCAATGTAATTTGATATTAACCTAAATTCAACCTGAGTATCTCCATAACAATTAAAAACAAATATGGGAACAAAAGGTCCCCCTGCCTTATACCCTGAGAGCTCCAAAAAAATTTCTCCAAAACTTCATTCACCAAAACATGGAACAATGCTCTGAAAACACAAAGCATAATTCTTTCTATCCAAATTGGGTGGAAGCTCAATCGAACTATGAAATCTATAAAAATGATGTCTACCACCAGTGCTCTCATATATATATATATATATATATAAGAATGAAAACCTATCCACCATACAACCTACAAAACCCACCCACTAAGAAACATTTTATCAGATTTTAGGTGTTTTTTCAAAATTCTAACCTTCCAGATGTGCTCGGCATGATTGATTCACAAAAAATTGACACTTGGATCACATATTTTGGATAAAAAAATTGTTATTTGGAGTCTTGAAAATTTATGAAAATTGTATGTCGTTGATTTTTGAAACCTTACAAAAGCCTATCCATGCATCATAATCAAATGCTCCAAGAACTAATTCTTATAAAAATAAGCGCATAGATCACATCCGTAAGGTCAAAATTTTGGAAAAAAATTTGATAAAATGTTTCTTAGTGGGTAGGTTTGGTAGGTTTTCATTCTCCTATATATAGTCACTAGAATAAGAAAAATAAAATATGAGAACTAAAAATATGGGCATTTTCAACACTTTTTTTTTGCAAATCTAACCATGTGGATGTGCTTGGTATGGTGAATTTGGTTAGAATTAGCCATTGGATCGTGTATTTTTGAATGCTTGAATATTTATGAAGATTATGAGCCATTAATTTTAAAGCCTTAAAAAAATCTCATTTATGTGTCAAAATCGATGATTCAAGAACGAGTTATTATAAAACCAAGCACGTAGATCATATAATAACAAGGTTAGATTCAAGAAAAAAGAACAAAAAATCCATTAAAATCGCGATTCATACATTAGTTCTCTCTCTCTCTCTCTCTCTCTCTCTCTCTCTATATATATATATATATATATATATATATATATATATATATATATATATATATATATAATGAATAGGGGTGTCAACATGTCAAGTTTGGTTTGGACCCAAGTGGAACCAGACTTAGACCCAATTTTCGGGTATGTTATTGGGTTCCGACCCAAGTATAATCAAGCCCACTATAAGAGAAACCATACCTGGACCCGATAAGGACTACATGAACCATACCCGGTAAAATAATATTTTTTATCATTTTTACATTGAAAATTTGCAGGTCTTAATGGGAACCTAGGTCAAAAATGGGTTTGTTATAAAATTTTACAAACTATACTCGGATCCATGTAATAATCAGACCTTCAAGTCCAAACCTGAGTCTTAATCGGGTCTTATTATTTATCACCATACCCGAACCCTATAGGGTTTGGTCCGGGTAAACCTGACTCATTGACACCCCTAATAGTGACTAGAACATGAGAGTTAGATTACGAGAACTAAAAATATGAGCATGAAAAATGTACATCTATCTCAGGCACCATATATCGAGGTGATTCTTTTGTCGATTATCCAATTGTCTCAATCAATGGACGATATTGATGTTGTATATGGTCAATGGATCACTACAAGGACGTGAAACCACGTGGACAAACCAGTGATCTTCATCGGACTAATTTAAATGACATGCAACCTTTCGGAGATACGACAATGTTAAGTACAAGTTGTAATTTTGATGTAATTTCTGTTAAGTACAACTTAGCAATGCTTTATATGTTGCAATATCATGCTTCCATTTCATTTTCTTTGTAGTGTTCAACCTATAACATGAAGATTTTTCAGTTTCAAGGTTCCATTTCATTTTCTTTTTATTTAGCTATTTGCTAGTGTTCAACCTGCAATGTAAAAGCTTTTCTAGTTCAAAATAGCCCTTGTAAACTACTTGAGATTTTGGTTACTGATGAACAAATGATGTTTCGAATCCATTGGGTACTGTGCACACCATTGATTCATTTTCCTGCAAGGACACACCTGTTATGCCCATTAAAAGGTTATGTTCACTGAAATAAAATCTCGAGGTTCTAGAACCACTTGGATTCAGACACTTTGAACAGTCTTAGTGAGGCCAATTCCACAATCAGGTTCTACTCTTTACGAGTCAAATGTATTAGTTAGCAACATTTTGGAGGAAACAAACTAATTTTTTTACTGTTGCATATACTGTGGTGTTTTGCCACTGCAGATCGATCTTAGTGGTTTTGCTTTTGATCGCCTCTACTAACTAAAGAATCAACCAAAATACTGTCAATGAAGATATTTTTGCTTCTGTGCTTTAGTGATCCTATAGTATGTTCAAGTGACAAAAGAGTTATACTGCTAATTTAGCTATTGGGCTTGTTGTACTGGTCTAAAGATTCAGATTCAATTTTGTGGCATACGCCAGGTCCTTGATGAGATAAGGAATTATGTTTCAGGCAATGGAGGAGGTGTCCTTGAACCAGACAAGATTGATGGATATAATGTCAAGGAACAACTCACTGGGCATGTTGCAAGGGTGATGATCGTGCATATGGCCATATCAGAGAAGCTTATGAAGAAGATACCATATAATACTGCTTACCAAAATCTAGATAATGGATCAATGAGATCACCTTGAAATTATATGCACCCAGACTAGCATTTCCATGCAACTACGGACTAGCATTTTTTTTGTAAATAATTGATTAATCCTTTCTTTAAGTGCATTGCTGTGAAATCCTTGGCAATGCATTAGACTTGACTGGATTATGACTCTAGACAGGAGGTTAGTGGTGTTAGTAGCTTAGGAAGAAGATACCATATATTATTGCTTACCACAATCTAGATAATGAATAAATGAGATTAGTATAAGAAAACAAGTGAGAGTTGCTTAGGTTTGCATCACGTCTCACCTGCACAGGAAACAGAGAGAAAGGGAGAAGCACAAAGCTGGGGCGGCAGAACCCGCACGACCTCCAAGACCTAATTCTTATAAATAAAGGCAAAAATACAATGGAATGATATTACAACAATATTACAGAATTGCCATTAATAAAAATCATTTTGCGTGTTCTATTTAATTTGCGTATGGATCTGGATCCAGATCCATACACATAGTATATTTTAACACCCTCCCTCAAGTTGTACGTGGTTTTGAAGCATGTACAACTTGCTCTTCAAAAGCCAAAATTGGCGTCCTGTTAACCCCTTGGTAAACAAGTCTGCCACTTGATCTTTTGTTCGAATATGACGTAGTTCTATCTCCTTCATCTCGACTTTCTGCTGTATAAAATGTTGATCAATCTCAATATGCTTCGTTCTGCTATGTTTAACAAGATTACACACAATGTTTATTGCGCTTTGATTATCACATAGAAGAAATGATCAAATAATTGTCTCCCCAAGGTCACTTAATAAGTGTCTAATCCATGTAGCTTCTGTCGTGCCTGCAACAATCGACCTGTATTCAGCCTCTGAACTTGATCGTTCCACTGCCTTTTGTTTTTTGCTGCTCCAGGACACTAAATTGTGTCCAATATATATACAATATCTAGAGACAGACCGTCTCTCATCTGGATCTCCTGCCCAATCTGCGTCTGTATAAGTGATGAGTTTATGCCCTTTATGTAGGTTATTGTTCTTGCGATAAACAAGTCCATCTCCTATAGTTCCTTTTAAATAGCGTAGAATGCGCTTCACAGCTTTCACATGACCTTCCGTTGGAGCATGCATAAACTGGGATACTTGATTGACAACATAAACTATATCAGGTCTGGTAAAGGTCAAATACTGCAGCATCCCCACGAGGCTTCTATATGTTGTAGGATTGACACAAAGATGACCACTTTCAGAGCTCAACCTTTGATGTAATACACTGAGAGTGCTGACTGGTTTGCAATTCGTCATCCCGGCTCTTTCCAGAAGGTCAAGAGTGTATTTTTGTTGCATGAGTGTCAATGTGTCTTGTTGTCTGTCAACTTCCATACCAAGAAAGTACCTCAACTCCCCTAAATCTTTCATCTTGAAAGTTTTCATTAAAAACTGCTTCACGTCTTGCACATGATTATCTGAGCTCCCAGTGATCACAATGTCATCAACATATATAAGAAGAAGTATAACAAGGTCTGCCTTTTGGTAAATAAAGAGTGAGTGATCCAGAGAGCATCTTCTAAAACCATAACTTTAAATTTGCATAGAGAAACTTTCAAACTAAGAACGAGACACCTGTTTCAACCCATACAAAGATTTCCTTAGTTTGCACACCCAGGCAGTAGGATCCTTCTCGGTATAACCAGGAGGTTTCTCCATATATACTTCCTCCTTTAAAGTTCCATGCAAGAATGCATTTTTAACATCCATCTGGCTAAGCCTCCATCCTCGATCGACTGCTAGGGATATGATGACACAAATTGTACCCATTTTGACTACCGAACTAAAGGTCTTATCGTAATCTTCACCATATTGTTGTGTGAACCCCCGAGCAACAAGTCATGCCTTATATCTGTCAATACTACCTTCAGGTTTATATTTTGTTTTATAAACCCATTTTGAGCCAACAACATTCTTTCCTTCCGGTCGAGGTACTATTTCCCAAGTCTGACACTCATGAAGAGCTTCTATTTCTTCATTCATAGCTTCAGTACAATGGCGGGATTGAAGGGCTTGATTAAAACAGGTGGGTTCCTCCTGTTTTGTGAGTTGAGACATAAACAACTGGAAGTCAAGAGAAAAGGTCTCATAACTCACCCATCGTTGAATAGGATGCCTAATGTGTGACAACCTTTGAGCCAGATCATTGGCGATGCTTTCCACATTTCTTGGCTCTGTATTTTTGTCCCTCCTAGTGTATATCTGTCCAAAAAAGCGTTCTACTGGAGGTAGCTCAACTGGTGATGGTTCAACATGCATCTGTGAGTCATCCAACTCTCTATTCAAGCCGAAGGAAGGACAATTTGCCTGACATGATTCTCCTGTATTAGCAAAAAGATCTGCGCTCATCCATGGATCATATACCTCTAATTCTCGAGATGGAACTCTTCGGAGTCATTGATCTGAAAATTTTGTTCATAAAAAACAACATTCATGAAGGTCCTAATACGTTTTGTAGTAGGGTCATAACATCGATAGCCTTTGTATTCATCCGCATACCCAACAAATCTGCACTTAACGGCCTTATCCTGAAACTTAATTCGCAGTGATGAATCAATATGTATGTAACATACACAACCAAAAACATGCAACTCATCATAAGAGGGATGTTGCCCAAATAAAGTATAATAGGGAGATTTTCGATCTAGAAGTGCCATAGAAAGACGATTTATGACATGAACAGATGTGTGAAAAACTTTTGTCCAGAGACTAACAGGCACATTGCTATCATGTAACATGCTCATCGCACTCTCGACAATATGCATGTGTTTCCTCTCCGCAACCCCATTTTGTTGAGGGGTATGAGGGCAAGAAACCTGTCAACTTATTCCTTTATCCTGAAGAAAGGCAATAAACTTGTTCGATGAATACTCTCCTCCACCATCACATTGTAAATGCACAATATCACAAGAAAACTTGGTTTTGACCATCGAATGAAATTCCTGAAATATTTGGAAAACTTCATGCTTATGTTTCAAGAAATATATCCAAGTATAACGAGAATAAGAATCAACAAAGATAACATAGTAACGGCTGCAAGAAAGAGAAGGAATAGGTGCAGGTCCCCAAACATCGAAACAAATAATCTTAAATGGCCTTGAAGCTCTTTTATTAATGATATGAAACGAAAGAACATGACTTTTGCAGAGTTCACATGAGGAACATTTATTACTTTCTAAAAATGAACATAAACTAGACTCTGAAATAAGACCATCAGATACAAGATTTTCAACAAAGCCCCGACTATAATGTCCCAAGCGACTATGCCAAATGTCTGGCTTATTACAATGAGATGATGAATTAAAAACTTTCAATGAAGGGAAAAACAAAGGCTCTGAAGGCAAAGACACTGAAGAATGCTTGGATGACTTCAACTGGAGAACTGAGACTGAAGACGAAGACACTGAGGGAATCTCCTTGAAGACGTACATGTTTCCTTGACGCTCCCCCTTAGCGAACGTCTCCTTCGTTCGTAGATCCTTGACATAAACAGAAGAGGGAGTAAATTCGACTGAAGAATTCATATCACCAACAAGTTTAGCTACAGAAACAATGTTCTTTTTAATATTAGAGGCAAGGAGAACATTAGACAAATTAAGTGAGGACTTTGACATAGGGATATGTGCACTGCCAATATGACTAATGGAGTGTGTAAACACCCCAAATTTTCACCCTCATCCAGTGCTTACATTTCATGTGTGATTGCATATCATTGCATGCATCCGACATATCATCTCATTGCATTTCATAGCATTGCATGTCATTACATCTCATTTTCGAGATCCAACACTCTTGTTTTCAAGATATTTAATCCAGATTCAGGTTTTAAAACTTTTCTTTCAAAAACAATTTTAAAACCTGGGTTTTTAATCAATATTCTGTCGTTTGCCAACCCCCAGGACCTTATATTTTGAAGCATTTTCTCAGAAAACAATCTGGATTCATTTCAAACTCAATTTCAATTGATTTCAATTCTCAGATGAGGCCCATTTAGGTGGTGTCGCTTCTGGATTTCTTCATTTATCAAAAATCTCAAAATTCTTTTTAGAGTCCTAGTTGGACCAGGACTCTGTATTTTCATCTTTTTGAACCTTTTTAAAACATCATTCCGATTTTAAACCAGTTATATCCATATCCCTTGTCCATTTCCTCCATTTTGGACAAAATCTTAGAGTCCTAGTTGGACCAGGACTCTTTTTCCAGAGTCCTAGTCGGATCAGAACTCTACTTTTCACTATCTTTTTACCTGTTTTCGGAGAAAACCTTTCAAAATCTTCTGTTTTGGCCAAAATTTCAGAGTCTTAGTTGGATCAGGACTCTTCTTCAAGAGTCCAGTCGGATCAGGACTCTTCTTCAAAGTTTTTAATCGGATTAGGACTCTAATCTTTTACAGCTATTTTATCTATTTCAATCAAATCATTCAAAATCTTTCAAAAAGAGTCAGAAACTCAGAGTTTTAGTCAAAACAGGACTATGTTCAGAGAGTCCTAGTTGGATCAGGACTCTGATCCTGATTTCAATTTTGAAAAAATCTTTCTATCTATCAAAACTGTTACACTTTTACCAAAGAATTTCAAAATTCTCAGGTTTTATCCCAGAGTCCTGATCAAATCAGGACTCTACCCCAGAGTTCTGATCAAATCAGGACTCTATCCAAAATTAATTTTTTATACTTCATTTTCACTGGTTTTCAAAAGCTTTGCCCAAATTTCATCATTTGCTTATCAGAAAGCCAAAATTCTTAGAGTTCTGATCGAATCAGGACTCTTTCTCAGAGTCCTAATCAGATCAGGACTCTAAACCAAAACTTCGATTTCATCCTGTTTTTAACTATTTTTCAAAATTCTCTTATTTGTTTTCTCAGAAAATCCAAAAAATCTGAGAGTCCTAGTTCAATCAGGACTTTGTCCTTAGAGTCTCAGTTGAATAAGAACTCTGTTTTATTCCAATATTCGTTATTGTTTTCACTGTTTTGACAAGTTCTTTCATTTGTTTTTCAGAAAATACCAAAAAAATCTAGAGTTTCAGTTCGATCAGGACTCTGTCCCAGAGTCCTAGTCCAGTCAGGAGTCTGTTTTGAAGTTTGTTTTTACTCCACTTTTTATTTATTTCTATTTGTTTTAAAAAATTAGGTCATTTTGTAGAGTCCAGTTAATCAAGGACTCTATTTCAAAGTCCTGATTGAGTTAGGAGTCTAACCCTGACAGTATTTTCTGACTTATTTCATCATTTTTGATAAAATCTTTTCAGAAACTCCTTCATTTGGCTTTTAAAACCCAAAATCTCAGAGTCCTATAAATCCAAGACTTTCAAAGATCTTGAATTTCAATTATTGATTTTAACCTCTTTTCAAAGTTATTTTCAGTGTTTATTTCAAATTTCTCAAAACCTGGTGTGGGCCCACTCAGTTGGTGCCACATCCAGAGGAGTTATAACCCAGTTGGAACTCTATGCCATTTCAAAAATTTTAATTTCAAGTTTGCTTTTGAATCTCTTTTGAAAAACCTCTCATTTTCAAGTTTTAAAATCGTTTTTGAAAGTTCAAATGGGGCCCACTTAGGGTGGCGCCACATTTGAAGAAGTCAAGGTTAGACTAGGGTTAGTCATTATCCTAGTTAGGCTAGGGGTTTAGAGGAGTCAAAAGCAATTTTAAAAATCCATTTTATTTAAGTTTTAAACCATTGGTTTTTAAAG
The DNA here is from genome assembly GCF_984573655.1 of Nuphar pumila. Lineage (NCBI taxonomy): Eukaryota > Viridiplantae > Streptophyta > Magnoliopsida > Nymphaeales > Nymphaeaceae > Nuphar > Nuphar pumila. The sequence continues at coordinate 165,875,789 of NC_143249.1, read as the reverse complement.
GTTTTAAATTCAAGTTTTAAAAACCAAATGTGGGTCCATACTAGGTGGTGTCACATTTGGACTTTATAGGGGTTAATTAGGTGTTAATTAGAGATTAATTAGAGTCCATTTAGGTTAGAATTCTCCAAAAAAATCGTTCTCCCCATGTGGTTTATAAAAAATAATTAAAAAGAATCCAAAAAATCAAAACTCTTCCTAAACAAATCAAAAAAAAAAAAATCTATAAATAGGGGACCTAAAGGGGGTCAAAGGGGGGTCTTTTTCTCTCAAATTTTCGTGATCTCCCTACTCTCCCCAGCTCCTCTCCTTCCTCCATTGTTGAAGCCCCAAGGCAAGGAGTTATTTAATATTATTTTATTATTTTTTATTGATTTTTATGATTTTTCAATAGATTTCACCATGGAAACTCCCCTTTCATGGATTCAACCTCAAGAACCTCAAGTTCAATTCAAGAAGATGATCTAACCCTGTTCCATGCTGTTTTCCATGATTCTAATCCATTAGAATTGATTATTGCATTATTTTTTATATTCTTAACCAAGAAAACATGAGATTTATCTGATTAAATGGATTAAATTCATGGTTTCAATGGTAAAAGCAATTCCAGCCATGGATTCCATGTTTTTATTTATTTTTTTTACTTATTTATGTTTATTACATGTGTTTTAGCATAGAAATTAATTTCGTTTTGCTGTTTGGTATTTTTTATTATTATTTTCATTAGTTAAAGTATGATTTATTAGGTTTTATCAAATTTGTGTCTGTTTTTAGTTTAGAACAGTAAAGAGCATGTTATTTCGGATTGAAATACTCACTGTTAATTTCTGATTTTTTTATATGTGATACATGGATGTGTAAAAAAATCAGAGGTTTTGGGATTCGGCAACCCTGTCAGAAAAATCAGACATCAAATCGGGATTTTCAAGCTTTAAAATCGTTGTTAAAATCAAAAGGGTAACTTGCTGTTATGTTATTTTCCTCATCCGATATTCGATTTGAGATCCGTAAAGTGCTGTGGATTCATGTTGAGATGATATATTTACTGTGAAATTTTAGTAATTTTTGCCTCTGTTTAATATTTTTCCTCTGACAGAAAGTCTGATTTTAAATTTAAAACTCGTTAGGGTTTACCAAAACCCTAATCAGACTTGTAATGACCATAGATTTCAAACCACAGATCCGATTCACGATCTGTAAAAAAAGAGTTTCACTATTTTTCTGTTTACTATTCACTGATAAAATTTCGGAAATTTTTGATTAAGTTTGCTATTTATTTCTTTATTTTCAATCCTAAGTAGATGTTTTAACCGTTGTTAGATTTGTTATATTTTAGTTCAGATTGTCGGAAGGGTTTCTCCCTAACCGGAGATGATTTTTCCGATCTGTAAATTGGAGAATCTTTGTTTTTCTTCCTAGTTTATCTCTGTAAAAATTAAGAAGTTTGCATGAGAATTGACCCCTGATTCGGGTCTAACTCTGAAACTGGTTTGTGACTTATGTTAAAAATAGCATATTTTAGGGTTTCAATTCAATTTTCGGATTAAAATAATGTCAAAAAAATATTTTATGATTTCAATATGATTTAAGAGACATTACAAGTGCAGGTACCAATTTTTATGAAATTTGGAATCCGTTTGATGCCTAAATTGATCAAATTACAAAACAGGCCCCCGTAGGATCCCGAAACACTGCCAAAATCACAATTTTTGTGATAGTTCTTGATTTTCATGCATAAGTGTGTGTTTTTAGGGTTTGTTCATGTTTATAATCATATTAGGATGTTTCATGTTTGATTTTATGTTTATTTCAATCATAAATCCCAAGTTTTTACCAAAATCTATTTCAGAAAACCCTGATTTCAAGGCCATAGTCTTGCTATCAGGGGCATTTTGGTCATTTGACCTAAATTTCGAAATTCTAAACCTAATTTTCATATTTTTAATCATGTCACATCATATTTGGTTTAATTTATCTTCATTTTAATTTTAAAACTTGCATTTTACAAAATATCTTTCTGAAAACCTTGATTTTAAGGCCATAATCTTGCTATCAGGGGTATTTTGGTCATTTGACCCTAATTTTGAAATTTCAAACATCATTTTCATATTTTTTCTATTTTATTTCATATTTTATTAAGTTTATATCAGGGAATAATGGAAAATGGCTTTTGTCTAACAAAATCCAGTAATTTCTAGATATTACTGGATAAATCTAGAAAAACCAACATATTTTCACTAACCAGTTTTTCTAGTTTTGCAGGAACATTGAAGACTTTATTTTCCTTTATTTCCTGTATTTAAATTTGATTAGTGATGTAAATTGTAATTAATTTTGGAATAAAAATTTCAATTCCTACATAGAATAGGATGCATTGCATATAGTTTTAAACTTTGATATATAACTGCTATGTATGCCAATTCATGCATATTTTTACCAATTCACTATGGTCTACACGAATGGCACGTGCACTAGCTCTTAGAGAGTTGACAAACTTGGTGGAATTTGTATTTATGACCATAGTCAGAATACGAATGATACCTAGATTTGTAATCTTCGTATTAGCCACATTCAACCTACACTCTTAGGCTAACTTCAAAATGCACTGCATTTCTCAAAAATACAAAAAAAAATTTCTCAATTTTTCAAAATGAAGTCTTTCAAATCCATATTCATTCATAAATTCCAATTTCAATTTAGAGAAGTCAATTTTCTCAAAATGTTCTAAGTCTTATTCAAAAATTGATTTTTCTCAAATCTCTGAGGTTTCAAATGGTATTTCAAGCATTTTTCAAAGTTCAAATCACGATTTTCCAAGTTATATCCTTTATTTCCAAGTTCTAATTCAGAGAAATCAAATTTTCCAAAGTTATTGGGGTTTTCTCAGAAATCGATTTTCATAAAACCTCTGGATTCTTCAGAAATCGATTTTCATTTTCCTCAGAAATATTCTCTCACTAAGTTCATGATTTTCCAAGTGTTATCTTTTCCAAGAATTCTCCAAGTATTTCAAATCTCAAAGCAAACATCATGTTTCCAAATATGCATTTTCAGAAAATTCATAGCACATGCCTGATTCTTCGTGCATTTAGGAAATAGAATATGTTTAGACAAGTTGAGGAAAGCTAAGCACACAATTGATCCTTGGTTCAATTACCCCTGGTAAAAACGCCAGGAACGGTTGAACCTCGTACCGACAGGCGAGTCCCATTCTTCGGAATTATCCCGCATTTTAAAACGGAGGTGAGTTATTTTCAAAATCTTTTTCAAAGGTCAGTTTGACTCGCAAAAGTAAAAATTTTGTGATGATAACAGAGTGATAAGTTCCATCTCCCGTAACTATACTACCTTTTTCAAAATAAGGCAATAAGTGAGATAACTTACCTGCATTACCCGTGACATGAGTGGTAACACCAGAATCAACGTACCACTCGCCTTGCTCATTTTGCTTGATCGTCATCTGTGACAATGCTGATAACAAAAGTTGTTGCACATCTGTAGATGGCGCTTTCATGTCCATAGTAGAAGCTTTATTTTCATTTTTGTTTATTTTTCCTCTATTCTGCAGGTTAAACCAACAATCGGCTTTCACATGTCCTCTTTTGTTACATAAGAAACAAGTGGGCACTCTCCTCTGATTCCCTGCATTAGAGACACCCGAAATATTAGGTGTAGGTAAGATACCACGTCCTCCCTATCCAAAACGGCCTCTGCCTCTGCCCCCTTGATGCCTTGCATTCCCTCATCCAAAACTGAATGGGAATGAGCTGATTCATTTCCTTCTACCCTTTGTTTCATAATCATCTCATGCTGGAGAAGTTTCGCTTGAAGATCGTCAAAGTTAGGCAAGTGAGGAAGACATGTCAAAGCTGTGGTAAACATGTCAAAATCATAGCCCAACCCATTAAGGAGTTGTACTTTGTCTTTATCTGAAATAGCACTTCCAATAACTTGCTTAAGCCAAAACTTGCACTTGGAGAACTTGGCAAACAAACGATGCTCACAAAGTATACTCAAAATGATACACAAATGTTCTCGATGCTGCTCAGGACTCTCTGAGTAGATCAAGATGTCATCAATAAACACGATCACAAACATATCCACAAATGGATGAAAAATCCGGTTTATCAAATCCATGAATGCAACTAGTGCATTTGTGAGGCCGAAAGGCATCACCACGAACTTGTACAAACCATATCTCGTTCTGAAAGCTGTCTTCACAATATCTTCCTCTCTAATACGAAGCTGATGATAACCCGATCTGAGGTCAATCTTCGAGAAAATCTTTGCTTTCTGTAACTGATCGAAAAGGTTTTCGATCCTGGGTAACAAGTATTTGTTCTTAATCGTCGCTTGGTTGAGCATTCGGTAGTCAATGTACAACCTCAAAGATCCGTCTTTCTTCTTTACAAACAACTCTGGTTCACCCCAAGGGGATGCACTAGGTTGGATAAAACCTTGTTCCAAAAGTTCTTCCAACTGCCGCTTCAACTCTTCAAGCTCTGCCAGAACCATACGATAAGGTGCCTTGGAAATAGGAGTAGTTCCAGGCAACAACTCGATACAAAATTTGATCTCTCGCTTTGGAGGTAAACCGGGCAATTCCTCTGGGAACACATCGGGGAACTCCCGAACTACGTCTAAGTCTTTGATCGGAATTATCCCAGGCTCCACTGGGGTGATACTGACTAGAAACACATTACCTTAGTTTCGTAAATACTTCTAGGCTTTAAAAGCAGAAATCAAACGGCTATCTCACAATGGTCGAGGAAGCTTGATCTCCAAAACATGACGATCAGGCTGAAAAAGAACAACCTTGCCTTCTCGACAGAAAACTTGAGCTAGATACTGTGATCATCGCAAAATTTTTCCTCTCGTAATATTCTCTCTCTTTCTTCTCTTTTCCTTTCTAATCCCTTATTTTCCTCCTTTTTGAAGGGAGAAAAATAGAAGACAGAAAAAAAGAGAGAAGAGAAAAGAAAGAAAAGAAGAGAGAAGAGGAACTCTTTTGCGGGGTCTCACTTGACCTTGATTTGAAAATATTTAGAAAATAACTCGCCTCCATTTTGAAATATATTGTGGGAAAATGGAGAGACGGGATTCGCTTGTCGGTACGAGGTTCGACCGTTCCTAGCGCCTTTACCAGGGGTAATCGAACCAAGGATCGAATTTATGCCTTTTGCTTTGCCTAAATATTATCTAAGAATTTATTTTAAGTCTAAATGCACAAAGAATCATGCTTGTGCAATGCAAGGATGTATGCTATTTTTGAAAAATGGTTTTGGAAATTTTCAAGTGTTTTGAGATGAACTTGATAATGGAGTGAAGAAATGGTTGAATCTAACTTAGAACTTGAGATGGATTTGAAAAAAATGTTTGAAGCTCTAAGTCTTTGAAATAATCCGAGTTGGGAAAAAAAATCATTGAATTTGAAAAGAAATGATTGGAGGATGAGTGAAAAGGAAATGAAACCTCAAAGTTAGAAATGGACTTTAAATTTAAACATGGATTTAAATGAATATTTGAAATGGAATTGGATTTCAAATTTGAAATCAGGATGAACTTGAGAAATCCAAATGGTATTTAAAAATAGAAATGGATTTAGGAAGTTCAGATGAGATCTGAAAATGGAATTGAAATCTAGAATTGGGAATGGAATTGGATTTGAAAGTTGGAATTGAAAATAGAATCTGATTTGAAATTTGGAATTGAAAATAGACTTTGATTTGAAATTTGGAATTCAAATTCGAAGTCTAGATCTTAAGATGGATTTGGATCAGAAATCTGAGATTCGAAGTAGAATTGGATTCTGGATCCTAAAATGGAATTGGATCTGAATTCTGAGATCCAAAGTGGAATTGGATTCTGGATCCTAAAATGAAATTGGATCTGAAGTCTGAGATCCAAAGTGAAATTGGATTCTGGATCCTAAAATGGAATTGGATCTGGAATTTGAGATCCAAAGTGAAATTGGATTCTGGATCCTAAAATGGAATTGGATCTGAAGTCTGAGATCTAGAGTAAATTTGGATTCTGGATCCTAAAATGGAATTGGATCTGAAGTCTGAGATCCAAAGTGGAATTGGATTCTGGATCCAGGTAGGGGTTAATATCTATCTTTGGATTTGGATTTTGAGAGTCCAAATAGGACTTTTGAGTATGGATCTAGGTTTTGAAAACCCAGATTGAATTTAAAATTTAGGAAAGGTCAAGCTTTTGAGATTCAAGATAAATTTCAAACTTTGATTTTTGAATTTGAAGATAGGAAGATCAACTTAGTTTTGTATTTTAAGATGAATCAGAAACTTCAAAGTTAAATTGAACTTTGAATTTGAATTTAGAAATTTGAAATTTGAATACAAAAATGATTCTGAAATTTCAAAGTCAATTTGGACTTTGAAATAGAATTTTGAATCTTAAAAATGAGATAGAATTGAATTTGAATCCATAAATAAGATTTGATTTGAGAAATAAAGAAAAGAATCACTTGGAATTTTGAAAAGGAAAATTTGAAAATATGATGCAATTCTATCCTAAATGATGAGTGAATTTAAAGAATCTTGAAATTGGATTTTGACAAGCTATTCCATTCTTTAAATGAATTAAAAATGAGATTGAAGATATAATACATCTCTGACTATGGTCATTGGATGTATTATATAATAACCACATTTAAATTCAAGTGAAGAATAAAATACATTTTTGGTGCTTTTATAGAGTTTTAAAATAAAATTAACTCTCAATACACCCTGACTATGGCCATTGGTATATATATTGAATTAATTTTAAATTAAACCCTGATAAAAGAGGAAAATATTTAAAGAAAATATGATGAGTTTTGAAAAGGATCCAGTGTGGACCCAGTATTATTTCATAAAAGATAAGAATCCTAAGTTTTGTCTACATCTTGACTATGGCCATTGATGTAAATCATCAACTTAGGATTAATTGCCTCTTACGAAAATGGTGCACATGCCATTCGTGTTTCACCATTGTGAGAATTTGAGAAATAAAAAAAAAAGTATGAAAATAAGTAATTCATGATATTTATAATGCTCATTCATTTTATCTAAAACAGGAAATGTAAATTCTCATTAAGATCTAACTATTACAATATATGAAATTTTTACAACTCCAAGTAATGATATCTTACACATATTCCCTGCAAAGCACTTGATTAATATGAAAAATAGAAAGAAGTTGCACATATCACATGGAGATCAATGGTGAAATGTTCACATGTCAAGATATATATGATGAAAAAGATGAAGAATGACATACATGCCTATATATAAACGTATATATATATATATACATGAGAGCTTATACATGTACTTACATATACATGGGTACATATGTATACATATATTCATATATATATGTATATATTCATATATATATATATATGTATATATTCATATATATATGTATATATTCATATATATATGTATATATGCATATATATATATATTATATCATATATAACATGCACTTAGTATAGATGGATGAGAATGAAAGCTAATGAAGGGATGCAAATGAAGAGATCAGAGCAACTCATTGAGTTGCTGTAAAAAGAAATTTGCAGCAATTCTATGAACTCTTATGCAACCCTCAAGATCACAAGTGAGGTATACCGATCATGCACATGGTATAATTAAGTAGACATGACAGGGGAGCAATGCAGGGGATTCCTCAGGTGCGGTCTAGGTGCGGTCTATAACAGTGCAACGGGGGGGGGGGGGGGGCAAATGTAATAGTGCAAGTGAAAGTGAATGTGCAAGTGGATGGAAGTGGGATGAAATAGCAGGTGGTATGCAGTGTATGTGACTGATATGAGAGTGGCAAAGGATACAACTGATGTGCATATGTGTAAATGCAACAACGTGTGGGAGATGAAAGTGCTGCAGATGAAGGTGTAATAGGTGATAGTGCAGGAAACGAAAAAACAGCAAGGAAGCGGGTGTTGTGATAGTGAAGTCACTGTGGGTAGAAACAGGGTCAATCATTGGATTTTAACAGCTTACCTCAATTGAGACTTGGTCAGTTGATCTCAATATACTGAAATATGACATCTAGAGAGTCACAACATGATATATATGTGCACAATATAAGGCTACTACAACAAATTAGTCAGATGATGACTGGGTCACTAAGCTGCTAAAGGGGACAGTACCGACACTTGGGCCTGGCATATGCATAGAGGAAGTGTGTAGGTAATGAGGAAGTGATCAAAGGATTATGCTAAGGTAACAGCTAGGATGACTAAGGTGCAGAGGGATTATAGGATTGATGGTGATTCACAGTGATTAAGTGTGAATCTGCAGCAACTCATGGAATTGTTGTAGATATAGAAAGGTCATCACAATGATGATTGATTTGGTATATGTTAGGGAAACTACTTAGCACTGTTGTGGCTAAAAAAAAATGCTGTGGCAGGCCACAAACTAATGAGCTATTGGGAATGTGAGGGCTGTGTAGGGTAAGTACAGGAAAATGCTTCAAACAAGGCTTACTATAGGATGTCGAATATGTTTATCATCAAAACTCAAAAGAGGTTACAGTAGTGCCTGGCACTACTGTGGATGCAAAGGGACCCTAACAGTTCCTGGAACCATTATGGACGCACAAAAGCCACAGTAATTCATTGGAACTACTGTGGATATACATGCAAGATGATGTGTATTACAGATGAAGGTGAAGGGTAACCAATAATGATATCAACTGCAGGAAATATAGGACCTCACGAGCATATATGTGAATGCAAAAATGTTGACATTCATATCAGATTCTTTCCAATGTCATAGTTATTGGAAACTACTTGTTTGAAGTGTATCAGTTAAAAACCCAGGAACCATGCTGAGTCTTAGATTGTTTCCAAGATGATCATCAATATAATTTGCAGAAAATTGTTGTCTTCCAATTAGATTACAAATTGCATCTACAAAGAACAGTCGCATCCCAACAAATTGATCCCACCTGCCGATCAACTTCCATTTGATATCATTGTAGATAAAGCATTTTGTCCTAGGAAGGAGAAAGCTTTAGAAGTAGGGGCTCAAAGAATTAGCCCCACAACCTTTGAAGATGTTTAGCAGAGACCTTTATTGCTATTCGACACTTAATGAACATACCCATAAGAGACACATAATGAAATGGGCTCAGCGAGTGTGCTGTGTAATAAAAAAAATTTTTGTTCGATCAGGTCGGATCCAGTTTTGGACCCGACCCGGATCCAAAGGGGGGACAGGCGGTCGGGCACCCCGACCGTCTCTCCCGTGCCTTTTAAGGTCGAGGCAAGGGAGGTGAGGGAGGTTCACGAAACCCCTCCCTCGCTGTCTCTCTCCCTCACCGCCTCTCGGTCTCTCTCGCTCCTCTGCGTTGCCGACCCGCCGCCACCTGCGACCTCCCTCCGACGTCGATGCTGCCGCCGCCGGCGACCACCAAGTATGCCCCTCTTTCCCCCTATTTCTCCCGTCTCTTTCTCCCTCACTTCTTTGTTGCGCAAGGAGGGGCTGTTCCGCCTCCCTGCCTCCCTCAATCGCAGAGGAGGGGCAAAGCCCCCTCCTTGCTGCCTTAAAACCCCAGGGGCGGGGCAGAGCCCCCTCCCTGCGATGGGTTTTGCAAGGGAGGGGCCCAGTTCCCTCCCGTCGCCTCTATTAGCAGGGGAGGGGTCGAGCCCCTCCCTAGGTGCTGTTACAGGGGAGGGGGTCGAGTTCCCCTCCCTGCGTCTCACTCCGGCAGAGGAAGGCCAAGCCCCTCCTCCCTGCCCCTTTTTACCAACCTCTTTTGGCTGTTCTAGCAGGGGCCGATGCCCCTGCCCCTTTTAGTAGTGCCAGCAGGGGCCATCGGCCTATGCCTTTTAGTGTGCCAGCAGGGGCCATTGGCCCCTGCCTTTTAGTTTGCTAGCAGGGGCCAAAGGCCCCTGCCCCTTTTTTCGGTTCCCCCTTTTAGGTGCGCATAGGAGGGTCCGACCCTCTCTGCCTCTGTATATCGTAGGGAGGGGCTCGATCCGTCCCTGCCTTCGATCTTCGCAGAGGAGGGCTCAACCCTCCCTGCCTTCGCAGTATGCAGGAGGGGCCGAGCCCATCTCTGCTTACTGGTACGGTAGGGGAGGGGCCCGACCCCCTCCCTGCTACCTGTTATGACAGTGGAGGGGGTCGAGCCTCTCCCTGCTCCCTCTTCTCAAGCGTCAGGCAAGGGCTTTGCCCCCTGCTTGTTTACGTGCTCGACCGGCAGGGGCCAAGCCCTTGCCTCTTGGTGTATTCGGTAGGCATGGGGCGAAGCCTCCTGCCTCCTCCTTTGTACTAACGGGTGGGGGCTTGGTCCCCTATCTCTTTGCTCTTTTGGCAAGCAGGGCGACGCCTCGACCTTCTTCGTGCCTTCATAAGGCAGGGGCACAACCTTGCCTCCCTGTTGTTGGCTGACAGCATGTCAGTAGGGGCTCATGGCCTTGCCCCTGCTCTTTGCGCTTATAGCAGGTGCGCATGTGCAAGATGCCCCTGCCTCTGCTTCCCTTACGTCAGGATGACGATAGTGCCCCTGACTTTCTATTTTGGTATTAGCTTGCTAAGATCGTTACTTTTGCAGCTCGTACGATGGGCCCCGCTCACGCTTCACGACTCGAGCCGCCAATCGCGTACATCCGCAGACGACAGCAAGTTTGCAACTCTCAAAGGTAGGGGAAGATTGCACAGAAGACTTGGACAATTGAATTGAGTTCAATTAACTAAAAAGGACAATTAAATAAATATATATGCATATATATATCATATATATTTATATGAGTACACATTTAACTCAAGGACGCGGTTTCGCGATCCTTGTCCTTTACTTTGCCGTTGTGCATTACGCAAAGGTTCTGCATTGTACTCCTGCTTACGGTCTTTACTTTGCCGTTGTGCGTTGTGCTGGGGGTTTGTGTTGCACTTCTGCTTACCGCCTTTACTTTGCCGTCGCGCTTTGCGCCTAGGCTCTTGCCTTTGCATATGTGTTGGTATTGCCTTGCTATTGCAGATGACGTGCAGGTTCTTACTCTTTGCATATGCCTTAAAGGCATCCTCGTGGAGGATACAAGGGGCATTTACCCCTCTCCCTCTTGCGACAAGAGTTCAGTCGGGAGCGAGCGACACATCCTCGTCTAAGGAGAGGGATACCTCGTAAGGATCCTGGCTCTTCGTGTGTGCAGTCCTACAGAGTCGAATTGAGATTTCAGGGAGCTGCGCAAAAGCATCAAAGACTGCTCCAAATCGAAGCATTTGGAAGGATGTGACTGGCTGGTTCTGCTCGCCTTTTTGGCATATCTCGGGTGATCTCGAATTGGGGGTTCGAGCGAACTTCTTAGCGGGTGTTTTATTGAGAAACCCGTATCCCGTCTATTGAGGCCGGTATCGAGTCATGCGAGACATGTAGATACCCCGATAGCGGATGTGATTCAAGATAATCACATGCATAATGTTGGCATAAAGTACTGTTGTTTCAAAAGATAGAGTAAAGTTGATAAACTTTATATCTTTGTGAAACACTCCTGTTGAGGCTTCTATTGATGAGCTATACCCCCTTCATCCTAGAGTACTTGTAGTCGTGCACGAAACTTCTAGTACTGCGATGATCGGATGAGACGGTCGTGCGACCTCGAACAACGCTAAATGCAAAATGTTGTAATCACCTAAATGGCCTCATATTCGCCTTCACAAGCAAGATGCTCGAGTGGTTTAAATACCACAACATAGAATGGGTCGTTAGTTAAGCAACCCCTAACGTACCTATTCGCTTCTTTGTGTCTGTGAAGGGAGAGGATAGAGCTGTACAAACTCTAATGGACAGGTTGTTAACAACCACCCTACGGGCAACGATCCGACCTCCCTAGTCATTGGAGTTAGGGGAAAGGGGCTACATTAGTTAGCTCAACACTTCTGCAGAAGTTGGATGCGTCTGTGGCACAACCTCCTTTGGAGAATCCTCTCTCGGCTAAAGCCGTCCCTTTGGAGCGAACTCAACTAGCTATTCGGGTTATTGAAAATACATAGAATAACAGACGCCCGAACTAGTCTCAGTTGGTTCTACGTTTTGCCTACGCGTACCCGCATGTTCATAATTATCGAAACATAAGGTCTGTTCACACTGTGTAAACACCCCAAATTTTGCTCATCCATTCTCAAATAACCCTCCTCGTATAGTGCCAACCCTGTCAGGTCAGTGTAGGAGTCAAAGCCCGAGTCAGTTTCAGAAAATCACCATTTTACCCATTTTCATTAGGAAAATTACCATTTTACCCCTAGGTCATCCCAGACCCCAGTCAGTCGGAGTCAACCAAGCTCATTGGTCAGTTCAAGACAATTAGAATATCAGTCATCTCAAGCTCATTTGAGCTCACAATGAACAAACCATTTCCATTTCTGACCATTCCTGTCAAGATGGGATCATTTCTTCAGAAATGAGCTTATTTCTCACTCAAATCCAAACCAATTGTCTCTGAGTCAGTCATTCATAGTCAGTCATACTCCCCAGAGTCTAACTTGAGCTCACCACGAGTTTGAGTGCTCCAGTTTCAGTTCAAAACCATTTTTAAATGTCTAGGAGCCCATTTTAGTCCATTTTAGCTCTTTCAGCTGAAATTGAGTTGAGTTCAGTCAATTGAGCTAGTGTTCAAGCTTTGATTTTAGTTCATATCAGTATTACTAACCTTTGTTCTAGCTCAAACCTAGCTCAGGTTCGTAATTCAATTCACTCTAGTGATCATTCCGTACCATTTCTCTAAAAATGGCAGCTTTTCTTGAAAATTCAGTCGGAAAGGTCAGTTGAGTCAGTGCCTGGTCTGTTCATTTGAGTTCTGAAACTCTAAAACCCAGCTCAATCCAGTTCATTTCAGTTGAATCCAGCTCAAACCCTAATTTTCAGTGTCACTCTAACCCAATAGAGTCTCGAAAACCATTTCTTAAGCTATTTTGCAAATTTTATCAATTTTAATGCTTTTTGAACTGATACAAGTGTCAATCGGGGTCTGACATCCAAAATTCTTCATTCAGGATCTGCATTTCGCATAGCATTTCATGTCATTTCATATCATTTCTCAGCATTTCATAACATTTCATCACATTTCATTTCATTTTCGAAGTCCAGAACTCCAGTTTTATAAATTTCAATCCAGATCGAGTTTTAAAAGCTTTTAGAAATCAATTTCAAACCCTGGGTTTCCAAAATTGACATTTTACCCCCAAGAGTCTAAATTTGGAAATATTTTCTCAAGAAAAATAATCTGGATTTATTTCAAACTCAATTTTTTTGAATTCTACACTGCATTTGCTTCGCAACGGGGTATTGAACTTCAAAATCTGAGCTCGTTTCAAAAACTGCCAAAAATAGCTCATTTCGGTTGGAAGCATTTTCTCGAGAAAAACAATCTGGATTTCTTTCAAAATTACATTTTTAAATTCTACTCTGGATTTGCTTCGCAACGGGGTATTGAACTTCAAAATCCAAGCTCGTTTAAAAAACTGCCAAAAATAGCTCGTTTCGTCTAGAAACTTTCTGAAAAGACTATTTTACCCCTCTAATCTTCAAAATGAATTTCAAAATTGAAATTTGGACCCGCTCTGAGATGGCCCATTCATTTGCGCTTCTATTTTATTAAAAAAAAAAGATGCTTCTTTTTATTTGTTTATTTTTGTTTTTATTGATTTTTATTTTAGAGAGGTGGGACCCACAAGGTGGTCGCCCAAACCTCCAGCCCCTCTTTTTCTCTATTTCCTTTCTCTCCTCCTCTCCTTTCCCTTTTCTCCTTCCTTTCTTTCCTTCTTTCTTTCTTTTCTTTATTTCTTCTTCCTTTTTCTTTTCTTTCTTTCTTTCTTTATTTCCTCCTTTCTTTCCTCTCCTAGCCACTCACGTATGGAATTTTCCAGCTTCCTTCTCTTCCTCTTTCCCTCTCCTTTCTTTCTTTCTTTCCTTTCCCTTCTTCCCCTCTTCTTTCCTTTTCTTTCCCTTCCTTCTTTCCCCTTTCTTCCTTACTTCCTTTCCATCTTTTTCAAAGCAAAAGCTGCGGCCATAGCCATTCATGTATGGCTTATTAGATAACAATGAAAACTTAGGTTTTGATAAGAAATCAAAACCTAAGTTCAATACAAAAAAAAGAAAAAAAGAAAAAGAAAGAGACGGATGGAATTTTTCAACTAACGTCTCTCTCTCTCTCTCTCTCTCTTTTAGCTGCAGCTATCCTTGGCTGCAACTCCCAGCCATTGAAGCCACCTCCAGAGTTCCTTCCTCCAGCCAACAGCCGGCCTCCACTTTGAAGCACCATCAACGTCTTCACCTCCAGCCCAGCCAGCTTCACCAGGGATCCACGGCAGCTTTTTCTTCAGCCACCACAGCAACCAGCAACCTCCAGCCAACAGCAAGAACACCCAGCCATCCACTTTCAGCAGCCACTCCAGCACAACTGAAGCCCACCTTCAAACTTGTGGCGGCAACCTCCTCCATCACGCCATCTCCACGGCTACCTTTTGGTCCCCAAGCCACAACACTATTTCCTTCAACGTATGACCAGAAGGCCCCTCCTTGGTGTAATCCCTCCAGTGGATGCAGTCATACACCACCAGTTGTGGCCCCCAGCCTCTGCAACTTTGAAGCCTCTCCGGTTGGTGCCTATTAACACTCCTTCAAATAAAACTCAGCCAAATCCTAAGGTAAGACCCCTTTGCTTGGTAGATTTTTAATATTTGCATTATTTTGCCATGCTTCTTTCTATGCGATTTTTCCCTTTTGTCGCATCTTGACATGAGCACTCCAAGATTTATCTTCATGAGGGTGATGTGCAGTTAAGCTCGATCGGATCCAAGAGTATATAAAGAGTTTCTTCCATGGTCGTGAATAAAAAAAAAAAAACACATATCACATGTGTAGGCTATGTGAAGGGTGAGATCCATCCATTACATGAATTGGATCTTTCCTTTGAGAGCCAACAACAAAATTGATCATACCCCTGTCATTTATCTTTTTATTTTTGTTATCATGTAGTTTTTATGTTGTATTTAGAAAAAAAAAATTCAATTTCATAAGCATTTAATGTAGTTTTATTGATATTTAATTTAGGTTTGATTTATACATCATGTCCAATTATGATCTTATGTGTAATTTCCTATAAAAAAATCCAAAAAAATGCATAGTAGTTTTAGTAATATGTTTTTGTTCGACTGCCGAAAATTTGATTCAATTCGGGTTCTGGAACCCTATCAAACAAATCAAACCCTAAATCGGGTTTTCTGTCATCCAGAAATTTCAATTCCTGCTTTAGCAGACAAGAACCTCCGACACCACCCTTGTGGGAGATTCAAATCGTCCTCCAAAAATCACAGTAGATTTATGATTGAATCTACTAATGATCTGGAAATTTTGAGGTTTTTCCAGTCAGTTTTGACCTCTGTAAAAAATCAGATTTCTCAGACCCCTGGGAAAATCTCGATTTTCTTTTGTCAGGATATAGACAGATCTTAATGCACCGATTCCTCCAAATCTGTAGTTTGTCTGAAAAAACTTTCAACATGAACGTTGTTCCTAACATGATTTCCTGTCATTTCCCAAAATTTGGGAATTTTTGGATCTGTTTCATTATTTCTCCCGGATTTTCTCTTTCTGTCTAACAGATTCCAATGTCCAGAAATTCCAGAGATTTAGGTCTCTGATAACAGTGTGCCTTTTCCAAACCGTAACCCGAATCCCAATAGTGTGAAAAGATAAAATTTTCCTACGTTTGTCAGAGACATTTTCCCACAATTTCAGACATTTTCCCATCTGTCTGCTATTTTTACCACATTTCCTACCGAAACCTGTCTGTTTCCTTCATTTACTAGAGTCGCCGGATTCCGATCCAACTTGCCGGAGTGGTACAGCTCCGACCATAGGTCAAAACCAGAAAGTGTAAAAGGCAAAAATCTTTTTCTTACTTTCCTCTGTCATCCCATAAAATTTGGGAGATGTTTATGGAAGTTTGATATCCTAAATCCCCTTTAGAATCAATATTTTAGGCAAAAATCATGAAATTTAGGGTTTTTATTTGAATTTTTATATTTAAAAATACAAAAAAAATATATTTTCGAGCTTCATTTTGTTTTTAGGGTTATTTTAGGTGTCCATGCCAAATTTGGTTGAATTCCAAGTTCATTTGCTCTATGTGTTAGTTTATCTTTAAATTCAGAAGCGAAAATCAAGCGAAAATCAGGTTAAATTTTATATTTATGATATTTTCGCCATTTTAGGGTTTTTATCATGTACATAAGCATGTAGAATCATATTAGGGTTAATTTCAATGTCATTTTCATTTCATATTTTTCAATTTTACAAAATTTATTTCAGAAAACCTTGGTTTCAAGGCCATAGTCTTGTTATCGGGGGTATTTTGGTCATTTTGACCTAAATTTCGAAATTTCAATTTCTAATTCTCCAAAATTTCATGCATATCATCATATTTTATCATATTATGCTTGATTTATTTCATTTGATTTTCAAAATTCCAAAATTTATAAAAATTCTTTCAAAAAACCCTGATTTCAAGGTCATCAGGGGTATTTTGGTCATTTTGACCCCAACTTCGAATTTTCAAGTTTATTTTCAAAATTTATTCATTATTTATTATGTTTATATCAAAGGGGGTATGAATTTGGGTTTATATCTGAATAATATCTGATAATTCTCCATATTTTCGGATAAATTCAGAAAAACCTACATTTTTGTGCTAATTTTATTTTCCAGTTTTGCAGGAACATTCAAGAAGAAGACTTAGCTTTTATTTTTTATTTCAATTCAATGTAACCTCAAATATAATAATTTGGAATAAGAGTTACTTTTCTGCTTAGAATAGGGTTGCATTGCATATAGTTTAATTTATGCAAATTTCAATATGTGATGCATGATTCATGCACATTATTTCAAATTCACTATGGTTTACACGAATGGCACGTGCACAAGCTCTTATGGAGTTTATAAACTCGGTGGGATTCGTATTTATGGCCATAGTCAGAATACGGAGAAAACCAAGATTTATGATCTTTATATCAGCCACATTCAGCCTGCACTCTTAGGCTAACTTCAAAAATGCACTGCATTTCTCAAAGTTTCAAAAGGATTTCCCAATTCCTCAATGAAATTCCCTTTTCAAATTCATATTCATTCATTCATATCATTCAAATTGCATTATTTTCAAACTCATTTTCCAATTTCAATTTCAGAAAATTCAATTTTCTCAAGAATTTCCAAGTCTTTGTCAAGATCTGATTTTCTCAAAATCCTAAGTTTTCAAATGACATTTCAAAGCATTTCCCAAGTTCAAATCAAGATTTTCCTATGTTTTTGAATTCTCAAATTTCAAAATCCCAAGTTTTCAGAAATTCATTTTCTCATATTTTCCAGTTTTCTTGAGAATTCATTTTCCATTTCAAAAGTCATTTTCCAATAAATTTCTTAGACTTTCTCAAGATTCTCAAATCCATTTTCTCATAAAAGCAATTCCAAGTTTCCAATCTCAAAACCAATTTTCTCAGATTTTTAAGTTTTCCTGAGAAATCACTTTTCAATGCAAATTTCTGATTTCCCATGAAATTCAATGATTTTCCCAAAAACTCCAATTTCAAGCACTTTTCCAATCATTTTTCAAATGTATTTCAATTTTCTAAAGCAAACATCATATTTTCTCAAACTTGCATTTTTTAAAAATTCCATAGCACAAGCCTCATTCTTTGTGCATTCTAGGAAAAATAGAGCATAATTTAGATATTTGAGTCGAGTTAAAGCACATAATTGGTCCTTGGTTTAATTACCCCTGGTAAAGGCGCCAGGAACGGTTGAACCTCGTACCGACAGGCGGATCCCATTCTACGGAATTTTCCCGCAAATTTTCAAAACGGAGGCGAGTAAATTTTCAAAAATCATTTTCAAAACTTTGGTCGAGTTTGACTCGTGAAATTCGTTTCTCTCTCGCAAGGGAGGGGAACAATTTTGCGATGATAACACACTGGTCGTTGAGTCGTGAGATTCGCTTGCACTACTGCTTTGCTTGCACTACTGCTTCACTTGCACTACTAATTCGCTTGCTTGCTCGATAGTTCAGTATGCTACTCGTTGAGCTGTGCACGCTTGTCAAGGCGTTACTCTAGTTGGTTAAACTGCTTACGCAGTTCTTTGCGGAGTAATAAAGAGCTTCTCATACTAGTTAAATGCTTATAATGATAGCATTATGCCAGTTGCTACATATTAGCATGTGACTTACTTATCCCTTGGTCGAACTGTTTGGTGCTTATTGTAGCGTAGCACTTGTTGGCTTGCATCCCTTATGATTGATGTGATTGCATATAGCTCGTAATCTACGAACTGGTGGCAACTAGAATTGATGTGGCCGCTTGTCTTATAAGCTGCTTACATATTGTGATATAATTGTTGCCGTATGATTGCTTGTGAATGGCTTTTGATGTAATGGTTTATGCCTTACGATAAATTTAATTACTTGTTGATGGACTGAGCCATTTTATGGTAATTATATGTTTTACGAGCATTGTTATGAGTGCTTGTCTTATTCAGTTGTTTTGTTTGGTTGACAGGTAGAGTTAGTTACCCTTTGCCCATAGAATCAACTGAATTTCCATATTTGTGCGTTCTCATATGTCGTTTACACATGCTTTGAGGGCCTATTTGAGGATTGCAATATTTCTTATGGCAATAACACGATGCGTAGGATTATATGCTTCTAGATGAAGTGATATGATGCATATTGCTGATATGCATGATTGTGCCCATATGGTGGCTACTGACCCCGAGGCGGTCAATGGTTCAGAGCAGTCAATTATTGATGCATGTATCACTGAGTGGGGTGTCTGTCGAGCACCTCATCTCCAAAGGATTATCTGTGAGGGCGTGTATGATCAAGACCAGGTACCCGGCTAGAGTGGTAGATTCCCTGTGAGGATGTACACTGTCCACGAACGGGTAGTCGCGAAGACGGTGAACTCCTGTGAGGAAGTGTATGGTCCAAGACCAGGTTTACCATCTAGGGCAGAATTCCTTGTGAGGTTATACATTTCCAAGACCAGGTGATCCGTCGTTGATCTTGTTGTTTGTATTAGTGGCTATCGACCCTGAGAGCGGTCATTTGTGTTGATGCGTGTATCGCAATGATTTTCATTGGATATGGCATTTGTTGGGGACCGACTTCCCAAAGGTTTCGCTGTGGGGGTATGTATGATCAAGAATTGGGTGACCCGACTAGAGTGGGAGATCTCTGTGAGGATGTATACTGTCCACGAACGGGTAGCTGCAAAGACGGTGAACTCCTGTGAGGAAGTGTAGGGTCCAAGATCAGGTATACCCTCTAGGGTGGTAATTCCTTGTCCGGTCGTATATCTCTCGTACCGAACGATCCAACGTGGATCTTGTGTTTTTGCTTACCATAAAAAGTTATGGTGAGCTGTGACGATCTTCTGAGATTGTTTGTGATAGCTAACTATGAATTCATAGTTTCGGCTTTCTGTTTTAGCATGATTACATGCAGGACTCAGATGTGAGAATCAGATCGTTAGGGATTTGAGTTAGTGTTTATATTTTGGACCTTCTACGAAAGGGTGGGCTTTTCTGAGGAAGTATGACGCCCTAGTGCGTCATAACCGGTGACAGTTAGCCGCGCAAGACTATGAGAGATGAGAATAGATTAAGGTTGTTCAGGACAAAGCGTTTGTTAGAAGTAGTGAGTGACAAACGATGTCGTGATGGTGATTAGATGCAGAGACCTGGTTCTAGGAACGAGAACAAGCTAGTTGCGTGGTAGTTCACAGCCTATGATCAATTGAATCGTATGCTGCGTTTGTCAGTTGCACTGCTTACTTGCTTTGCACTGCTGACTCGTTTGCACTACTTATTCGCTTGTACTACTTACGCGTTTGCACTATTCACCTGCTTGCATTGCTTACCTGTTTAACTGCATATCTACTTTAAACTGCGTAACCTACTGAATTAAATGTACTTAATTAAGTTTTTTGTAGTCTCTCTTGTGCACGTACTAGTTTTTCGCGAAACTAACACATTCTATGGGTACAGGTGATGATTAGGTACACTACAGGTGATGGCGTGATTGCAAGATGGCTTTAAGACTTTTTCTTCCTGCTCATAGCTCGCGTTCTAGACGCTTGGGTTTGTATCGGATTTCCCTTAGGATATCCGAATCTTGTGCATTTTGTTTCTTTTAGCTAACGTGCCCAGAGTTGTCAGCTTGCCTTATGATTTATCAAAGAAAATTTTTCCTCTGATTTCATAAACAAACTCTGAAGGAAAGAGATATTTCTAGTCTCTTGCCTGTTTTTTGTTTTGAAAAGGTTCGCAAGTTTGAAATTTGGGGCGTTACATGCTGAGAGCGAGGTGTCAAAGCATATCCTAAGCTAGTGTCATTGATGGGTTATTACTAATGTATGGGACATAACCATTTTTTTTTAGCCTAGTAGATTAATTCACTGTCTTCAGTAACAGCTAGACTAGCATGTAGTAAACATAATGTTGCTACTTGAGCAAAGATGGAGAGCACCTCATGAGTGCGTCCTTCAAAACAACACTATAGGCTTTTGGGTAGCACTAACATCATAAAATTCCATCAGATAGGCAATTCGAATTTTGCAAATTGATTCATCACTGTCCGATGGCCTGATGGGATATTTTCAGCAATAACCAATTACTTTTGTAGCAGTAACGAAATGATGAATCACTGCAGAGAAGGAATCATGGAGGAGGATCGATGGCAACCGATTGCAGAGGAAGCACGAAAGGGAAGGGCTTCAGAGAAGAGAAAAGAGATGAAGGAAGAGGGGTTGATCATCGATGATTCGAAAGGGGCCCGATGGTTGGGCTTTATAAGTTGAGCCGAAGTATCGAGAAGTGGGAGTTTGTTGAAGATGGACGAGTGAAAAAGGGATGAGGGGGATCGAAGGGTAAAGAACTGTCACCTTCCTCGCCTTCCCTTCAGCGGTGCTTCCTGCAACAGGCGACCGTTGGGGTTTTTTCTCTTTTTCAAAAGAAGGGTCCCTTTTTAAGAGAATTTTTATAAAATGGTTTCAAAATGAGGTTTTTAGCAAAATCCGACTTGTAAAAGCTTCAAACCCCTTTGTTTTTCTCGTAGTTTTTTTTCTTCAAATTTTTGGTTTTTGTGCTATTTTTCTATTTTTTTGCATTTTTAGAATAAAGTCCTAAAAAGTTTTATGAGAAGACAAAGATTAAAACTAATTTTTTGTGTTTTTGCAAAAATATTTACAAAAAGGATTTTTTTTTAGAATTAAAAGCTATTTTGAGAAAATTTCTTTAGAAAATGGGTTTATATCCGATTTTTTTTGGAAATATTTGAAGTTTACCACCTCGAACTGAAAAATATAGAGTCGTGGATCCAAGAGGATGCCGGATGAACTGCCCGAGCTTTTTTTCCAAAATTCGTTTTTGATATTTTAAAATCTTTAATTTGAAAAGTTGGATAATGAGGCTCAGATTTGGGTTTAAAACGCTGGGTTCGGCTCCGAAATCGAGTTTAAATGGAATTTGATCCCGAAAATCCGAAGATCAACTGAAAATTAGCTTTGATTTTCTCAAAAAATGGAACCAAAGGCAAAAAGGGCAGTTTTACAAAACCTTGAAAATTTTGGGGTGTTCACAGATGCCCCTCTTTGCTACTAAGCCGGTTGAAAGCCGAGCTTAGTGGCGAAGATAACACTCCAAATTTTGAAAAATGCCCCAGTCAACAGATTTGAGTTGGGTGTGGAAGAATTAATTTGAAAATATGACTTTTCAGGCTTAAAACCTTATCCTGAATGGTTTTGGGGAGACGAAGTCCTTGAGAATGATATAACTGAATGATAGAAATGAGGGAATTGTGATGGGACTTTGGGCGAAGATCCCAAAATAGTGAAAGATAAGAATTTTGATCAAGCCTTATGGGTGAGACGAGATCAGCCTTTTGGAATGACTCAGGTTTAGCCCTTAACTTGGATGGGACGAAGATAGATCAAGATAATTTGGATGGGGAAAGGAATATAAGTGGACCTCGATGGGACATTTGAGATAAATGCCTCGTGAGATGAAATTAAGCATGATCCTTTCCTGGATGGATATATAAAGAACATGTATTCCTTTGTGGGAGAAAAACTATGATGGGACAGAAGGATTACCTCGTCGAAACAAGGCTCATGTTTAACCTAAACCTGAAAAAGGAAGATATCTTGTGGAACGAGATTCAGGCTTAACCCATAACCTGAAAGGGACGAACATACAGAATCCTCGAATGAGGAAGTCGTGATGGGACAACAAAATGCATCGCCAAAGCGAGATTCAGGTTTAACCCTTGACCTGAGTGGGGGGAAATCGCACGAAGTCCTCAAATGAAGGAACCGTGGTGGGACTAGAAAGGATATTTAGTTGAAGCGAGACCCAGGTTTAACCCTAACCTGAATGGAAAGATACCTCGCAGAGCAAGGTTCAGGCTTAACCCTTAACCTGAAAGGGGCGACCATATGGAATCCTCAGATGACGAGTCCATGATGGGACCTTCGGAATTTGGACGAACAAATCCGAAAGGGGTTTGCGAGAAGAGAAAAACAAGGATTTCCCTAAAGCTTGAAAATGGATGATCTGGGGCGTCTCATTGCTGAGACTAAATCAGCTTTCTAAAAAAACAGACGACCTCTCGCAGAAAATTGGGTGATGCCTCGAGGAGCGAGGTAACAGGTTTATTCCTTGGCCTGAATGGATACAGAATCTTCGAAGAGCGGGGAAAACTGTGATGGGACCTCTAGACTTCGCACGACAAGTCCGAGAGGGGTTTGCAAAAGGATGAAAATGGGGGTCCCTAAAGCTTGAAAATGGGTTATTCTTGGGCGCCTCATGGCTGAGACTGAAAATAGCTTTTGACAATAAGAGGCCTTTTGCAAAAAGTTCAGGTTTAACCCTTATCTTGAGCGGGAACTGTCTATGGCGGGACAGTGGGGAACACAGGGAAGCGTGCGAATCTGAGAGCGCTCAAATCAGGTGGAAGGAAAGGACTTTTTAGTCCTAAGGAGGAATGATGTCAAGATACGTCAAAACGAACATCAAGTTCTTGCTTCATTTTGGGATCACGCGAAAATATTGCCAATAAGATACAAAAATTGTAGTTGATTCAGAATGACTGAATTATGCTCATATGTGAGAATATCACCTCTTTCTACCTAGAGTATTAGCTCCAATTGGGCTAACTCTGTAGAATCAAGAGTCAAATTCAAATTTGTTGTTGTTGAGTTTCTTCGAGGAAGATGTCAATTTCCTTGATATGAAAAGAGAGGAAACATTCTTAGCTTCATAAAAGCAATTGAGTGAGAAGATAATTATAAAAGAATTTCACAAAGATAAAGATGATTCTTGGCAATTTCGGGCAGTTTGATATCCTGGGGTTTTTCCCATGATGATCTTTTGCACTCTTTTTGAGTCATGGAGCTTTCTTGGGTTTTTTACATCATTCTTCATTTCGGAGATGTCCTGACTTTTCTCTTTTTTTCGGGGAAGGGTACGTCACAAACTCCTTCATCTTGGAGATGCTCCGATCCTTCTTTTTCTTTCTCAGGAATTAGGCTTGATGATATTGGTTTGTTGGTCAAAACTCTCTAGATGATAGTAGAAATCAAATATCTTTTAGGGTTTGTCAGTAGGCTCATCGCAGTTGTCTTCATCTTGACGGTGCTCTGAATGTTCCCTGGAAATATCCTTCACAAACTCCTTCACCTTGGAGATGATCCAAATCTTCTTTGGCCCCTGAGATATAGCTCGCATAATTCGTCTTCATCTTGACGACAATTGAGAGATCCCTTTTGCGGATATTTGATTGCAGCTTAAATGACTGAGGAGATATGGATTGGGTAGTTTTTTTTTTACTGCCCAGGATATTTCCACTGTCTTACTGCCAAAAGAACGATCTTTAAGAATGTGCCACAGCTATGATCAATATCAATTCACTTATGGCTTTTCAACATCATTGAATTTTTCCTTTGCCGGTCATACCGAAGATTTTTCTTCATCCTTTTGGTTGACCAACAGAAAAAGCTTGAATTTAGTTCTTATTTCGCAAAAGTCTTGCTCTTTTGGAAATAATACAAAAAGTAGTTTGAGGTAATTCTTTATATGATGAAAATTTTGAGATCAACAATGACTTTTGATAACAAATTGGCAAAATATTTTTGAAATCCTTGATGAGAGTAATTGCTTGATATCGAATCAACACGTCCATGACAAAAAATCTCCTCTCTTTTTCCCCAAAAGAGAGACTCAGGCTTAAGCCCTTACCTGAATGGGAAGTTGGAAATACTCCTCTCTTCCCCAAAGAGGAGGTGTTTGCAAAACAAAACTTTCGAAGAGAAATTAAGTTTTCGTCAAAACTTCCTATCTCTAGGCTTCTCTTATGGAAAGGCGACCGAAAAACAAAGTTGAGAAAGTATCACAGAGAAACGAGTCCATCACACTCTCCCTAGAAGAGGGTCCTCTGCAAAGGAGTTGGCCAAAGATAAGAAAAACAGAGGCCACAAAAAGAAACACGCTTCCGTTGAAGCTCTCCCTGGAAAAAAGGTTCTTTTGTGTAAAGTTGGTTGTTGTTTTGCAAACTGTTTCCGAAGAAAATGAGTCCCTTCAAACTCTCCCTTAAAGAGGGTTCTTGCGAACAAAAGATGGTTGCATGTGAAAGGAACGAGCTCCCTCGAACTTTTCCTGAAGAGGGTCCTTGGCAAGAGAAAAAGATTGGAATTTTTGACAAAATGATAACCCGAAGGTTGAAATCGAGAAATTAGAGCTTGGATTATGATGAACGATTAGTACAAATATTGAACCTGGAAGGCTAACTTGATCAGTCAGCCAGACACTAGCACGAGCGCTAGATGTACCAGTACGAGCACTGGATTTGAAGATGTACCAACACGAGCACTGGGTTTTAAAAAAAACATGCCAGCACAAGCACTGGATTTCAAACAATGCCCCAGTACGAGCGCTGGGTTTAAAAAATGCACACTAGTACGAGCACTGGATTTTTGAAGATGCATACCAGTACGAGCACTGGTTTTTGAAACGCACTAGTATGAGCACTGGGTCTTCTAACGAAGAGTTGAAAATGAGACCGACATTCGGAGATACTTTGAGAATTGAGTGAGAATGATTGTCGGTATTTCAAGATTATCCCTTATTTTGACGGGGAAGTTCAGGTTTGTCCCTTAACCTGAGAGGGAAAGCAAGGAGAAAATTTTTGGTCCAATACGAGCATTGGATCAACAGGGGAAATTCGAGTCGGAACTCGAGAAAATAAGAATATACAAAAAGTGAAAATCCGAGTCGGAACCCGGTTTTTCAAAATAAAAGAATGAGTGAGAATCGAGTTTGGGAACTCGCATTCTTGACGCAGCAATTGGTTCCAATACGAGTATTGGATCCAAAAGGAAGTCCGAGTCGGAACCCGGAACTTCAGAAATAAGAATATACAAAAGGGAAAATCCGAGTTGGAACCCGGTTTTTCAAAATAAAAGAGTGAATGAGAATCGAGTTTGAGAACTTGAATTCTCGACGTGGTGATTGGTTCCAATACGAGCATTGGATCAAAAAAAGAAGTCCGAGTCGGAACCCGTTTTTTCGGAAATAAATATATAAAAGGGAAAATCCGAGTCGGAACCCGGTTTTTCAAAATAAAAGAATGAATGAGAATTGAGCTTGAGAACTCGAATTCTCGACTTGGCGATTGGTCCGACATGAGCATTGGATCCAAAAGGAAGTCCGAGTCGGAACTCGAAGCTTCAAAAATAAGAATATACAAAAAGGAAAAATCCGAGTCGGAACCCGGTTTTTAAAAGATAAAAGAAAGAGAAAATCTGAGTCGGGGCTCGGATCTTTCCAAAAATAAGATGGAAACAAAGCCTGAGTTGGAACTCAGGTGAGAGGAAAATAGCTCCTTCAAACGTTGGGTTTTAGAAGGATTGACAAAAAAGCATGAATAGATTCCGACGGTGAGGATGAGAAACTTATTCAAGGTCCTTGACCCAAGATGGCCTAAGACCTGAATTTTATTTAGAATGGTTTTCAGGATTATCCCTAGTCCTGAAGAGAATTTGACAAAGTCTAACAAGATTGATAGAAATGGATAAAGGATAAAAAGGGTTGATAAAAGGAATAAATTAATGCAGTTGACAATAAAGATTTAGTAGAAATTGACAGAAATTTAAGAGAAATTGATGATAGAAGGATTTAGGATTATCCCCTGTCTTGAAAGAAAATAAAAGGGCCTCGCAGGACGAGATTCAGGTTTTTATCCCTTAACCTGAAATGGAGATACCTCATTGAAATGAGGCATCAGGTTTGTCCCTTAACCTGAAAGGGTTTAAAAATAAAGGAATAAAAATTTAATAAAATTGAAAAAAACTTGATAAAACAAACTGAACAATAAATTGATGAAAATTTGATTGGATTAGTAAATGAAATGAATGCAATTTAATAAAGATAACGAGATTAACCGAGAAGTTGATAAGATTTTTAGAAGAAGATTCGTCTGGTCCTGCCTGCATATGATGAAGGAAGACAAATATAGATAAAAATAAAATGCCCTAGTATCATGGAGAAGTATGTGAGAATTCAATAGAAGATTATTGCTTTATTGAAAGAGACTTTTGAAGAGTACAAAAGGCTAGGATGAACAATTTAAGTGTAAAATCTCTTCAAATGTAAAACATTAATAGGATCTGGTAGTTCTATTCCATCTGCGTTGATCAGGCGATAAGAATTGCGAGGCAGCGCTTCTTTAACCACATAAGGGCCTTCCCAATTGGGTGACCACTTGCCCTTCGGCCGATGCTTGAGATGAGCTGTCGATCTGAGCACAAGATCATTAACTCAGAATCTTTTCTAGATAATTTACTTGGCGTAGTGCCGAGCTATCCTTTGACGATAAGCCTGAGCGTGCTCTGCTGCCTTGAGCCTTTTCTCGTCTAGTAGATCTAGTTGTACCAACCTCTGCTGTTGATACTGATCAAGCGGAAGTTCGATGAGCGACGCAAACTTGAGAGTGGGCTTCTGAACGTGGAGAGGTAATACTACCTCGGTCCCATAAACAAGTTCTGAAGGAGTAGCGTTGGTTGGGGTCCGAATGGTGGTTCGGTATGCCCAAAGTGCATCGTGCATCTTCTCGTGCCAATCGCGGCCCGTTTCCATAGTTCTTTCTAGAATGCGGATCAAAATTTTGTTGGTGGCCTCTGCCTGGCCATTTCATTGAGGATAGTAAGGAGCGGAGAAATGATGATGAATCTTGAATTTCGAGCAGAAGGTCTTCATTCTCTCATTCTTGAAGTGGCTGTCATTGTCTGACACAATATCATGCGGGACGCCAAAGCGACAAAGAAGATTCTTGTGAATGAAAGAAACTACGTGCCAACCTTCCACTGTTCGCAGAGTTACAACTTTGACCCATTTGATGAAGTATTATGTAGCTACGAGGAAATATATGTGGCCATTAGAAGCCGAAGGAGTGATTGGGCCGACCACGTCGAAGGCCCACATCGAAAAGGGCCAAGGAGAGACCACGGACTGCAAGTATGTGGCTGGCGCATGAATGGAAGGTGCGTGCATTTGACATTTGATGCACTTCCTTACAAATTGATGGCAATCCTGCTGCATGGTTTTCCAGTAATACCCTGCCCAGATAATTAGCTTGACGAGTGTTTGGTAGCCGATCTGACCACCACAAATTCCCTCGTGTGCCTCTCGGACAACTTCCATGGCTTCATCCTTATCTAAGCATCTAGCGTACTCAGAACTGAACCCACGACGGTAGAGAGTATTGGCGAGGATGAAATAACGTGCTGACATGCGCTGGATCACATGCTACTCCTTTCTTGGCATTTCTGATGGAAATTCATCGATTTCAATGAAGCTTTTGATGTCTTGGTACCAAGGCTTCTCTTTCTGAGTGGCTTGGTTCACTTGCTCGATTGGAATGTAGGCAGGTTGATCAAGTCTGCCGATCTCGAAGGAACGACAGGATTCACTGTCTTTAAAAGACAAAATAGAGCCTAAACAGGCTAGGCCATCGGCTATATGATTGTATTTCCTCTTAACATGATTAAGCTGAAATTCTTCAAAGTTGCCTATGAGAGTTAAGGCAATCTTCTGATAGGGAATTAATTTTGAATCCTTGACTTGCCATTCAGCATTAACTTGACTGACAACAAGCAATGAGTCGTCGAAGGCGTGTACTCTCTTGACATCAAAGTCTTGCAAAATCTTGAGGCCTTGTATTAGAGCTTCATACTCGGCCATGTTGTGAGTACATTGGAAGTTGAGCTTGAGGGAATAAGGGAGCATCTTCTTTTCGGGGGTGATCAACAAGATCCCAATCCCTATACCCGACATGTTTCTGGCTCTGTCAAAAAATAGAGTCCAAACTGGGGATTCCTGAATATTGCAGATGCGATCATCAAGAAAATCATCTTCCGCTTTGATCTCTTCTGTCAACGGAAAATCTGCCAACTGATCTGCAATGGACTGACCCTTGACTGACTTCTGAGACACATACTACAAATCGTACTGCATCAGAAGGACTTGCCATTTCACAATCCGTCCAGTAAGAAAAGGCTGCTCAAGGATGTACTTGAGAGGATTGAGTCTTGACAGAATTTTGATTTCTGATGCCAACAGATAATGTCTCAGCTTCTGACACATCCATACTAAGGCTAGACATGTCTTCTTCATTTGAGAGTATCTTTTCTCATAATCAATGAAAGTCTTGCTGATGTAGTAGATGGCGTGCTCTATCCGGCTACCTTCCTCATACTGCGTAAGAAATCTGCCACAAGCATTCTGATTGACAGAAATATATAAGAGAAGCGACTTTCCAAGTTCTGGTGGCTTCCGAACTGGTGGATTGAGGAGATACTGCTTGATGCGCTCAAATGAGAGCTGACATTCTGGTCCCCACTCAAATTTCACCTCTTTTCTCAACAAGTGATTGAAGGGTTCACATCTCATGGCCAAATTAGAGATGAAGCGATGAATTAACTGAATGCGACCTTGAAGGCTTTGCAGTTCTTTGAGATTGGTGGGAGGCGACATATCAATGATTGCCTTTGCCTTAGCAGAATCCACCTCTATGCCTTTCTTGCTGATTATGTAGCCAAGCAGTTTGCCTGACTCTACTCCGAAGACACATTTCTGTGGGTTGAGTCTCAACTTGTACGGAATAAGTC
The DNA here is from genome assembly GCF_984573655.1 of Nuphar pumila. Lineage (NCBI taxonomy): Eukaryota > Viridiplantae > Streptophyta > Magnoliopsida > Nymphaeales > Nymphaeaceae > Nuphar > Nuphar pumila. The sequence goes on along the minus strand of NC_143249.1, from coordinate 165,846,549 downwards.
TTTTAAAGACTTGGCTGAGAGCATCGAGATGATCCTCTCCTTCTTTTGACTTGACCAGAATGTCATCAACATAGGCATCCATGTTCTTGTGCATCTGGTCATGAAAGATAACTGTCATTGCTTTCTGATAGGTTGCCCCAGCATTCTTGAGCCCGAACGGCATGACCGTATAACAAAATGTACCCTAAGGTATAGTAAAATAAGTTTTGGATTGGTCACGAGCGACCAATTTAATTTGATTGTAGCCTGACTATCCATCCATAAAGGAAAACAAGGCATGGCCTGTCGTGCTATCGATCAAAAGATCGATGTTGGGGAGTGGATAATCATCTTTTGGGGTTGCCTTGTTCAGATCTCTGAAATCAATACAGATTTGGACTTTGCCATTCTTTTTGGGAACTGCCACGATGTTCGCCAACCAATCTGGATACTCAATAGTCCGGATGAACCCTGCTTTTAGCAACTCTTCAAGTCCTTCTTTAACTTGCGGTGCTACTCGGGGATCCATCTTCCTCAGTTTCTGCTTGATTGGTTTGCAATCTGGCTTCAGCGCGAGACGATGCTCGACCAGTTTGGGATCTAAGCCTGACATATCCTCATAAGTCCAAGCAAAGACTTCCTGATGCTGCTTGAGGAAAAGGATGAGTCTTTTCTTCTCATATGAACTCAGACTGAAACCAATTTTGAGGATTTTCGGATCATCTTTCGAATCGATGTTGACATCCTCTGTCGGATCTCGAACCAACGGCGATGGTTCATCCTGCTTCTGAAAGCTGGCAAATCCTGAATCACTGAGTCGAACTCTGCTAACTCTTCGATCTGCCTCGTTACCTTGCCGACCTCTGCCCCTGCCTTTTCCTTGCAGATTCTTGCCGGTTTGGATTCATTTTGAAAAAAATTAGGATTGATCATGAGCTTTTTGAGTGATTTAAGAGCCATGATTCCGGCGATCCTGTAAGCGCAGAGAAGGTTTTTGAGAAAAGGATAAAAGGTTTTGAAAATAGCCTTTTGTACAGAAATAAAGAACGACAATCATAGCAAAGGATATAAACAAAGAGTTTGTGTACACCAAGATGAATAGGGTAAACAAAATTTTCATTGATTAAGTAATTTTGATATTTACATATGATTGTTTAAAGGAAAGAAAGAAACCGGGGCAGATCTTTGCCCTTTACAAGATGACATTGAAAAAGAAAAGAGAAAGCAGAAAACATTGGCATTGTCTTCTTCACTGGGCTCCTTTGACGAAGGTGGTCTTCTTGCCAGATGACTGACCGGTGAATCCCATGCCTGTATTATCAATATGCCGAGCGAGGACGATCGGCTCCAGAATGGCGTCTTCATTTCTGCCCAGACCCCTGAAGGGCTGATAACTGTGTTTCATCAGAAGATCAAACCCTCTCTTAGTTTTTGAGAACTGAGGGAAAAGAGGGTGATCTTTGAGTGAAGTGTAATCAAGGCGCCCGCCTAACTTGAAGAAGTGAGGTCCCTGCCACTGGGTTACTGCTGCTACGTTTTCTGTTGGTTGGACCTCTTTTAACTTCAGCATGTCCAGGCTTTCACTTAGATTGATTTCATCGACTTCCCTGATGCTCTGGATGTCGGCAGTGAAAGTAAGACGAAGAATCATCGACTGCGGGAGTCTTTCTTCCGGATCCTCTCCTAGGACCGTAGTGATCATGCCTCCCTTCGACCATTTGATACATTGGTGAAGGGTTGAAGGAACAACATTGGTATTGTGGATCCAAGTGCGCCCGAGCAAAAGATTGTAGGTGGGCGGCACATTGACCACGTGGAAGAGCACAGTATGCACCGAGTAATTGATAAAAATTTTGAGAAAAAACTTCCCCTTGGCTGTCTGCCCATGGTTGTCAAAACTGTAGATCGTTATGGGATCCGAGGTATATTCTTCTTCTTTCAGACCCAAAGCCTTAGCCGTCATTTCTGGACAGATATTTAGGCTGCTGCCCCCGTCAACTAGCACGTGAGGGGACTGTCATGCCCCTGGTTCGCACCACTTTGTATAAGGCATTGTTGTTAAATAAATGAGGCTTCGGCAAATCCTCATCAGAAAAAGTGATTGGTGCATTTGTCATGGCCTGATTGACGATTTGAGCCATGTCCTGTGGTGTTGTGCTAGGCTTGACCTTGATCTTTCTGAGCAGGTCTTCTAGCATTTGCTGGTGCTCTGGGGAAGCTTGGGTTAGATCAGGATAGAAATGTTGGATAGAACAGTAATTGGCTTCTGAATTGACCCTGAAGCCTCTTCTTTATTCGAAGCTGCCTTGACGAAGCGCTTCGGAATCCTGGGAACTTGTTTGGTAATTTCTGTCGCTACTTTGGCTGGTTCCTTGGTTGTTTTCTTGTTGCTGGAAAATGTAGTAATATCCACCCTCTTGGCGGAAGACTGCGCTTGACGAAGGACGAGGACCTGATGTTGATCATGAATGTCCTGACTAGAACATGGCTGGATACTGCCCTGAAGAGAAAACACTTGCTCTATGATGACTGAAGCTGAATGTTTAGGAAAAGGTTTGGACAAGATTTCCGGCTGTTGCTTATCCTCATCCTTAATCAACAAGTTCTTGTCAATACAATCTTGAATGATGTTTTTAAGGACAAAGCGGTGCTCGGTGTCGTGTCCAACAGTTCGGTGAAATTTGCAGAATTTGTCAGTCCATTTGCCCATAGTGACCGGAGGATCTGCCACCTTGGGGAGTTTGATAATTCCCTTCGACATCATATATTCCAAGATGTCTTCGTGGGATTGCTCAAGAGCGGTAAACTCTCGATCATAACTCCATCCCTCGTGTTTTGGCTTCTCTTGTTGCTTTATTTCTGGCTGAGGCACTGACTGGACGGACTGTGGTTTTACAAATTTCCCTTTTTGAGCTGCCGAATTGGTCCTTTCAGCCCTAGAGTGTTTGTCATTCTTGTTGCGGTTTTTCTTGCTCTTCTTGCTGTTAGAGCCGCTGCCATGATCCGAAAACTCTGTAGAATAGGCGACATGCGCCTTCTTCTTTTGATCAGGATTTCCTCTGATAAAAGGATATCCTTCATAGAGGCCATTGTCCAAGCCGGTCTCGAGCCATTCGGCTCTCTCAATCAATTTGATGAACGATTTGGCAGGCGATGTAGAAATGAGGTTCCTCAGAGGCTGAGCAAAGTTATTCAAAATAATCTGTAGAGCGTACTCTTCCGGGACGAGAACCTTCATTCTGTTACAGATGCTTCTCCACCTGTGAATGAATTCACTTGCTTTCTCATTCACATTCTGTTTTAAATTGTACAGATGGTTGAGGATTGGTGACGCTTCAACATTGAACATGAAGCGCTCGATGAACAAATTAACAACTTTATCGAACTCTCGTAGTTCGATAGGATTAATGTGGTTTGCATACCACCTGGCTGCTATACCCTCTAGGCTGCGAGGAAAGCAAATGAATAACGCCCGGTTGTCTTTCCTGAAACGGCCGCACTCAGCATAGAAAGTGGCCAAATGAGCCTTAGGGTTGCCTGTTCCGTCAAATTTGAGGAACTTCCGAGGGAGATTTTCCAGATTGTCATCCCCATCTAGACCATTATAAAATTTCTCACCAGAGTAAGGCTGCTTGCCTTTGCTTTTGGCCTGAATATCTTTGATGGCCCGATTCATTTCTTTCATCTGCTCTTGCATCAGATCATTAGCCAGAATGAGTTTGTTTATTGATTCGGGCTCTGCAGCGGTCTTTACAAACTGCGGCGAAGGATTCTAATGATAAACAAACTGTTTTTCTTCTTCTGATTCCTCTTCAGCTGATTCTGATTCCTCAGAAGTGGTGTCAGGCTGCACTTTCTTTCTGACGATCCTGACCGGTTTTTTCACAGCTTTCTTCTTTGGTTTGCTCTTCGGAGCAACCTCCTTCTGACTGGCCTCAACTTGCTCTGACATCATTCTGGCCATCATTATCTTAAACAGGTTGTACATGGCAGGATCTATGTCATCGGTTTTGTTATGATTTTGCCCTCTAACTGACTTAGGAGAGTTTGTTGCCTCGGCTTTGCTGTCGCTGTGCTGAGGGACAGTCTCCTTTCCGGCTCTGGTTTGAACCATCTTGCCAATGCCAATGATTTTTTTCTATAGAGATAAAGGGATGGTTAGAGCTCGGAGGAGTTTTTGAAGATGCGACCTTTTTGAGAAAAAGACAAGAAAGAAAGAATTGATAGACAATTTAGACAAGTTATCCCATTACCAGGGATCGAGTCATCACAAATTTTGGATAATTGTGTCACCATTTTGCGGCAACAAAAATGCGCCTTATGACCTAGGCGAGGTCGTCTATCATGTTGAGAGATAATCGAAGGAGAATATAAGAAAAAGTCTCATCACTAGGGATGATGTCGTCACGGGGATCGTGACTTTATAAAATAAATTTTTTGGCAAAAAGAGATTTTTAACAGAACACAAAGTTGTATTTTTATTGATGACAAAACTTAAATACAAAGAGAAGGTGGGCAGACAGTTTGCCACCATTCTTGATATTCTGAAGATACATTAGGACCGGGAAATATAGACAAAGGAATGAAGGAGTCCCAAGTGTATTTGGTTACATGGTATGCCCCAGACCACTGATCCGATTGCAGATCGAACTCTGGCATGTGGCCCATCGGGAAGCGAGTGTTGACACGAACCTGCCGCTGCGAGAACTGTCTGAGACACCTCTCTGGCTGATAGTCGACACAGAAGAAAGAGCCAAGCAATCTGTAGCGCTTGCTACGAGCATAAGTGTAGCGAGGAACTAATTCTTGTCTGTCGAAGTAATCCCAGAGGATCTCTTCCTGGTGCAAACTCTCGATCAAAATCCGATACTGAACGGCAGACTTCGGCTTCTTGCTGTTGAATCTGAAAGAACCGACTTTTGATGGCACATGTTGCAGGAACCAAGACTGCAAGACATACATGCATCCTTCCATTAAAATGATCTCTCCAAGGGCAAAACGAGCTAAGCCTTGATAGAGAAAGGCTAGAGCTGCCATGGATACTAAAAGCTGACGGGTCTGCTTGCTTCCCCATTTTCGAAAGAGTTGGGCAACTCTGACATCAATGAAATTCTGACCGTCATAAAAGAATGCTAATCCCACTATGCATAGGACCATGGCGTGCTGGATTCTTTCCTTTGCTGCCCGAGACAAGGTGTTAACTTTCTCGTAGGCTGCATACTTGTGATAGAGTTCGAACAGATCGATGAACTGACTCCCGTTGATCTTAGTGAGAGGCTAAGATCTGCTCCCTGTCGCTCTGGCTAATGCTTCTCGAATATCTATCCCTTTGACATTGATCAGGAATTGCTGCTCGACCGGATCATCTGGCTGACCAGTTGGCTTTGGCAATCCCATGATGTCGCTGAACAAGTCCATTAGCAGAGTCATCTCTTCCCATGGGAACCAAAATGTGCAGGTACGTGGATTCCACCGTTCTGCCATAGCTTGAATCAAACTGTCGTTGATGGTTCGCTTGCCTACTGTCGATGCCTTCTCCAATCCACAATCATCCAAGTGGTCTGGGAACATACGCGAGAAGGTGGCGAACCAGGAATAATACCACCGAGGGAAGAAGGAACGAGACTGGATGACCCAATGATCCGGGGTTCCATCCCTTATTTGATAGAAGACATGATCCCTAGGAAAGACAGCATCGAGGGAATCAGACACCATCGGAATGATACTGAGGCAAAGAAGAAAAGGATTAAATAGAGTGCAGGACTTATGGATAGACTCTTGATGAGAAAGAGGACAGACACAACTCCTGGAAATTCTTTGAAAGATCAAGGGATTTAGAAAAAAGAATTTCCAGGGCTTTTAAAGAAAAAATTGACACACAAAAAAGGATGTAGGTAAAGGAAAAATATACACCTGGGGGTTTTTTAAAATAAAGGGAAATTTTGAATAGTACACCCAGGGTTTTGAAAAGGTTCGATATATATAGGAGAATACAAGAAAACATCGCACAATCAGAGCTGCACAAACAAAGATGCGCACACAGCACTCCCTAAAGGCTGACTCTAAATGCAATATTTGAAATGACTCGTAGGACCTTAATCCTGACTCTATGGTTCAGATCATCTGATTCCAATCAAGGTACGCCGATATACTCAAGCCAAAGCTCGAAATACGTGGCATAAAAATAATTCTCCGGTTCTAAGGTAATGGTTTCCCAACATCCTTAAGCACCTACTGATATAGCTCGGACTATGGCCCTTAGGTACATGGTAGGGGGGCGCGAACCCAAATAAGTGGCCCAGTTGTGAGGCTCTCTCCCGAACTATGGTTCAGTGAGACAGCCCAGCAACGTGAAGACCGAGAAAATATAGGTAGGGATGTTTTCAAAAACATGATCAACATGCAAGAAATCAGATGGCTCTAATGCAAGTCCTAAAGAGATAGCATTTTAAATGAATAGAAGCACACACTTGCATACATTGTTTGCATTCAATCCCTAGAATTGAGGAGAGTTGTGTTTCAGACCTAAGTCTAATGTGAACATGGAATAATCTCCTCAATATGGTCCTACCAAACCATGCTTAAACTCCTATATGCAATGATGTCAGCTTAGGACAGAGTCTAGGCTCCTAAGGTTTGCATGAAAATATAGCTGACTTTTATAGAATAAAAACTTAGATAATATTAAAGCAAAGTAAAAAAGGCAAAGATTCGACCAGACGAAAATGAGTCCCATCTAGGTCGCCAAATCTGTGATCATCGCAAAATTTTTCCTCTCGTAATATCCTCTCTCTTTCTTCTCTTTTCCTTTCTAATCCCTTATTTTCCTCCTTTTTGAAGGGAGAAAAAAAGAGAGAAGAGAAAAGAAAGAAAAGAAGAGAGAAGAGGAACTCTTTTGCGGGGTCTCACTTGACCTTGATTTGAAAATATTTAGAAAATAACTCGCATCCGTTTTGAAATATATTGTGGGAAAATGGAGAGACGGGATTCGCTCGTCGGTACGAGGTTCGACCGTTCCTGGCGCCTTTACCAGGGGTAATCGAACCAAAGATCGAATTTATGCCTTTTGCTTTGCCTAAATATTATCTAAGAATTTATTCAAAGTCTAAATGCACAAAAATTCATGCTTGTGCAATGCAAGGATGTATGCTCTTTTTGAAAAATGGTTTTGGAAATTTCCAAGTGTTCTGAGATGAACTTGATAATGGAGTGAATAAATGGTCGAATCTAACTTAGAACTTGAGATGGATTTGAAAAAGATGTTTGAAGCTCTAAGTCTTTGAAATAATCCAAGTTGGAAAAATAAATCATTGAATTTGAAAAGAAATGATTGGAGGATGAGTGAAAAGGAAATGAAGCCTCAAAGTCAGAAATAAACTTTGAATTTAAACATGGATTTAAATGAATATTTGAAATGGAATTGGATTTCAAATTTGAAATCAGGATGGACTTGAGAAATGCAAATGATATTTAAAAATAGAAATGGATTTAGGAAGTTCAGATGAGATCTGAAAATGGAATTGAAATCTAGAATTGGGAATGGAATTGGATTTGAAAGTTGGAATTGAAAATAGAATCTGATTTGAAATTTAGAATTGAAAATAGACTTTGATTTAAAATTTGGAATTCAAATCCGAAGTCTGGATCTTAAGATGGATTTGGATCTGAAATCTGAGATCCAAAGTAGAATTGGATTTTGGATCCTAAAATGGAATTGGATCTGAATTCTGAGATCCAAAGTGGAATTGGATCTGAAGTCTGAGATCCAAAGTGAAATTGGATTCTGGATCCTAAAATAGAATTGGATCTGGAGTTTGAGATCCAAAGTGAAATTGGATTCTGGATCCTAAAATGGAATTGGATCTGAAGTCTGAGATCCAGAGTGAAATTGGATTCTGGATCCTAAAATGGAATTGAATTTGAAGTCTGAGATCCAAAGTGAAATTGGATTCTGGATCCAGGTAGGGGTTAAGATCTTTCTTTGGATTTGGATTTTGAGAGTCCAAATAGGACTTTTGAGTATGGATCTGGGTTTTGAAAACCCAAATTGAATTTAAAATTTAGGAAAGGTCAAGCTTTTGAGATTCAGGATAAATTTCAAACTTTGATTTTTGAATTTGAAGATAGGAAGATCAACTTGGTTTTGTATTTTAAGATGAATCAGAAACTTCAAAGTTAAATTGAACTTTGAATTTAGAAATTTGAAATTTGAATACAAAAATGATTCTAAAATTTCAAAGTCAATTTGGACTTTGAAATAGAATTTTGAATCTTGAAAATGAGATAAAATTGAATTTGAATCCATAAATAAGATTTGATCTGAGAAATGAAGAAAAGAATCACTTGGAATTTTGAAAAGGGAATTTTGAAAATATGATGCAATTCTATCCTAAATGATGAGTGAATTTAAAGAATCTTGAAATTGGATTTTGACAAGCTATTCCATTCTTTAAATGAATTAAAAATGAGATTGAAGATATAATACATCCCTGACTATGGTCATTGGATGTATTATATAATAACCACATTTAAATTCAAGTGAAGAATAAAATACATTTTTGGTGCTTTTATAGAGTTTTAAAATAAAATTAACTCTCAATATACCCTGACTATGGCCATTGGTATATATATTGAATTAATTTTAAATTAAACCCTAATAAAAGAGGAAAATATTTAAAGAAAATATGATGAGTTTTGAAAAGGATCCAGTGTGGACCTAGTATTATTTCATAAAAGATAAGAATCCTAAGTTTTGTCTACATCCTGACTATGGCCATTGATGTAAATCATCAACTTAGGATTAATCGCCTCTTACGAAAATGGTGCACATGCCATTCGTGTTTCACCATTGTGAGAATTTGAGAAATAAAAAAAAAGTATGAAAATAAGTAATTCATGATATTTATAATGCTCATTCATTCTATCTAAAACAGGAAATGTAAATTCTCATTAAGATCTAACTATTACAATATATGAAATTTTTACAACTCCAAGTAATGATATCTTTCACATATTCCCTGCAAAGCACTTGATTAATATGAAAAATAGAAAGAAGTTGCACATATCACATGGAGATCAATGGTGAAATATTCACATGTCAAGATATATATGATGAAAAAGATGGAGAATGACATACATGCCTATATATATACACGTATATATATACATGAGAGCTTATACATGTACTTACATATACATGGGTACATATGTATACATATATACATATATATGTATATATTCATATATATATATATGTATATATGCATATATATATATATTATATCATATATAACATGCACTTAGTATAGATGGATGAGAATGAAAGCTAATGAAGGGATGCAAATGAAGAGATCAAAGCAACTCATTGAGTTGTTGTAAAAAGAAATTTGCAGCAATTCTATGAACTCTTGTGCAACCCTCAAGATCACAAGTGAGGTATACCGATCATGCACATGGTATAATTAAGTAGACATGACAGGGGAGCAATGCAAGGGATTCCTCAGGTGCGGTCTATAACAGTGCAGCGGGGGGGGGGGGGGGGGGGACAAATGTAATAGTGCAAGTGAAAGTGAGTGTGCAAGTGGCTGGAAGTGGGATGAAATCGCAGGTGGTATGCAGTGTATGTGACTGATATGAGAGTGGAAAAGGATACAAGTGATGTGCATATGTGTAAATGCAGCAACGTTTGGGAGATGAAAGTGCTGCAGATGAAGGTGTAATAGGTGATAGTGCAGGAAACGAAAAAACAGCAGGAAAGAGGGTGCTGTGATAGTGAAGTCACTGTGGGTAGAAACAAGGTCAATCGTTGGATTTTAACAGCTTACCTCAATTGAGACTTGGTCACTTTATCTCAATATACTGAAATATGACATCTCGAGAGTCACATCATGATATATATGTGCACAATATAAGGCTACTGCAACAAATTAGTCAGATGATGACTGGCTCACTGAGCTGCTAAAGAGGACAGTACCGACACTTGGGCCTGACATATGCATAGAGGAAGTGTGTAGGTAGTGAGGAAGTGATCAAAGGATTATGCTAAGGTGATAGCTAGGATGACTAAGGTGCAAAGGGATTATAGGATTGATGGTGATTCACAGTGATTAAGTGTGAATCTGCAACAACTCATGGAATTGTTGTAGATATAGAAAGGTCATCACAATGATGATTGATTTGGTAGATGTTAAGGAAACTACTTAGCAATGTTGTGGCTAAAAAAAATGCTGTGGCAGGCCACAAATTGATGAGCTATTGGGAATGTGAGGCCTGTGTAGGGTAAGTGCAGAAAAATGCTTCAAACAAGGCTTACTATAGGATGTCGAATATGTTTATCATCAAAACTCAAAAGAGGTTACAGTAGTGCCTGGCACTATTGTGGATGCAAAGGGACCCTAACAGTTCCTGGAACCATTATGGACGCACAAAAGCCACATTAATTCATTGGAACTACTGTGGATATACATGCAAGATGATGTGTATTACAGATGAAGGTGAAGGGTAACCAATAATGATATCAACTGCAGGAAATATAGGACCTCACGAGCATATATGTGAATGCAAAAATGTTGACATTCATATCAGATCCTTTCCAATGTCATAGTTATTGGAAACTACTTGTTTGAAGTGTATCAGTTAAAAACCCAGGAACCATGCTGAGTCTTAGATTGTTTCCAAGATGATCATCAATATAATTTGCAGAACATTGTTGTCTTTCAATCAGATTACAAATTGCATCTACAAAGAACAGTCGCATCCCAGCAAATTGATACCACCTGCCGATCAACTTCCATTTGATATCATTGTAGATAAAGCATTTTGTCCTTGGAAGGAGAAAGCTTTAGAAGTAGGGGCTCAAAGAATTAGCCCCACAGCCTTTGAAGATGTTTAGCAGAGACCTTTATTGCCATTCGACACTTAATGAACATACCCATAAGAGACACATAATGAAATGGGCTCAACGAGTCTGCTGAGAGCGAGGTGTCAAAGCATATCCTAAGCTAGTGTCATTGATGGGTTATTACTAATGTATGGGACATAACCATTTTTTTTTTTAGCCTGGTAGATTAATTCACTGTCTTCAGTAACAGCTAGACTAGCATGTAGTAAACATAATGTTGCTACTTGAGCAAAGATGGAGAGCACCTCGTGAGTGCATCCTTCAAAACAACACTATAGGCTTCTGGGTAGCACTAACATCATGAAATTCCATCAGATAGGCAATTCGAATTTTGCAAATTGATTCATCACTGTCTGATGGCCTGATGGGATATTTTCAGCAATAACCAATTGCTTTTGTAGCAGTAACAAAATGATGAATCACTGCAGAGAAGGCACTGTGGAGGAGGATCGATGGCAGCCGATTGTAGAGGAAGCACGAAAGGGAAGGGCTTCAGAGAAGAGAAAAGAGATGAAGGAAGAGGGGTCGATCACCGATGATTCGAAAGGGGCCCGATGGTTGGGCTTTATAAGTTGAGCCGAAGGATCGAGAAGAGGGAGTTTGTTGAAGATGGACGAGTGAAAAAGGGATGAGGGGGATCGAAGGGTAAAGAACTGTCACCTTCCTCGCCTTCCCTCCAGCGGTGCTTCCTGCAACATGCGGCTGTTGGGGTTTTTTTCTCTTTTTCAAAAGAAGGGTCCCTTTTTAAGAGAATTTTTATAAAATGGTTTCAAAATGAGTTTTTTAGCAAAATCAGACTTTTAAAAGCTTCAAACCCCTTTGTTTTTCTCATAGTTTTTTATTTTATTTTTTGGTTTTTGTGCTATTTTTCCATTTTTTTTGCATTTTTAGAATGAAGTCCTAAAAAGTTTTACGAGAAGACAAAGATTAAAACTAATTTTTTGTGTTTTTGCAAAAATATTTACAAAAAGGAATTTTTCTGAGAATTAAAAGCTATTTTGAGAAAATTTCTTTAGAAAACGGGTTTATATCTGTTTTTTTTTTGAAATATTTGAAGTTTACCACCTCGAACTGATAAATATAGAGTCGTGGATCCAAGAGGATGCCAGATGAACTGCCCGAGCTTTTTTTCCAAAATTCGCTTTTGATATTTTAAAATCTTTAATTTGAAAAGTTGGATAATGAGGCTCAAGTTTGGGTTTAAAACACTAAGTTCGGCTCTGAAATCTAGTTTAAATGGAATTTGATCCCAAAAATCCGAAGATCAACTAAAAATTAGCTTTGATTTTCTCAAAAAATGGAACCAGGGGCAAAAAGGACATTTTTACAAAACCTTGAAAAAATTGGGGTGTTCACAGATACTCAAATAACCAATCCATGCCTAGAATGACATCAAACTCAGTCATGTCTAGCAGGATTACGTCAACTGACAAGTTCTGTCCTTCCCCTCGATGCTCAGAATATAGGAATCACAAAATGACTGATCACCTGTCGGAGTACGAACCTCCAATGGATAATTCAAGGACTCTACGATCAAAGGCAACGTTCTAGCAAATCTGATAGATATAAAGGAATGCGAAGCACCATAATCAAATAACGTAAAGGTTGTATGACCCGCAACTGGAATAGTACCTTGGACCAACTCGCCTTTGGTCACTTGTTCCACTGTTGCTGCGTAGGCACATCCTACGATAGTCTTCTGGTTGCCTTGCTTCTACTTCTGCTGTTGTTGCGGCTGATGTTGCTGATGCTGTATCTGCTTAACTGGCTGTGATGTTCCTGGTGCATTTCTCCTTTGATCATCTGATTGCTTCTTCTTGCAATCCTTTATGTAGTGGCCCATCTTGCCACAATAGAGACATCTGCCCGTATCAAGTGGGCAAGGTCGACCCGGATGATCGACATCACACTTTGGACAACCCGCTGCTGCTGTGATCTGCCTTTGAGGCTGCTGAGACTGGTGTTGCTGCTGTTGGTACTGGGGTCGTTGATTCTGATACTGTTGCTGCTGGTTATTGTTGTTGTTGTTTCTATTCTTCTTTGAAGGTGGATGAAATTTCTTCCCACCTTGGTGTCTCTGAAACTGATGCTTTTTAGGCCAACTCTTTTGGCCTTGCTGCTGCTGCTGTCCCTTAAAAGGCTGAGTCCTTTGGGACTCGAACCAATCCTATTCTAGAAGTGAGGCGGTCTCAAGACCTCATCCACAGTCGTAGGTGAACGAGTATACACCTTGGTACGTAACACTGGATTCAAACCTCGAGCAAATTTCAGTGCTCGGTCCTTCTCGATAGCATAAAGGTTGGGACAATATCTCTCAAGACTGCAGAAACGAGTAACGTACTCCGCCAACGTAAAATTCCCTTGCTGTAGGTCAAGGAATTCTTGCATCTTCTTGCTCCTCTCATGAGCCGGGAAATATGCTGCGAAAAAGGTCTCTACGAATTGCTCCCATGTGACTGGCTAATTATCAAACTTGATCTCCCAGGTGGTAGCCCACCACCTCTCAGCATCTTTTCAGAGACGGTACGTCCCGAAATCAATCTTTCGATCGTCGTTCACTTGTAAGACACGAAAAATCTGTTCTATTTCTTGCACACAATCTTCTGTTGCCTCTGGTGTCGATTTCCCGTCAAACAAAGGAGGGTTCATACCCATGAACTGCTTGTATGGAACTGCAGTGGCAAAAACTTAGGCAGGCGTCCCCTGTCCTTAGGCAGTCTTTGAATGTGATCGCCCATGTTTCGCATAGTCTCAGCCTGACGACCAACCACCTCTGTGAGGTTGTTGAGCGTCTCCATCAGGTCATCGCAACGCGCACGCCACACCATCATTAAATAAGCAAACAACATGTAAGCAACGAGACCAGTTCTTAAATGTAGAAATTTCATTACATTAATAATAAAGCTTCATGCATTACATGACAAATATACCCCTCATAATCGACAGGGTTACCAAAATACTACTCATAACTTAAGCAAAACTCCAAAAATGGAACACTGACTCAATGTTTCCAACAAAACAACATGACATCATCAAGGCCTGCTAGTATAAAAGTCTCGGTAGTCCTTCCGGCTTTCACAGCATCGCGGCCTGATACGGGGAGAAGAAGCAAGAGTTTTCAAAGACGTATCCGATATCTCTTGGACTTCCATGAGTACTGGCGGCATAGGAGGATCCGACACGTACTCTGATGAAACCACATAAGGATAAGATTCTGGAGAATACTGAGGAGAGTCTGGCGATCCATGCCTATCTCCTTCCTGACTGTCCACTTCGACAATTTCTGGTCTAGTGACCGAGGTTACATCATCAATATTGTCGGCATTGCTCTTTCAGAGCACATCTCGAAGCTTCGTTTGACATTCTTCTTCGATATGCCCCCGAAGACCACAGTAGGGGCAATCACACAACTCACGGTGACAAATTTGTCCCGCGTGATCCACAAGACATCTAGCACATAGAGGTGCCTGCTGTGCCAACATGTAAACACCATGAGCTAGGTGTTGCAAAGCTCTACCAAAGGACTCCCCACCTCGAACTAAGTCTTGAAGAGCGTCCAAAATCTTCTCGTAACTTGGGTTTGTCGACATCTACTCATGCACAACAACCAAGAATACAGTTCTATCTAAGAAGTAAGGAACATACAAATAACAAAAAATTAAATTTACATACTTACAGTGGGATGAATGATGCACGTTGAAGTCTTGGAACACACTTAAACACTGCTCTGATACCAATCTTTGTGGAGCCCCAAACCCCGACCTTGAAAAAACCTTTGAATTTCTATGGATTTTTTTATTTTTTTTTGAAAAGGTTTTACGATAAACAACAGAAAGCAAGGGAAAGTGGTAACTAGATAACAAGGCCGCAAGTCTAAGCGGGCCACAGGTAAGTAAAGCATACATGTCTACCATACAAAAAAATACAAATCTTAAGTTTAAAGAAGTATACAACCCATCAGTTTAAAGATTACAAAATGAAGGAAAGTACTATAGGTCTATCAAAAATAGGGAGAACATCCCCTCAAAACCCAAAACCAAACAGGAGCAGGATCTGTAGCTAAGTGTGGGTCCCTGTGAACACCCCAAATTTTCCCAAAAATCCAAAAATTCCTTCTTTGCCCCTGACCTCCGTCTTCTGAGTAATCAGGTCAATTTTTAACCAAAAATTCCATTCATTCCTTGAATTCGTTAGAATTCGGACTCAAAGTCTTATATCTCTGACACAATTTTGATCCGAATCGGATCCAAACCCCTTTTTTGAGAAAAATTTTAAAAATAAAAACCCGAATTCTCAAAAAACTCTCTTTTGTAAAAATTTATCAAAAATACAAAAAATAGTCTTATCTCTCGTATCGCTTAGGCCTTAGGGTTTTTACTTCCAAAAATGACAAAAAAATCAAATCAGAAAAGACCAAGAAAAGAATAAAAGAAAAAAATCAAAATAGTAAAATTGCAGAAAACTGACTTAAAAAACCTGTTTTGAGAAAAATTTGTTTAAAAAGACCCTTTTTGGAAAATTTTGAAAAAAAAAAACACTCCTTTACAAAGCCGAGTTAGGGTTTTCAGACCCTCTCTCTCGCTTTCTCTCCATTCCTTCATCTCCCTCTCTCGCCCGAACCCTCCAGGGCCAACTCTCCATGTGCGACCATCCTCCATCGCCCTCCATCTCCAAACCCCCCTTCCTCCGCCATCGATGCCTAACAACACCCTCTTCCTCCAGCCGCTCATCTTCAATGAACTGCATTCTCGAATCTCCTTCTCCCTCTTTAAAAGGAGCACGAAGGAGAAGCCTTCAGTACCCGTTTTCACCCCAGCATCCTTCTATTCTTCATGCATCAGAATCCATCTTCTGCCTCTCCACCTTCTTCTCCTTCACGATCCGCCTTCTACCCCTCCATCTCGACGATCATCTCCTTCTTCCCCTTTTCCCTCAGACCCGTTTTCACCCTTCCACCCTTCTGCATATGCGATCGGATCATCTTCAGTTTCTTCCTTCTCCTCCCTCTTTCTTCTCCTGCTTATTTCCTGGGGCTTCTCTCACCTGCCAGAAGGAAGCCGACTACTCGGGGTATCTGTAATTATAGAAATCAGCCTACGAGAGCTCGTTTTGTTTAAGCTAAACTGATAAGAGTCCCTACCTCCCTTTACCTCTGAGTTTCTTTGTTTCTCATATAGTTTTCATGCGTATTTAGAGTTCTGATTGTTTGTTTGTTCCTTTTTTTTATTTTATTTTTTGTTATATGTAATTCTTCATCGGTCTCTTGATTTTCAATGCTTATTTTTACAGATTTGTCTATTTTTGTTGAAAACTTTATTTTATAATCGATGTTCGACGATGCCTTGCAATGGCATCGCCGATTCCTCTAAGTTACAAATTTCAAGTCCCTCTCCATATTTATCTTACATTTTCCCCTTTGATTCTATTGCTTTCCCTGCCGGTTTTCCTTTGCTTTGGTTTCCATTGATGCATCATGGACGGTGGTTGAATTGCCTGTAGCAAATTTTCAGCACCTCCTTATGCAACAGTAAAAAGAATGGACTATTCCTACATTTCCTTTCCATTTTGTAATGTTATTTTTATCCTGTTTATGCCATCCCATTAAGAAAGTTTATGCGATCTATTTTGGCTGTTGTTGTTTTTTTTTTCCTCTGGATATTTTCAAATTCCCTTTCACGGTATTATCTCCTTTCCTGGAATATGACTGCCCATTTTCGTGGGTCATTGTGTTTCAATCTTCTATAACATTGTGATCCTCTGTGTTCACCTAGATCTTTGATCGCCCTTCTTACATTGTATCATCTATATTCACCGTGCATCCATTACATCATTTGCCCTGTATCATCATCAAATTCTCCTATGTTTTTCATTTGTTCAACTCGACATTTCACTTAGCATTATGTTTTCCTGCTGGAATTTGTGGGATGTGCGTACATCTCTGCTACAAATCATTTACACTATCATGGCGAGTGAGATTTTGCTGGGGATGGATTACTCTTCTGTTAAAGGGTGTAGGTTTTTGTAGTGAAGGCAGTCCGTCTCCATTGCTGTTGGTTGAGGATGGCGAAAGCTTGATGGCAACCTCTCTGCTAAAAAAAAAATCAGTCGTGAGAATGATGAAAGTGGGTATGGTTGGATTGATGTGGTGGAAGCTATGAACATTTCTTTTTTCGGAGCTTGGCTAGCTGTTGACTATAACTCAAAAAAAAAAAAAGAGAATCAGACATTTCGGGTTTTGAAGATGCTGGTATGAAAGAAAATTTGCCAGTTATGGAACACAGCCACACTAACTGTGTTAAGTATGCACATTGCTTGAACCAGGAAAGGATAAAGAAAATCATCTGCAATGAGAATGATCTGTTTAATATGCTTCCTGAAGAGTATACGGAGCTGATCAAGAAGATGGGTTCAATTCCAAGTTCATTTTTCTTCTGTTAATCTTCCTTCTTATCTCATTAAGAATGCTGACAGATTCAGGTTCCTTCTACCAGGCAGTTGTTTACGTTCCTGTAAGTGATGTTTCAATTAATTGGGTGCCGAGTTTTTGGACAAGTTGGGATCTTAGTGCAAAAAAAAAATGGAAAATATAGTTTGGAAGTTTTCTTTCTCTGCCATAAGATTTGGAAAGTGCATAAGATAAAGGAAATGGTGCTTCTTTTTTTTCTGAAGTATAGCGTCCAAATGACTGATGTATCAGTTCACCACTCTTTGCTTTTTCCAGATATGAGAAAATCAATCACTTTGTGAGCCCAGTTTTCTTGGAAAGAGTGGATGAAAGAAGAATGATGCCATTTGTGAAGGTAGTTGGCTGTGAATTGCGTGATTTTTTTTTTGTAGGTATAAAAGCTACCTGCAGGATGCAACGTCTATGAGCAATTTCGGACCCTGCTTTTATCTCTGAAGGCTACAAGCTCACCACAAAAGCAATTCCTTCATACAGCTCAAAGTGCTTCACTTCACCTTTCTGCTAATTTCCTGCAAGTGCACACCACCACCTCAGGTCAGTCAATGGAATACTAACATCTATTATGTGTTTGCAGCAAATCATCAGGTAAGCCGTAAATAAAGGCTATGCTATTCTCTTGCTTTTCGCTGTTTTGATAAACTCATAATTTTCAAGATTTCATGTGTTAATAGTTTGTTGTTTTCCTTTTTGCACTTCAGACTTAATAAAAGTACATAGATTTTTTTTATACTACCTGTTTTGCATTAGTAGCCTGTAAACACCCCAAATTTTCCACATCCATTCTCAAATAACCCTCCTCGTGCAGTGCCAACCCTGTTAGGTCAGTGTAGGAGTCAAACCCCGAGTCAGTTTCAGAAAATCACCATTTTACCCCTAGGTCATCCCGGACCCCAGTCAGTTGGAGTCAACAAAGCTCACTGGTCAGTTCAGAACATTTAGAATATCAATCATCTCAAGCTCATCTGAGCTCACAATGAACAGACCATTTTCATTTCTGACCATTACTGCCAAAATGGGATCATCTCTTCAGAAATGAGCTCATTTCTTACTCAAATCCAAGCCAATTGTCTCTGAGTCAGTCATTCATAGTCAGTTATACTCCTCAGAGTCTAACTTGAGCTCACCAGAAGTTCAAGCGCTCCAGTTTCAGTTCAAAACCATTTCCAAGTGTCCAGGAGCCCATTTTAGTCCATTTCAGCTCTTTCAACTGAAATTGAGTCGAGTTCAGCCAATTGAGCTAGTGTTCAAGCTTCAATTTTAGTTCACCTCAGTATTACTGACCTTTGTTTCAGCTCAAACCCAGTTCAGGTTCGTAATTCACTTCATTCCAATGACCATTCCATACCATTTCTCTAAAAATGACAGCTTTTCTTGAAAATTCAGTTGGAAAGGTCAGTTGAGTCAGTGTCCGGTGAGTTCATTTGAGTTCTGAAACTCTAAAACCCAGCTCAATCCAGTTTATTTCAGTTGAATCCAGCTCAAACCCTAATTTTCAGTGTTACTCTAGCTTGGCAGAGCTCGAAAATCATTTCTTCAACCATTTTTGCAAATTTTGTCAATTTTAACACTTTTTGAACTGGTACAAGTGTCAATCGGGGTCTAACATCCAAAATTCTTCATTCAGGGTTAGCATTTCGCATAGCATTTCATGTCATTTCTCATCATTTCATATCATTTCTCAGCATTTCATAACATTTCATCACATTTCATTCTATTTTCGAAGTCCAGAACTCCAGTTTTATAAATTTCAATCCAGATTGAGTTTTAAAAGTTTTCAGAAATCAATTTCAAACCCTGGGTTTTCAAAATTAACATTTTTACCCCCAAAATTCTAAATTGGGAAATATTTTCTCGAGAAAAACAATATGGATTTCTTTCAAAGTTAAATTTTCAAATTCTATACTGGATTTGCTTTGCAACGAGCTATTAAACTTCAAAATTCAAGCTCATTTCAAAAACTGCCAAAAATAGCTCATTTCGTTTGGAAATATTTTCTCGAGAAAAACAATCTGGATTTCTTTCAAAATCAAATTTTCAAATTCTACACTGGATTTGCTTCGCAACGGGGTATTGAACTTCAAAATTCGAGCTCGTTTCAAAAACTGCCAAAAATAGCTCGTTTTGTCTAAAAATAGATTTGGAAGCATTTTCTCAAGAAAAACAATCTGGATTTCTTTCAAAATTACATTTTTAAATTCTATATTGGATTTGCTTTGTAACGGGGTATTGAACTTCAAAATCCGAGCTCGTTTCAAAAACTGCAAAAAATAGCTCGTTTCGTCTGGAATTTTTTTGAAAAGACTATTTTACCCCTTTAATTGTCAAAATGAATTTCAAAAGTGGAATTTGGACCCGCTCTGAGATGGCCAATCCATTTGCATTTTCTTGTTTTAATTTATAAGAAAAAAAATTATTTTTTTCTTTATTTTTTTTTTGTTTGTTTTATTTTATTTATTTTAATTTTTTTAAATTTTTTTATTCTTCCTAAGGTGGGACCCACAAGGGGGTCACCCAAACCTTCAGCCCATTTCCTTTCTTTCTTCCTCCATTTTCTTTTTTTTTATATTTTTATTTTTATTTTTATTTTCTTTTCTTTTCTTCTTTATTTCTTTTCTTTCTTTTTTTTTTCTTTCTTTTTTTTTTTCCTTTTTCTTTCTTTTTCTTTCTTTCTTTCTTTCTTTCCTCCTTTCTTTCCTCTCCGTCCACTCACGTATACCCCTTTTCAGCCCCCCTTCTCTTCCTCTTTCCCTCTCCTTTTCCTCCCTTTCTTTCCTTTTCTTTCTCCCATCTTCTTTCATTTTCCTTTTCCTTCTTCCCTTCCTTACTCCTTTCTTCCTCCAAAGCCATACGGCTGTAGCCTTGGGCATTACACAGCCTTCTTCATTAATCAATGGTAACTTAGGGAAAGATATCATCTTTCCTAAGTTACCAATCAAAAACAAAAAGGAAAAAAAGAACGACTGGCCTCCCAAGCTCAATTCACGTCTCTCCCTTTCTCTCTCTCTCTCTCCCTTGAGCTCTCTCCTTCTCTCTTGGCTGTTGCAGCCACAACAGCCATCCTCCTTGTAGCAGCTCCTCACCATTGCTGCAACATCCACAACAGCTTCTCCACCTATCCTTCCTTGACAGCACCACCTACACTTGATGCAGCCCATCTTTCACCACAGCACAGCAGCTTCATCTTCAAGTTCCAGCAAGCTCCTCCCTAATCAAGGCAGCAGCAACATACTATCATCATTAGTTCCAACTTCCATCGTTGCAGCACCTTCAAACTTCAAGCTCTCCACAGCAGCAGCCTTCTCCAGCCACCTGTGTCAACCACACTTTGACAGCAACACAACCACCTTCACCAGCCGGACCTCCTTCCTCTAGCCATTCCTCCCAGCCGGTTCAGCCACCTTAAAGCCCAGCTCCCCCTTTGCTTCAGCCACATCAAGAGGCTCCTTGCTCACCCTTTGCTACCATCCTCTCCTCCATAGCAGCATCAACTACTCTAGCCGGCAGCCACCAAGTGGCAGGTCCACCTCCTTTGCAGCAAGGCGCCACCACCAGCCAGACCTCCATCCAGCTACAATCCTCATTCACCACAGCCCAGCAACAGCCCCTGGGCGATCAGAATCTTCTCCCACTCCAGGTCTCCATTGCTCCAGCTTGCTACCTTCAGCCCCTCGTTTCAAGCCCCAACGCTCTTCCAAACTCCCACGCAGCCTCTTCAAGTCCAACTACCAATCCAAGCGAGCACAAGGTAAGGCTATGTTCCCCATTTGTGTTGAACGATCTCCTCTAAAATATTTACCCCTTTAAGATGTTGAATCCCATATGAAAACACAGATTTTAAGACAGGTTTTGCGTGGTTGAAAGTTCTTATTTTCTATGATAAGGCTACATAGGTGAGATGATCAATCCCTTTGATGGACCGGATCTCTCACTAATAGCCAATATCAAGTCAACTTCGTACATCCCCGTTTTTTTTTTTTTTTCTTTCTTCATTTTAAACATTATATTTATGTTAAATATGCATTTTAGGCATCTCATTAATTTAGTTTTATTATTTTATTAGTAGTTTATTTAATGTCCTTAAGATTAGTATTAAAACTTGTAGATGTTAATTTCAGCATAAGTTGCAGTCATTATTTTACATAGATTTTAGTTTCAATAAATCCAAAAAAAATATTTGTAGTTAGGTTTATTTGTCCAAGATCTCATGTTAGAAATTTAGATCCGTTTGAGTTATGGAACTTTATCAAAAAAATCGAATTCCAAGCTGGGATTTTGGACTTCTCTGAATTTTCAGTTTCTGCTTTAGCAGACAAAAACCTCCGGCACCACCCTTGTGGAAGATCCGTATTGTCCTTCAAAAATCACATTGGATTCATAATTGAATCTACTTATGATCTGGAAATTTTTAGAATTTTCCTGGCAGTTTTGATTGCTGTCAAAAATCAAATTTCCCAGACCCCTGGGAAAATCTTGATTTTCTTTTGTCAGGGTATAGACAGACCCTAATGCATCAAGTCCGCCCAAGCCATAGCCCGTCTGCAAAAACTTTCAACATAAAAGTTGTTAATAACATAGTGTTTTGTCATTTCTCAAAATTTGGGAATTTGTTGAACTTTTTCATTATTTTTCCCGAAATTTTCATTTCTGTCTGACAGATTTCAATATCCCGAAATTCCAGCGATTCGGGTCTCTGATAACAGCATGCCCTTGTCCAAACCGTAACCCGAATCCAAATGGTGTAAAAATAGGAAATCTTACTCTGTTTGTCAGGGACATTTTCCCACAATTTCAGACTTTTTTACATCTGTCTATCATTTTTTCCATGTTTTCTACCGAAACCTATCTGTTTCCCCTAAATCCTATAGTCGCCGGATTCCGATCCGACGTGCCGGAGTGGTACAGCTCCGACAGTAGGTCGAAACCAGAAAGTGTTGAAGGAAAAAATCCTTGCCTTACTGTCGTATGCCACCCCATGAAATTTGGGAAATTTTTATGGAACTTTGATATCCTAAATCCCCTTTAGAATCAACATTTTAGGCAAAAATCATAAAATTTAGGGTTTTTATTTGAATTTTCATATTTAAAAATACAAAAAAAATAGATTTTTGAGATCCATTATGTTTCTAGGGTTATTTTAGGTGTCTATGCCAAATTTGGTTTAATTCCAAGTCCATTTGCTTCATGTGTGAGTTTATCTTTAAATTCAGAAGCGAAAATTAGGCGAAAATCAGGTTAAATGTGATTTTTTTATGATATTTTCATCATTTTAGGGTTTTTATCATGTACACAAGCATGTAGAATCATATTAGGGTTAATTTTAATCTCATTTGCATTTTATATTTTTCAATTTTGCAAAATTTATTTCAGAAAACCCTGGTTTCAAGGCCATAGTCTTGTTATCGGGGGTATTTTGGTCATTTTGACCTAAATTTCGAAATTTCAATTTCTAATTCTCCAAAATTTCATGCATATCATCATATTTCATCATATTATGTTTGATTTATTTCATTTGATTTTCAAAATTCCAAAATTTACAAAAATTCTTTCAGAAACCCCTGATTTCAAGGTCATCAGGGGTATTTTGGTCATTTTGACCACAATTTAGAATTTTCAAGTTTATTTTTAAAATTTATTCATTATTTATTATGTTTATATCAAATGGGGTATGACTTTGGGTTTATATCTGAATAATATCCGAAAATTTCCTATATTTTTTGATAAATTCAGAAAAACCTACATTTTTGTGCTAACCTTGTTTTTCAGTTTTGCAGGAATATTCAAGAAGAAGACTTAGCCATTTTATTTATTTATTTTATTCAATTCAATGTAAAAATCAATGTAATATTTGGAATAAGAGTTACATTTCTGCTTAGAATAGGGCTGCATTGCATATAGTTTAATTTATGCAAATTTTAATATGTGATGTATGATTCATGCACATTATTTCAAATTCACTATGGTTTACACGAATGGCACGTGCACAAGCTTTTATGGAGTTTATAAATTCGGTGGGATTCGTATTTATGGCCATAGTCAGAATACGAAGAAAACCAAGATTTATGATCTTTATATCAGCCACATTCAGCCTACACTCTTAGGCTAAGTTCAAAAATGCATTGCATTTTTCAAAACTTCAAAAGGATTTCTCAATTCCTCAATTAAAATTCCCTTTTCAAATTCATATTCATTCATTCATATCATTCAAATTGCATTATTTTCAAACTCATTTTCCAATTTCAATTTCAGAAAATTCAATTTTCTCAAGAATTTCCAAGTCTTTCTCAGGATCTGATTTTCTCAAAATCCTAAGTTTTCAAATGACATTTCAAAGCATTTCCCAAGTTCAAATCAAGATTTTCCTATGTTTTCAAATTCTCAAATTTCAAAATCCCAAGTTTTCAGAAATTCATTTTCTCATATTTTCCAGTTTTCTTAAGAATTCATTTTCCATTTCAAAAGTCATTTTCCAATGAATTTCTTAGATTTTCTCAGAATTCTCAAATCCATTTTCTCAGAAAAGCAATTCCAAATTTCAAAATCGTTTTTCTAAAGTTCAAATTTTCCTGAGAAATCACTTTCCAATGCAAATTTCTGATTTTCAATAAAATTCAATGATTTTCCCAGAAATTCCATTTTCAAGCATTTTCCAGTCCTTTTCTAAATGCATTTCAATTTTCCAAAGCAAACATCATAATTTCTCAAACTTGCATTTTTCAAAATTCCATAGCACAAGCCTGATTCTTTGTGCATTCTAGGAAAAATAGAGCATAATTTAGATATTTGAGTCAAGTTAAAGCACATAATTGGTCCTTGGTTCAATTACCCCTGGTAAAGGTGCCAGGAACGGTTGAACCTCGTACCGACAGGCGGATCCCATTCCACGGAATTTTCCCGCAAATTTTCAAAACGGAGGCGAGTAATTTTCAAAACTATTTTCAAAACTTTGGTCGAGTTTAACTCGCGAAATTCGTTTCTCTCTCGCAAGGGAAGGAAAAAATTTTGCGATGATAACAGGTTTGGCGACCGTGATGGGACCTGTCTTCGCCTGATCAAGTATGTGCTTTAACTTAGCTCAATTATCAAAATTAGGCTCTATGGAATGTCAGCTTTTAATTTCTGATATCATGTGAACCTAGGAGCCTAGACTTGAACCCAGCTGACATGGATTGCATATAGACTAGGCATGGTTTGGTAGGACCATATTGAGGAGAATTATGCATGCTCACATAGACTTAGGTCTGAAATACAACACTCCTTAATCTAGGACTGGTATGAAAACAATGTTTGCTTCTTCAAAAGTTTTCAAAATTTTATCTCTTTAGGACTTAGAGCCCTCTGTTTGCCTGCATGTGATCATATTTCAAAAACCACCCCACCTATGTCTACCCGGTCTTCACGTTGCTGGGCTCTCTTCCAGAACCATAGTTTGGGACAGAGCCTCACAACTGGGCCACTTATTTGGGCTAACGCCCCCCTGCCACGTACCAAGGGCCATAGTCCAACGTATATCGGCAGGCGCTCAAGGATGTTGGGAAAACACAAGCCTAGACCTGAAGATGAGTTTTATGCCACGTACATCGAGCCTCGGCTCGAGTATATCGGCATAGCATGATTGGACACAGTTGATCTGAGCCTAGAGTCAGGATTAGGGTCCTAAAGCTCTTTCAAAATCAATGCATTTAGAGTTGGCTTCTTAGGGATTGTTGTATGTGCATAATTGTTTGTGATTGAATATATGATATTCATTTTCGCCTTATTTTCTCATATTTTTCCCAATTTTTCAAAATACCTCATTTTTTTTATCTTTTATGAAATATCTTTTTTTTTCTCAAAAACCCTGGATGATTTTTCTAAATTATCCACTTTTTCCTTCAAAACTCCAAGAGATTTTCCATTCTTTCGTTCCTCTGGACTTCGAATTTCCAGCTTTCATTTTATCATGCCTGCAATTTTCAAAATTCTTGTATTTTTCAAAAGTCTAATTCCAGTCTTCTTGTCTTTCAGTCCAATGGCATCTAGTCAGTTCGATTCTGTTTTTCATGAGGGTCACATCTCCTACGAGGTGCGACAAAGTCTTCCTGAGCATCGATCTCTTAGCACCGGACCCTTCTTCCTCCGGTGGTACTATGTCTGGTTCAAAAACTTCTCTCGTATGTTTCCGGACCACTTGAGCGATTGCGGGTTGGAATTGGCATCTGCAGTGGGAAAGTTGACAGTCAACGGCAATCTGATTCATGCACTGGCAGAGCGGTGGAATCCGCGCACTTGCACGTTCTGGTTCTCGTGGGGCGAGATAACACTATTGATGGATGAATTTTCAGAGATTATGGGACTGCCCGAGCCAGTCGGTCAGCCTGGAGATCCATTAGAGCAGCAATTTCTGATCAATGTCAAGGGTCTGGACCCCAAAGATGTCGTAGCTCACATGACAGGGGGCAAGTCTTGGCCACTGATTGAAGAAAACGAGAATGAGTACATGAGCCTGATCGAGATCTACCGACAGCATGGAAAATTTGCAGAAGTCAACTCGCTGTCCAGAACAGCTCGAGAGAGAATTCAGCATGCGATGGTTCTATGTACTGTGGGACTTGCTTTCTTTCCAGATGGACAGAATTAAGTGGATGTCAGAATAGTTCAGCTTTTGAGAAGATGGGGAAGTCGACAGACCAGCCGTTTCTCGATAGCCATGGCCGCACTTGCTTTTCTATACAAAGGATTGACTTGTTTCACGCTTGGAGAGTCCATCTTAGTCGAGGGATGTACCTATGCTCTTCAGTCTTGGCTCCTTCAGCATGTACTGATCAAAGCTAGTTCGTTCAGATATAACGGCAAGGAGCTCCTTCCAATTGCACGGTACTGATTTCTGATCGATTACTGCAAGAAGAAGT
Organism: Nuphar pumila; assembly: GCF_984573655.1. Taxonomy (NCBI): domain Eukaryota; kingdom Viridiplantae; phylum Streptophyta; class Magnoliopsida; order Nymphaeales; family Nymphaeaceae; genus Nuphar; species Nuphar pumila. The sequence continues at coordinate 165,820,316 of NC_143249.1, read as the reverse complement.
GGTGTGAGACTATTTTGATCGAGAGTTATCACCTCCCAGATACACCTATGCATATGGTAAGATATTCAAGCTACTCGACCCATTTTCTTGTATCTACTACTATCCAGAGTGATGTGTCAGACAATTTTCTCAGAGACAGAAGCGCGTAGAAGCTCGGCTACTATCAGGGGTTATGCCAGAATTTGACCTTGCATCAGCGCAGTGATCCGAAACATACCATTCTGCCAAATATGGCTGGGATTCTTTCATCATTCCCACTCTTTTCTCCAATCCCCGTGTCTCTACTGATCATAAAGAGTGGTGGCAAATTGTTTGTCCACCCCCTCTTTCTCAAGTTTATTATTAATACAAGCATGTTTTCCCTTCAATGAATAAAAATCTTTCAAATTCTTCATTCTTGGTTTGACGACCTCGCCTAGGTGACAAGGCATATTTGCAGTAGTTCGTTCTTCTTGCAAAGAATGACAACATAATTGTCGTAATCCCAGCGATGACTCAATCCCTAGTAATGGGATACTCTTTCAATTATCTACCAAATTCTCATCAAATATTTTTTCTATATTCATTTCTATCCTGAATCTTCATCATCGAAATTTAATCATCCATTCTGTAGAGAGCATCAGTATTCCCAAGTGGTTCAGATCAAATCAAGCAAGAAGACACCACTGTATCAGGGCATCAGTGATTTTAGAAGCAGACAAGAAGAAATGAATTCTCCAAGATCTGCCAGAAGACAGAGTCTGAATGATAGGGATGACATTGATTCTGCTACATATCAGATGTTCAAGAAAATGATGATTAGGATGATGTCTGAGCAAGCTGAAGACATTTTCAGAAAGGCTCCCATCAAGGAGAAGACATCTGCCTCCTTCTCTCAGAGTATCACTGGTAAGAGCAACGAGCGATTCAGTGCATGTCTGCCCAATATTTTATTCTCGCCGATGTCCTCTATCATCGTGGATTCAGTTCTGAATATTCCAAATGCCTAGACGAAGAAGAAGCCAAAGAAGTTGTTCAAGAAGCACATGAAGGCATTTGTGGTGGTCACGTTGGCTACCAAACTCTTGTCAAACAAATCATCCGAGCAGGATATTACTGGAGAACTATGCAACAAGATTGCTATCGTTTTGTGAAGAAGTGCGTTCAATGTCAGATGCATGCACCTTCCATTCATGCGCCAACAACATATTTACAATATGTCATTTTGCCATGGCCATTTTCTATGTGGGCTTTTGATGTTGTAGGCCCCATTACTCCTTATGCTTCAAATGGCAACAAAAATTTTCTTGCCGCAACAGAATATTTTACTAAATGGGTAGAAGCAGTCACTCTACGCACAGTAGAAGGTCGACATGTGGTCTCATTCATCCACAAGAATATCCTATGTCGTTTTGGCATACCACATGATATTGTGTTGGACAATGGCAGTTATTTCAAGAATGAGAGAATGAGGACATTCTGCTCAAAAATCAGAATTCATCATCATTTCTTCGCTCTTTATTATCCTCAAGGGAATGGTCAAGCAGAAGCCACCAGTAAGATTCTTATTAGAATCTTGGAGCGAACTTCAAAAACAGTTCGTGACTGGCATGAGAAGATCCATGATGCATTGTGAGCATACGGAATCATCATTCGAACTCCAACTAATGCTACTTCGTCAGAACTTGTCTACGGAACTGAAGTAGTATTGCCTCTACAAGTTCAGAAACCTGCTCTAAAATTTGCATCACTTTTAGAATTACCTCTTGATCAGTATCAGCAACAACGACTGGTATAACTTGATTTGCTCGATGAAAGAAGACTCAAAGCAGCAGAGCACGCTCAATCATATCGTCAGAAGATAGTCAGGCAATATGCAAAATTTTTTATTGAAAGGAAATTCTGAGTCAATGATCTAGTGATCAGATCAACGACCTATCTCAAGCACCGCCCGGGTGGCAAGTGGTCGCTGAATTGGGAAGGGCCCTATGTTGTTGAGGAAACATTACCCCGCAATTCATATCTGCTTATCAATGCCGATGGTGTGGAATTATCAGACCCCATCAATGCTCAACATTTGAAAATTTTCTATACTTAAATCCTCTATTCCATCATTTGTAATTCCTCAATATATTTTCTTCAATAATGGTCAAATTCTTCTTTCCAAGTTACACTGGGGCATTATTTTAAAAATTTGTCTTCAAAACATTCTGTATGCAGGCAGGATCAAACAAATCTCTCATTTTGCATACATGTGCATTCATTTACATCATTTTGCATACATTTGCATTCATTTACATTTACATGCATTCATTTGCATCCATTTACATTCATTTGCATCAAATTCATTTCCCCTTCAGGTTAAGGGATAAACCTGAACATCCCCTTCAGGTTAAGGGATAAACCTGAACATCCCCTTCAGGTTAAGGGATAAACCTGAACCACCCATTCAGGATAAGGGATAAATCCTGAGACCCCGACAGTTGTTTAAGTCATTGTGAGAATGAAGACTGAAAATCTCTCATCAGAATCAGTTGGGTAAAATTTTCTAAATCCAGTGTTCGTGCTGGTAAATTTTCAAAAAAATCCAGTGTTCGTGCTGGTAAGATTTTCAAAATCCAGTGTTCATGCTGGTAAAATTTTCTAAATCAAGTGTTCGTGCTGGTAAATTTTCAAAAAAAAAAAAAATCCAGTGTTCGTGCTGGTAAGATTTTCAAAATCCAGTGTTCGTGCTGGTAAAATTTTCTAAATCCAGTGTTCGTGCTGGTAAGATTTTCAAAATCCAGTGTTCGTGCTGGTAAGAATTTCTAAATCCAGTGTCCGTGTTGGTAAATTCTTCAAAATCCAGTGTTCGTGCTGGTAATTCTTCCAAAAACAGTATTCGTACTGATCTATTTTCAAAATCTAGTACTTATACTGGTTCATTTCCAAAATCCGGTATTCACACTGGTACATCTTTCAAAATCCAATTTTTATTGGTCAAACTTTCTAAATCTGGTTTTACTGGTTAATGTTTTCAAACCTAATCCATGCTGATCTAGTCTTCTTGCGGGATTCGAGTTCCGACTCGAATTTTCTTTCCTCTGGGATTCGAGTTTCAACTCGAATTTCTTTCCCTTCTGAATTGGTCTAGAAGATTAGAGTTCCGACTCGAATCTTCTTCCAAATCCAATTCAAATGTCCTAGAATTGGTCTAGAAGATTAGAGTTCTGACTCGAGTCTTCTTCCAAATCCAATTTCAAATATCAAATTTCAAAGTTCCAAATTCTAATTTCGGCCCTCGGGCCACCCAATTTCCAAATTTCCAATTTTGACCTTCAGGTCAATCAATTTCCAAATTTCTAATTTTGACCTTCGGGTCAATCAATTTCTCAATTTCCAATTTCCAAGTTTCAAATTCCAAATTTCCAATTTTGACTTTCGGGTCAATCAACTTCAATTTCGACTTTCGGGTCAATCAATTTCAAAATTTCCAATTTCCAATTTCCAATTCCAAAATTTCCAATTTCCAATTTCCAATTTTGACATCCGGGTCACCCAATTCTCTATTTCAACCTTCGGGTCACTCAATTTCTAATTTTGACCTTCGGGTCATTCAAATCCTCAATTTCGACCTTCGGGTTATTCAATCCTTCAATCATTCTCCTGCCTTCGGTTTACAACTTTGTCAATATCTATCACTTTCCAAGCCTTCGGGTTACAATTTCATTAATGTCAATCATTTTTAAATCAACAAATCCTGCTTTCGAGCTGGTCGGTCAACAAATCCTGCTTTCTAGCTGGTCGGTCAACAAATCCTGCTTTCGAGCTGGTCGATCAACAAAATCCTGCTTTTGAGCTGGTCGGTCAACAAATCCTGCTTTCTAGCTGGTCGGTCAACAAATCCTGCTTTCGAGCTGGTCGGTCAACAAATCCTGCTTTCGAGCTGGTCGGTCAACAAATCCTGCTTTCGAGATGGTCGGTCAATAAATCCTGCTTTCTAGCTGGTCGGTCAACAAATCCTGCTTTCGAGCTGGTCGGTCAACAAATCCTGCTTTCGAGCTGGTCGGTCAACAAATCCTGCTTTCGAGCTGGTCGGTCATCAAATCCTGCTTTCGAGCTGGTCGGTCAACAAATCCTGCTTTCGAGCTGGTCGGTCAACAAATCCTGCTTTCGAGCTGGCCGGTCAACAAATCCTGCTTTCGAGCTGGTCGGTCAACAAATCCTGCTTTTGAGCGGGTCGGTCAACAAATCCTGCTTTCGAGCTGGTTGGTCAACAAATCCTGCTTTCTAGCTGGTCGGTCAACAAATTCTGCTTTCGAGCTGGTCGGTCAACAAATCCTGCTTTTTAGCTGGTCGGTCAACAAATCCTGCTTTCGAGCTGGTCGGTCAACAAATCCTGCTTTCGAGCTGGTCGGTCAACAAATCCTGCTTTCGAGCTGGTCGGTCAACAAATCCTGCTTTCGAGCTGGTCGGTCAACAAATCCTGCTTTCGAGCTGGTAGTTCAACAAATCCTGCTTTCGAGTTGGTAGTTCAACAAATCTTGCTTTCGAGCCGGTCGGTCAATAAATCCTGCTTTCGTGCTGGTTAGTCAAAACAAAACCTAACTTTCAAGTTGATCTCTTACTAAAGTATTTTCAGGATTCAGTTTAGTCATGGATGTGTTGCGTAGTGCTTCAGATGCTCGCTCTTACCAAGGATTTCAAGAAAATTTTGCCAATTTGTCACTAAATATTTGTTGATTTCAAAATTTTAATTGCACAAAAACATTGCTTCAGAATACCTTCAGTATTACTTTCAAAAGGACAAAGCTTTCACGAAGAAGGATTCAAAATTCAAATTCTTTCTATTGGCTAACCAAAAGGATGAAGAATAAATCCCCGATATGGCCAGCAAAGGAAATTCAATATTGTTGCAAAGCCATAAGTGATCGGTATTGATCACAGTCAATGGTACATTTTTAAAGATCATTCTTGGAAAATAAAGCAGTCGAAATATTCTGGGTGATACAGAAAAATCCATTCAATCTATATATCTCCTCAATCACCTAAAGCTGCAATTAAATATCTGCAAAAGGGATCTCTCAACTGTCATCAAGATGAAGACGAATTAGGCGAGTAGACCCCCGGGGCCAAAAAAGATTTGGATCATCTCCAAGATGAAGGAGTTTGTGACAGATCCTTCCAGGGAAAGTTCAAAGCACCGTCAAGATGAAGGCGACTGCGATGAACCTCCCGACAAACCCTAAAGGATATTTAATTTCTGCTACATCAAGAGATTTCCAAACAAAGAGCCAATAACTGTCAATATAATCCCTGGGAGAAAAGAAGGATCAGAGCATCTCCAAGATGAAGGAGTTTGTGACGTACCCTTCTAAAAAAAAAGAGAGAGAAAAGTCGGGACATCTCCAAAATAAAGGATGATGTAATAAAATCCCACAAAGCCCAAGAGAGCCATAATTCTGGCAATAAAAAAAAAAGAATGGGCAGAAAGATCATCATGAGAAAAGAATCCCAGGATATCAGACTGCCAAATCTGCCAAGAATCTTCTTTAAATTTTGTGAAATTCTATTATCAATATTCTTTCACCAATTGCTTTCACAATATCAAGAATACTCTCTTTTTTGTTCATATCAAGGAAATTGATAGCTTCCTTGAAAGAAAGTCAATCGCAAGCAATTTAAATTCGAATCTTAATTCGACGGAGTTAAGCCCAGTCGAAGATAATACTTCAGGTAGAAAAGAGGGAATATTTTGAAAACAATGTGAATCACTTTCAATTATTTTGAATCAACAACAATTTTCAACATTTTGACAATATTTTCTAGCTATCCTGGCGTGAAGCGAGAGCTTGAGGTTCATCTTTGGCGCATCCTGACATCAGTTGTTATCCCTTTTAAGGACTTGATAATGAGAGTTTTCAAGATTCCTTCCCTTCTGTTGGTATAATCTGAGCGCATGGGCTCTCAGATTCGCACACTTCCCTGTGTCCCCACTGTCCCACCATAGACAGTCCAATTTCGTCTTGAGGTTAAGCCACCAATCATTTTCTCACAAAAGGTCACCAATTTCAAAAGTTATTTAGTCTCAGCAATGAGGCACTCAAAATCAAACCCCTTTTCAAGCTTTAGGGACCCCAATTTCATCCTTTTGCAAAACCCCTATCGGATTCATTGTGCGGAAATCCGAAGGTTTCATCATGGTTTCTTCCTTCGAGGAATTCATTCCATTTTCTGCCCAATCAGAATAAGGGTACAAACCTAAGCCTCAATCAATGAGGTATTTCATTTTCCGCCCAATCAGGATAAGGGTACAAACCTGAGCCTCCTTTGATGAGATATTTCATTTTTCGCCCAATCAGGATAAGGGTACAAACCTGAGCCTCCTTTGATGAGGTATTTCATTTTTCACCCAATCAGGATAAGGGTACAAACCTGAGCCTCCTTTGATGAGGTATTTCATTTTTCGCCCAATCAGGATAAGGGTACAAACCTGAGCCTCCTTTGATGAGGTATTTCATTTTTCGCCCAATCAGGATAAGGGTACAAACCTGAGCCTCCTTTGATGAGGTATTTTATCTTCCGCCCAATCAGGGTAAGGGTACAAACCTGAGCCTCAATCTGATGAGGTATTTCATTTTCCAATCAGGTTAAGGGTTAAACCTGAGCCTCATTTTGATGAGGTATTTCATTTCCCGGTCAGGTTAAGGGTTAAACCTGAGCCTCATTTTGATGAGGTATTTCGTCTCCCAATCAGGATAAGGGTACAAACCTGATCCTCCTTTGATGAGGTATTTCATTTTCCGCCCAATCAGGATAACGGCACAAACCTGAGCCTCCTTTGATGAGGTATTTCATTTTCCGCCCAATCAGGGTAAGGGTACAAACCTGAGCCTCATTCTGATGAGGTATTTCATTTCCCAATCAGGTTAAGGGTTAAACCTGAGCCTCATTTTGATGAGGTATTTCATTTCTCGGTCAGGTTAAGGGTTAAACCTGAGCTTCGTTTCTACACGAGGTATTTCTGTCCCATTCAGGTTAAGGGCAAAACCTGAATCTCACTTCTTTTGAGGTAAAAATTTTCTTCTTTATTCTCCATTTCATATCTACCATTTTCATCAAGGCTAATATTTTCATATCCAGTTAGATCCTTCTAACTGGGGCATTTTTATAGCCCAAATTTGGTGTGTTTTCTTTGCCACTAAGCTCGTCTTCAAGCCGGCTTAGTAGCAAAGAGGGGCATCTGTAAACACCCCAAATTTTCCACATCCATTCTCAAATAACCCTCCTCGTGCAGTGCCAACCCTGTTAGGTCAGTGTAGGAGTCAAACCCCGAGTCAGTTTCAGAAAATCACCATTTTACCCCTAGGTCATCCCGGACCCCAGTCAGTTGGAGTCAACAAAGCTCACTGGTCAGTTCAAAACATTTAGAATATCAATCATCTCAAGCTCATCTGAGCTCACAATGAACAGACCATTTTCATTTCTGACCATTACTGCCAAAATGGGATCATCTCTTCAGAAATGAGCTCATTTCTCACTCAAATCCAAGCCAATTGTCTCTGAGTCAGTCATTCATAGTCAGTTATACTCCCCAGAGTCTAACTTGAGCTCACCAGAAGTTCAAGCGCTCCAGTTTCAGTTCAAAACCATTTCCAAGTGTCCAGGAGCCCATTTTAGTCCATTTCAGCTCTTTCAACTGAAATTGAGTCGAGTTCAGCCAATTGAGCTAGTGTTCAAGCTTCGATTTTAGTTCACCTCAGTATTACTGACCTTTGATTTAGCTCAAACCCAGTTCAGGTTCGTAATTCACTTCATTCCAATGACCATTCCATACCATTTCTCTAAAAATGGCAGCTTTTCTTGAAAATTCAGTTGGAAAGGTCAGTTGAGTCAGTGTCCGGTGAGTTCATTTGAGTTCTGAAACTCTAAAACCCAGCTCAATCCAGTTCATTTCAGTTGAATCCAGCTCAAACCCTAATTTTCAGTGTTACTCTAGCTTGGCAGAGCTCGAAAATCATTTCTTCAACCATTTTTGCAAATTTTGTCAATTTTAACACTTTTTGAACTGGTACAAGTGTCAATCGGGGTCTAACATCCAAAATTCTTCATTCAGGGTTAGCATTTCGCATAGCATTTCATGTCATTTCTCATCATTTCATATCATTTCTCAGCATTTCATAACATTTCATCACATTTCATTCCATTTTCGAAGTCCAGAACTCCAGTTTTATAAATTTCAATCCAGATTGAGTTTTAAAAGTTTTCAGAAATCAATTTCAAACCCTGGGTTTTCAAAATTGACATTTTTACCCCCAAGATTCTAAATTTGGAAATATTTTCTCGAGAAAAACAATATGGATTTCTTTCAAAGTTAAATTTTCAAATTCTATACTGGATTTGCTTTGCAACGAGATATTAAACTTCAAAATTCAAGCTCATTTCAAAACCTGCCAAAAATAGCTCATTTCGTTTGGAAATATTTTCTCGAGAAAAACAATCTGGATTTCTTTCAAAATCAAATTTTCAAATTCTACACTGGATTTGCTTCGCAACGGGGTATTGAACTTCAAAATTCGAGCTCGTTTCAAAAACTGCCAAAAATAGCTTGTTTTGTCTGAAAATAGATTTGGAAGCATTTTCTCAAGAAAAACAATCTGGATTTCTTTCAAAATTACATTTTTAAATTCTACATTGGATTTGCTTTGTAACGGGGTATTGAACTTTAAAATCCGAGCTCGTTTCAAAAACTGCCAAAAATAGCTCGTTTCGTCTGGATTTTTTTTGAAAAGACTATTTTACCCCTTTAATTGTCAAAATGAATTTCAAAAGTGGAATTTGGACCCGCTCTGAGATGGCCCATCCATTTGCATTTTCTTGTTTTAATTTATAAGAAAAAAAAATTATCTTTTTCTTTATTTTTTTTGTTTGTTTTATTTTATTTATTTTAATTTTTTTTAATTATTTTATTCTTCCTAAGGTGGGACCCACAAGGGGGTCACCCAAACCTCCAGCCCATTTCCTTTCTTTCTTCCTCCATTTTCGTTTTTTTATATTTATATTTTTATTTTTCTTTTCTTTTCTTTTCTTTTCTTCTTTATTTCTTTTCTTTCTTTTTTTTTCCTTTTTCTTTCCTTTTCTTTCTTTCTTTCTTTCTTTCCTCTCCCTCCACTCACGTATACCCCTTTTCAGCCCCCTTCTTTTCCTCTTTCACTCTCCTTTTCCTCCCTTTCTTTCCTTTTCTTTCTCCCCTCTTCTTTCCTTTTCCTTTTCCTTCTTCCCTTCCTTACTCCTTTCTTCCTACAAAGCCATACGGCTGTAGCCTTGGGCATTACACAGCCTTCTTCATTAATCAATGGTAACTTAGGGAAAGATATCATCTTTCCTAAGTTACCAATCAAAAACAAAAAGGAAAAAAAGAACGGCTGGCCTCCCAAGCTCAATTCACGTCTCTCTCTTTCTCTCTCTCCCTTGAGCTCTCTCCTTCTCTCTTGGTTGTCGCAGCCACAACAACCATCCTCCTTGTAGCAGCTCCTCACCATTGCTGCAACATCCACAGCAGCTTCTCCACCTCTCCTTCCTTGACAGCACCACCTACACTTGATGCAACCCATCTTTCACCACAGCACAACAGCTTCATCTTCAAGTTCCAGCAAGCTCCTCCCTAATCAAGGCAGCAACAACATACTATCATCATTAGCTCCAACTTCCATCATTGCAGCACCTTCAAACTTCAAGATCTCCACAGCAGCAGCCTTCTCCAGCCACCTGTGTCAACCACACTTTGACAGCAACACAACCACCTTCACCAGCTGGACCTCCTTCCTCTAGCCATTCTTCCCAGCCGGTTCAGCCACCTTAAAGCCCAGCTCCCCCTTTGCTTCAGCCACATCAAGAGGCTCCTTGCTCACCCTTTGCTACCATCCTCTCCTCCATAGCAGCATCAACTACTCTAGCCGACAGCTCCACCTCCTTTGCAGCAAGGCGCCACCACCAGCCGGACCTCCATCCAGCTACAATCCTCATTCACCACAGCCCAGCAACAGCCCCTGGGCGATCAGAATCTTCTCCCACTCCAGGTCTCCATTGCTCCAGCTTGCTACCTTCAGCCCCTCGTTTCAAGCCCCAACGCTCTTCCAAACTCCCACGCAGCCTCTTCAAGTCCAACTACCAATCCAAGCGAGCACAAGGTAAGGCTATGTTCCCCATTTGTGTTGAACGATCTCCTCTAAAATATTTACCCCTTTAAGATGTTGAATCCCATATGAAAACACAGATTTTAGGACAGGTTTTGCGTGGTTGAAAGTTCTTATTTTCTATGATAAGGCTACATAGGTGAGATGATCCATCCCTTTGATGGACCGGATCTCTCACTAATAGCCAATATCAAGTCAACTTCGTACATCCCCATTTTTTTTTTTCTTTCTTCATTTTAAACATTATATTTATGTTAAATATGCATTTTAGGCATCTCATTAATTTAGTTTTATTATTTTATTAGTAGATTATTTAATGTCCTTAAGATTTGTATTAAAACTTGTAGATGTTAATTTCAGCATAAGTTGCAGTCATTATTTTACATAGATTTTCGTTTCAATAAATCCAAAAAAAATATTTGTAGTTAGGTTTATTTGTCGAAGATCTCATGTTAGAAATTTAGATCTGTTTGAGTTATGGAACCTTATCAAAAAAATCGAATCCCAAGCTGGGATTTTGGACTTCTCTGAATTTTCAGTTTCTGCTTTAGCAGACAAAAACCTCCGACACCACCCTTGTGGAAGATCCGTATTGTCCTTCAAAAATCACATTGGATTCATAATTGAATCTACTTATGATCTGGAAATTTTTAGAATTTTCCTGGCAGTTTTGATCACTGTCAAAAATCAAATTTCCCAGACCCCTGGGAAAATCTTGATTTTCTTTTGTCAGGGTATAGACAGACCCTAATGCATCAAGTCCGCCCAATCCGTAGTCTGTCTGCAAAAACTTTCAACATGAAAGTTGTTACTCACATAGTGTTCTGTCAGTGCTCAAAGTTTGGGAATTTTTTGAACTGTTTCAGTATTTTTTCCGAAATTTGCAATTCTGTCTGACAGATTTCAATATCCCGAAATTCCAGAGATTCGGGTCTCTGATAACAGCATGCCCTTGTCCAAACCGTAACCCGAATCCAAATTCTGTAAAAATAGGAAATCTTACTATGTTTGTTAGAGACATTTTCTCACAATTTCAGCCTTTTTCCCATCTGTCTACCATTTTTCTCATGTTTTCTACCGAAACCTATCTGTTTCCCCTAAATCCTAGAGTCGCCGGATTCCGATCCGACTTGCCGGAGTGGTACAGCTTCGACCGTAGGTCAAAACCAAAAAGTGTTAAAGGAAACAATCCTTGCCTTACTGTCCTATGTCACCCCATGAAATTTGGGAAATTTTTATGGAACTTTGATATCCTAAATCCCCTTTAGAATCAACATTTTAGGCAAAAATCATAAAATTTTGGGTTTTTATTTGAATTTCCATTTTGAAAATACAAAAAAAATTAGATTTTCGAGATCCATTATGTTTCTAGGGTTATTTTAGGTGTCTATGCCAAATTTGGTTTAATTCCAAGTCCATTTGCTTCATGTGTGAGTTTATCTTTAAATTCAGAAGCGAAAAATAGGCGAAAATCAGGTTAAATGTGATTTTTTATGATATTTTTGTCATGTACACAAGCATGTAGAATCATATTAGGGTTAATTTTAATCTCATTTGCATTTCATATTTTTCAATTTTGCAAAATTTATTTCAGAAAACCCTGGTTTCAAGGCCATAGTCTTGTTATCGGGGGTATTTTGGTCATTTTGACCTAAATTTCGAAATTTCAATTTCTAATTCTCCAAAATTTCATGCATATCATCATATTTCATCATATTATGTTTGATTTATTTCATTTGATTTTCAAAATTCCAAAATTTACAAAAATTCTTTCAGAAAACCCTGATTTCAAGGTCATCAGGGGTATTTTGGTCATTTTGACCACAATTTCGAATTTTCAAGTTTATTTTCAAAATTTATTCATTATTTATTATGTTTATATCAAAGGGGGTATGACTTTGGGTTTATATCTGAATAATATCCGATAATTTCCTATATTTTTTGATAAATTCAGAAAAACCTACATTTTTGTGCTAACCTGGTTTTCCAGTTTTGCAGGAATATTCAAGAAGAAGACTTAGCCATTTTATTTATTTATTTTATTCAATTCAATGTAAAAATAAATGTAATATTTGAAATAAGAGTTACATTTCTGCTTAGAATAGGGCTGCATTGCATATAGTTTAATTTATGTAGATTTTAATATGTGATGTATGATTCATGCACATTATTTCAAATTCACTATGGTTTACACGAATGACACGTGCACAAGCTTTTATGGAGTTTATAAACTCGGTGGGATTCGTATTTATGGCCATAGTCAGAATACGAAGAAAACCAAGATTTATGATCTTTATATCAGCCACATTCAGCCTACACTCTTAGGCTAACTTCAAAAATGCATTGCATTTTTCAAAACTTCAAAAGGATTTCTCAATTCCTCAATTAAAATTCCCTTTTCAAATTCATATTCATTCATTCATCTCATTCATTCATATCATTCAAATTGCATTATTTTCAAACTCATTTTCCAATTTCAATTTTAGAAAATTTAATTTTCTCAAGAATTTCCAAGTCTTTCTCAGGATCTGATTTTCTCAAAATCCTAAGTTTTCAAATGACATTTCAAAGCATTTCCCAAGTTCAAATCAAGATTTTCCTATGTTTTCAAATTCTCAAATTTCAAAATCCCAAGTTTTCAGAAATTCATTTTCTCATATTTTCCAGTTTTCTTGAGAATTCATTTTCCATTTCAAAAGTCATTTTCCAATGAATTTCTTAGATTTTCTCAGAATTCTCAAATCCATTTTCTCAGAAAAGCAATTCCAAATTTCAAAATCGTTTTTCTAAAGTTCAAATTTTCCTGAGAAATCACTTTCCAATGCAAATTTCTGATTTTCAATAAAATTCAATGATTTTCCCAAAAATTCCATTTTCAAGCACTTTCCAGTCCTTTTCTAAATGCATTTTAATTTTCCAAAGCAAACATCATAATTTCTCAAACTTGCATTTTTCAAAATTCCATAGCACAAGCCTGATTCTTTGTGCATTCTAGGAAAAATAGAGCATAATTTAGATATTTGAGTCAAGTTAAAGCACATAATTGGTCCTTGGTTCAATTACCCCTGGTAAAGGTGCCAGGAACGGTTGAACCTCGTACCGACAGGCGGATCCCATTCCATGGAATTTTCCCGCAAATTTTCAAAACGGAGGCGAGTATTTTTCAAAACTATTTTCAAAACTTTGGTCGAGTTTGACTCGCGAAATTCGTTTCTCTCTCGCAAGGGAGGGGAAAATTTTTGCGATGATAACATAGCCCCAACACTTACACTTCATCTCTTTTTGTTGTTTCACAGTATTACCCCTGCACCTTTTTATGCTCTCCACTACTCTCCACTTAACCTGTTCACATTTTCTTTGCACTTTCTTTACACTGCACAACCACCCTGTAGTTGTATCCCCAGTTGCCTTCACTACCATCAACACACACCCTCTTGTTGAGTGCCTTTATTAGCACTTCACTTGCATTTTATGCAACAGCGCCCAGCCCTGTTGGGGTTGTTCTTTCAAGGTATCTGCAACAATAATGTTGTGATTTTCATGTATCCATAGCCATGCCAACACTAATGTGGCTCCCATTTTCGCGCCTTTAGCAGTGTTTAAACCTGTTGTGATCCTCCTGTCACCTACTAGCAGCTTCCATGTAAAATTACAGCACCATGGTGCAAAACCCTCAACTAGTTCACTGTTGTCATGGGGATCTTGTAACAAATTACCCACTGTCATATATCACAGCCCCTTATATCTTTAGCACCCTCCATCTATGCCACCCATTCTCAACACCCCATGTATGTTCACAACAGTGGTAAACACTGTTGTGATTCCCTGTACACCACCAATGCCCAGCACACTGCTACAATACTATTTGCAGCAACATCACCGTGCTTACAGCAGTAGGTGTAAGGTCATCCTCACTCCCATCTCAAACACAACCACTACTCTTTGCTTTGCAAAGTGATATACAGTCCATCTTTCACTGGAAATCGTTTTATATGAAGATTACGTTTAGGCAATACGTGGATAATCCTTCATTAAACATGTACATATGTTTAGGTAGATATCCATGAATTTCTATTTTGTGAATACGTTTTTCCTATGTGGGGGTTTTTCACTAGCATAATGTATATTCATTTCTTCCTACGTATATACACTTCATCATTGACATAAGTACAAATCTTCTAGCATTTGCCTTATAGATTCAAGATTATAAACCTCTTTGTTATATGCATCCTTTACTTTGTGTTAACTTGCATTTTGCAGAAATTAGGCTATTTTCCTTCTTAGATTAAGAATGTGAATCTCAATTTCATTCTGGTAAACAACTAGATATTAAATACAAACTTTACATTTCAGCACTAGATAGAATAAATAAACATAGTCAATGTCATGAATGACTTGTTTTCATGCTTTTTGCTTTTTCTCAAAATCTCACAAATGGGAACACGAATGGCACGTGCACTATTTCGTAAAAGGTAATTAATCCTAAGTTGACGATTTACATCAATGGCCATAGTCAGGATGTAAACAAGACTTAGGATCTTTATCTTTTATAAAATAACACTGGATCCACACATGATCCTTTTCAAAATTCATCATATTTTCCTTAAATATTTTCTTCTTTCTATCAAAGTTTGAATTAAAATTAATTCAATATATATACCAATGGCCATAGTCAGGGTATATATTGAGAGTTAATTTCATTTTAAACTCTATAAAAGCACAAAAATATGTTTTATTCTTCACCTGAATTTAAATATAGATTATTATATAATACATTCAATGACCATAGTCAAGGGTGTATTATATTTTCAATCTTATTTCAATTCATGTAAAGAATGAAATACGATTTTCAAAATCCAATTTCAAAATTTAAAATTCATTCATCATTTAGGATAGAACTGCATCATATCTTCAAAAATACCTTTTTCAAAACTCCAAGTGATGTAAATATCTTTTTCAATCAATCCTTAATTCTTATAAAATTCAATTCACCCTTTCATTTTTAAATTCTATTTCATTTTTTTTTTAATCTCAAAGTTCAAATTAACCTTGAGATTTCAAATTCATTTTATATTCAAATTCAAAAGTTCCAAATTCATTTTAAATTCAAAACTCCAATCAAATTCAAAGTTCAATTTAACTTTGAGATTCTTTTCATTTTCTAAATTCCAAATTCAAAGCTCCAAATTCAGGTCCAAATTGACTTTGAAATTTATTCAAGATTCAAATTCTAAATTTCATTTTTCAAGTTCAATTCAAACTTGGAAGTTCTTGATTCATCTTCTGAATTTAACAACTCCAAATCCATTTTAGGATCCAGGATTCAACATTCATATCGGATCTCAGACTTCAGATCGAATTCCACCTTAGGATCCAGAATCCAATTTCACTTTAGATCTCAGGCTTCAGATCCAATTCCACTTTAGGATCCAGAATCCAATTTCACTTTAGATCTCAGATCCACCATCCATTTAGGATCCAGAACCCAATTCTATTTTGGATCTCAGACTTCAGATCCAAATCCATGTTAGGATCCAGAATTCAACTCTACTTTGGATCTCAGACTTCAGGTCCAAATCTATGTTGGGATCCAGAACCCAGTTCCACTTTTGGATCTCAGACTTCAGATCCAAAATCCATCTTAGGATCCAGAATTCAATTCCATTTCCAATTCTAGATTTCAAATCCAATTCCATCTACAGATCACATATGAATTTCTTAAATTCATCTCTATTTTTTAAAACACCATTTGGATTTCTCAGATCCATTCTAAATTTCAAACTTCAAAATCTAAATTCAATTCCATCTCAAGTATTCATTTCCTTTCCTAAATTCAAGTTCAAATTCAAAGTCTATTTCCGACTTTGAAACTTCATTTCTTTTCATTTTAAAGCTTCAAGTCATTCTTTCTCAAAATCAAGATTTATTCTTCCAACTCTGATTTACTTTAAAGACTTAGAACTTCTCTGATCTATCTCAAGTTCTAAGTTAGATTCAATCATTTCTTCACTCTCTTACCAAGTTCATCTCTGAATACTTGGAAATTTTCAAACATCTTTTCAAAAAGAGCATACAGAATAAAGCACATTTTTGTGCTTTTATAGAGTTTAAAATGAAATTAACTCTCAATATACCCTGACTATAGCCATTGGTATATGTTTTGAATTAATTTTAAGTTAAATTCTGATAAAAGAAGAAGATATTTAAGGAAAATATGATGAATTTTGAAAACGGATCCAGTGTGGATCCAGTGTTATTTCGTAAAAGATAAAAATACTAAATTTTGTCCACACCCTGACTATGGCCATTGATATGGATCATCAACTTAGGATTAATTTACCTCTTACGAAATGGAACACGTGCCATTCGTGTTTTCATTTGTGAGATTTTGCAATAAAAGAAAAAAAATGGTATGAAATAAGCAATTTATGATATTGGTATGCTCATACATTCTAATCTAGAGCAAGGAATGTAAATTCTCATTGATATCTAACTATTACAACTTGGGTTTGAATTGAAATGATAAAATTCCTAACTTTAGGAAGGAAATTGACAATCTCTAAGCTTTCCTGCAAAACAAAGTTAGTATGTGGCAAGAATGAAAGGATATGAAAAAAATACCATATTTGAAGATTCTACATATATATATATGTAATGTATAAGTATGCCTAAACTAATGAAAGATCTCTACATGAGGACGAAATGCTTCATATGGCTAAGGTAGTGAGTGCTGGAATACATAGGTGTTGGAAGATGTGAGTGGAAGGATGAAGGTACATGAAGTGAAGTGGGAATATCATTATCGTATAGATGCAGCAGTGTATGAAGTACAGGGTGCTGTGTAAGTGCTGGAGGGTGTAGCTGCTGTATACGGGAGAAGATGAAGTATGAAATATGATATGCTGTAAAGGGGGCATAAGGGTGCAATGTTAATGGTTGATAACATGGACCCCTTAACAGAAAACATGTTGCTTAACAAGTGGTCCGAAAGGAGTTGGGATGGTCATGGTTGTGGATCACATGGGCCTATGATGCTGGAGCTGGAAGGTAATGGTATAACCAAGGCTGGAAGAAGATGGCGATGAGCTGACATATGTTTGCAGAAATTCTGTACTGTTGATAGCAAACAATGAGTTGAGGTGCGATTGCAAATGTGGAGGAGATAGACAATATACATGTAATCTTTTGTGATGTACAGTTACTACTAGATGCAAGTGAAATGAAGTATACACAAATGTATATATTTAAGTACAAAACATAGAATATACAGGTGCAGAATTTACTGTTTACATGTGTGCATGTATGTGCAAGAGAGGAGATCATTCTTGAAGTAACAGAGCAATTGAGCTCAGACTTACCGAATCATATGTTTTAAAACAAATCGGGAAGTTTGATTTTAGATCAACCACGTTTCTAACCCCAATTCCTTAGATCATATGTTTCATCAACCCGTTGAAACAGGACTTTATATAAAAAAAAAATGGACATCTCATATCAAACCTGAAACCTGCCTTTGAATCCATGTGTTTTCATGGTGAATTCAATAGTAAACCAAAATTTTCACAAAGATGAACAACTACTTTTTAGCAAGTTAACACAAATAAATGACATATCACCTGAATTACTGTGGAGTGCAAGGGTAGCAGTGATATATAATGAAAGGTCTGCTGTAAACCAATCATATGCCAAGTGGTGATACAAGGGATGAAAGGGCTGTACTCAGGATTGAGATTTCAGAAAAAGGCAGGCCAACCAAAGAGAAAGATGCGAACCTACATTTAGATACACCGTTGGATTCCTGCACAAATTAGAAGAAAAGTGTGAAGCCCTTTCTCAATGAAACAGATAACACTATCTGCTGGTTTTGCTACCACTTTTCTAAGACCATATCATACCAATTTTTCGACTTCATAGGGGCAATATTACAGACTTTACTTGAAACAGTGTCCTGTTCACTTTAGTTACTTTAATACACATGCACGAAAAGGGAGAATTCACCTGGTTTGAGACACCCTTCATACTACTCTTTCTTGAGAGAATTCTGATCCATTATCTGTTATGTCACCATATCCAAATGATGTGGAAACTTTGCTGATTCAGGTGCCTTTTTAAGTCAGATTAACCTTCTATACTAACAGACCTAATGAGTCATCTGGACAGATTATCATGGCCATTCACATTTGCTAAAACCAAATCTATTTATTTTACAATGAGACGAAAGCCTGTCGGGATTTGCCATGAGCCTCCAGCCAACTATCCCATGTGCTTCTTTGAAAAATAAAATGAAAGCAAACGAGAAAAATCCATTACAGGATAATAAAAAAAAATGCATATTTAGACTAGACAGGACAATGACATCTGCTACTTCTAGAGTAAAATTATGAAACAAATGAATATTAATGGGATTGTGATCATCAAGATATCGCAAATGACCCGATTGAACCTGGAATTCATAGCTAGGCAGATGAAGATACTGGGTAAGAGGGGACAGGTGCATTGTTGTGTGGTTGACATGGAGGTAGCAACAAGTGGATGATGGTGAAGGTCTGGGATAGAGGTGAATTTTGAACCTCAGGCTCACCATGACCAATGGCAATGATCTTGTTCATATTACCTTCTGCGCCATAGTGTTTAAACATCACGATCCTTTGTATCTTTAGGCAACCATTTCAATACTCAGAGTTTTCAAGATCACCATATTGCAGAACTTCTCATTGTGAGTTGAGTTTTATTAAACTAATGTTGGGTGAAAGGGGGGGGATAATGCTATAATAAAATAAATCAGGAGAGGTATCCCGATATCACCATTCAAGGAAGAAAATGAAATCTAACGCTTATTAGTTACAGACAATATGACGCACCACATAAAGCAGTAAATGAAAAATAAATTAGATATTTGAAATAAACTGGGAAAATAGATAGGGTGACTGAGAAATTATGTACAATGAGCAGTTACCCTGAAATAGAAAATAATGAAGGGAATAACAGGGGATTAACGAAAGGTCGTTAATAGAAATCAAGGCTATCTGGAAGCAAAATGGAAATCAGAAAATAAATAGAAATCTAAAACAAAAGTAAAATTAAGAAGCAAAGTATGATCCGCAATGGGAACCGAACGAGAGTAATATAAGAAAAAAAAAGAACAGGAAAGAAAACAAAATGGGAACAAATCAAAATGAAATAAAATAACAATTGAAACTGATATGGAAACAGAGAGCAAAGCAACTCCAGGTTATGAGACAGAATGTCTCCGTAAAAATTGATCAAACAAATTAAAATATAGCGTCAAGCAGAAGCTAAACATAAACTAAAACAGGAAAGAAAACACTCAAAGATAAGAATGCGATTTAGAATCAGAATAGATATGAAATTGGAATAAAGAAGATCAGACGAGATAAAACTAGCTATAAACTGAAATCATAAAGGAAACAATGAAACATTTAAAGAAAAAGAAGAGAGGCAAAAAGAGAAAAAAATGACGAAGATCAGAAGAACGAAATCCGAAGATAGTAGAGAATTACATCAAAATAAAATCTCTCATATATTGAGATATAAAGGTCGATCATGAGAATATTGACAGAATTCGGATGTAAACCCACGAAACTTAACAGTAAATCGTAAATAGAGAAAGGAAACAATGTAGGGGTCGGGGACTCCGTTAATTTTGCACTGCTATGGACTGATTTGCTTATAAACAAATCGATAGCATAGGGGGTGCTTGAATGGGGACGAGTGAATAAATATAAAAAAAATAAATAAATCAAAGTAAACTAGAGAGATTAAAGAAATATGTCAGAAGAAAGGGGATTCACGGCTATTCAATGGAGAGATTAAAGGAAAAGAGAGAAACAGATACTTACCGAAGTGGGCTGCAGAGGGAAGATCTTTCCTGCTAATTGGGGAAGAGCCAGAAGAAGGCCGGAGGAAGGCAACCAGAAGAAATGAGATGGCGAGGTGGATGCTCGATAATGGATCCCCCTTATCGGGGAGATGCGCCTCCTGTTTTATAACAGGAGGCCGTTAGGTTTCTTTTAAAGGAGGTCCCCCTTAATTCAATTTTTTTCAAAAAGCTGGCCCTTCATGTTTTTCAAAATTTCAAAACAGAGGTTCTCTCGCCCTCTTCTTCAAAAGGGGTGTTTAAAGGCTAATTTTTTCTCGATTTTCTTTTCTATTTTTGAAATTTTTATTCTTTTTCTTTGCATTTTCTATATATATATATATTTTTTTGATGTTTTTGATATAAAATTTTGAAAACTAAAGGGTTTTCTTCATTTGGCAAAAATTTAAAAATATCTATCAAAGAAGTGTTTTATGAGAATTTGGGTTTATCTTTTGGGCAAATCTCTTCAGAAAATGAGTTCGGACTCGAGTTTTGAGAAAATGTTCGAGGTTTGAAAACTCGTATCAAGAAATACAACATGATGGATCTAAACGGATGTCGAATGGACTATCTGAGCTATTTAAAGGCTATTTTTGGCATTTTCTATAAATTTAATTTAAAATTTGAACAAGGAGATTCAGATTTGGATCTGAACAATGGATCAAATCCAAAATCAGTTTAAATATATGAAATGAATTTAATTTCAATAAAACTAGAGAAATGAACTAGAATTTAGATTTGAAATGACCCATTTGCTCAGAAAATGAATTTAGGGGCAGAAAGGGGATATTTAAAAGATTTTGAAAAATTTGGGGTGTTCACAGATGCCCCTCTTTGCTATTAAGCCGATTGAAAGCCGTGCTTAGTGGCAAAGAAAATGCTCCAAATTTTGAAAAATGTCCCAGTCAGCAGATCTAAACTGGGTGTGGAAGAATTTATTTGAAAGACATGGTTTTTCAGGTTTAAAACTTTATCCTTGAATGGCTTTGGGAAAACGAAACCCTCGAAAGTGATATGATTGAGTAGAAAATGAGGAAATCGTGATGGGACTTTGGGTGATGATCCCGAAATGATAAAAGATATGAGTTTTGATCAAGTCTCACAGGTGAGGCGAGATCAATCTTTGTGGAATGACTCAGGTTTAGCCCTTGACCTGGATGGGACGAATATATCTCAAAATAACCTGAATGGGGAAAGGGATATATGATGACCTTGATGGGACATTTTTGTGAAAATGCCTTGCGAGATGAAGTTCAAGTGTGGATCAAAGCATGGATTCCTCAATGGGAAGAACCATGATGGGACTTGGAAGGAAAACACCTCGTCGAAACGAGACTCAGGTTTAACCCAAACCTGAAAAAAGAAAATACCTCGAGGGGCGAGGTTCAGGCTTAACCCTTAACCTGAAGGGGACGACCATACGGAATCCTCGAGTGAAGAGACCAGGATGGGACCTTCGGAGTTTGAACGAACAAATCCGAAAAGGGGTTTTGCGAAAGGAGGAAGGAAATGGGGTTCCCTAAAGCTTTGAAAAAGGGATGAACTTGGACGTCTCATTGCTGAGACTGAAAATAGCTGTTGAATTTAATGACCTCTCGCAGAAAATACAGGTTTTGACCCTTAACCTGAGTGAGAACAACCACACGGATTTCTCGAAACCGTGATGGGACGGGAGAGATACTTCAACTGAATCAGGTAACTCTTCCGGAAAATGTGAGAAATGGAAAGTAAGGAGATGTGAGACAAAATGAAGGATGAATAAGGTAACAGAAGGTGAATCTTTCGATGGGGTGAAAGATGAATAAGGCAAATTTTTTTATCAAGAAGATGAATCTATTGACAAGGCAAAAAGATGGAATAGGGCAAATCTTTTGGACAGAAGAAGGTAAAAGTGAAATATGAAGATGGCGATGAAGATGGCAATCCTTTTAGTAAGGAGAAGGTAAAATATGAAGATATGAAGATGGCAATAGTAAGGAGAAGGTGAAATGTGAAATATGAAGAAGGCAATCCTTTAACAGGGAGAAGGTAAAATGTAAGATATGAAGAAGGCAATCCTTTTAACAAGGAGAAGGCAAGTCTCTCGACAAAGCGAAAGACGAGGAAGGCAATCATTTAATCAAGGAGAAAAGCAAATCTTTTGACAACGCAAAAAGACAGGGAAGGCGATCCTTTTATCAAGGAGAAGGCGAGTCTTTCGACAAAGCGAGAGATGGAAAAGGCAATCCTTTCATTAAGGAGAAGGCGAGTCTTACGACAGAGCGAAAGACGGGGAAGGCAATCCTTTTATCAAGGAGAAGGCGAGTCTCTCAATAGAGCGAAAGACGGGGAAGGCAATCCTTTTATCAAGGAGAAGGTGAGTCTCTCGACAAATCGAAAGACGAGGAAGGCAACCCTTTGATCAAGGAGAAGACAAGTCTCTCGACGAAACGAAAGACAGGGAAGGCAATCCTTTTATCAAGGAGAAGGCGAGTCTCTCGACGAATCGAAAGACGAGGAAGGCAACTCTTATGAAAGAGGGGAAGGCAACTCTTTCGACTACGCGAAGGAAGGAAAAGGCAACACCAAGATATATCCAAACAGATGTCAAGTTCTTATTTCTCATCAAGAAAGCTAGAAAATTTTGCCAAAATGATAACATTTATAGTTGTTTCAAGGTAATTGAAGGTAAGCACTTTTTTGAAAGACGTTCCCTCTTCCACCTAGAGTATTACCCCCAACTAGGTTAACTCTGTAGAATCTAGGATCAAAGTCAAATTTAGTTGTTGGTCTTCTTCAAGGATGCTATCAATTTCCTTGATATGAAAGGAAAGGAAACATTCTTAGCTTCATAAAAGTAATTGAATGAAAAGATATTGATAGAAGAATTTTACATAGGTAAAGAAGATTCTTTGCAGTTTGGGCAGTTTGATATCATGGACACTTTCCCATGATGATCTTTTTGCACTCTTTTGAGTAATGGGGCTTTCTTGGGTTTTTACATCATCCTTCATTTTGGAGATGTCCTGACTTTTCTCTCTTTTTCGGGGAAGGGTACGTCACAAACTCCTTCATCTTGGAGATGTTCCGATCCTTCATTTATCTCAGGGATTATATATGATGATATTGGCTCAAAGGTCTTTAGATGATAGCTGGAATCAAATATCTTTTAGGGTTTGTCGGTAGGTCCATCACATCCGCCTTCATCTCGACGGTGATCCGAACTTTCCCTGGAAGGATCCGTCACAAACTCTGTCATCTTGGAGATGTTTCGAATCTTCTTTGGCCCCGGGGGTCCACTCGCTTAATTCGCCTTCATCTTGACGACAATTGAGAGATCCCTTTTGCAGATATTTGATTTGCAGCTTAGCTAACTTGAGGAGACATGAATTGGGTAGGTTCTTTTCAGACTGCCCAGGATATTTCCACTGTCTTACTGCCAAAGAATAATTTTTAAGAATGTGCCATAGCTATGATCAATATCAGCTCATTTATGACTCTTCTGCATCATTGAATATATTTTTTTTACCGGTCATGTCGAAGATTTTTCTTCATCCTCTTGGTTGACCAACAGAAAATTTGGAGTTTGAGCCTTTCTTCACAGAAGCTTCACCCTTTTGGAAGGAATACTTAAGGAGATTTGAGGAAATTCTTTATGTAATAAAAGTTTGAGATCAACAACTGCTTTATGGCAATTTGACAAGATATTCCTGAAATCCTTGATGACGAAGCCTTTGCTTAACATCGAATTTTGACATATCAGTGGGATTCTGGGGAAGACTCCAACATGAGGCTGAATTCTGAAGGTAAATGTAAATTTAAAGTTCTGAAGGTAAGCTTGATATAAAACTGGATTTTGAAGGTAAGCCTTTGAAAGAGTATCCGAATCAGGACTCGGATTCTACAAGGAAAACAGGGAAATTCGAGTTAAAACTCGAGTTTTCAAAGGAAAACTGGGAGGTTCGAGTCGGGGCTCGAATCTCAAGGGAAAACTTGAAAGTTTTTATAGATTTTTGAAGGAAAGAAGACTCGAGTTAAGACCCAAATCTTCAAAGGAAAGCTAGAAAATTCGAGTCAGGGCTCGAATCTTAGGGAAAGAGTTGGAAATTCGAGTCGAAACTCGAATCTTAAAGAAGAATTGATGAGAAATTGATAGAAGATTCACAGAATTTGAGTAAATTTGAGGAAAGATTGTGACCTGAAGGCTAACTGATCGGTCAGCCAAACACTAGCACGAGGGCTAGGCTTACCTGTATGAGTATTGAATTTTTCAAAAAATGCCTCAGTGTAAGTACTGGGTTTTCTAATGGAGATTTGAAGAAAAAGGGGACATCGACATTCTTTAAGATACTTTGAGATTTGAGCAAGAGTGATTGTCGGTGTTTTCAGGATTTTCCCTTATCTTGAAGGGGAAATAGAATAGAATTTTTATGAGAATTTAGAAAGGAATGATTCAGGTTTATCCCTTAACCTGAAAGGGGAAAGGAATAAAATTTATATAAAAAAATGGAGAAGAAGAAAGGAAAGAAATTTTGAAAATTTATTTTGGAAAAGGATTCTCACAGGTAGCATTATTGCTCCTATGAGGGGTTTCAGAATTATGCCTTTATCCTGAATTTAAGAAAATTTAATGAAGGGAAATCGATATAAATCTAGAAAATCAATAAAGATTGGCAAAACTTGTATTTATGAAAGAATCCTCATAGGTAGCGTTATTGCTCCTACGAGGGGTTTCAGGATTATCCCTTATCCTAAATGGGAACAAGAATAGAATTTAAGAAAATTTAGCGAAGGCAAATTGATATAAATCTAGAAAATCAATAAAGATTAACAAACTTGTATTTACAAAAGAATCCTCATAGGTAGCGTTTGTTGCTCCTACAAGGGGTCACAGGATTTTCCCTTATCCTGAATGGGAGCACCTCGGGCAACGAGGGTTAGGTTTATCCCTTAACTTGAGCGGGAACACCTCGGACAACGAGGGTCAGGTTTATCCCTTAACCTGAGCGGGAACACCTCGGACAACGAGGGTCAGGTTTATCCCTTAACCTGAGCGGGAAAATAAGAATAAAGGAAATACCTCATGGGAAAGAGGCATCAGGTTTATCCCTTAACCTGAAAGGGTATAAAGATTGATAAAATTTAATGGAATTGAGGAAATATTGATAAACTTGATAAAAACTTGATAAACTTGAATAAAATGAATGAAACTGATAAAAATATCAAACTTAACTGAAAATTTATAAGATTTAAGAGAAAAAGGAGTTTTTTTATCCTGCCTGCATATGGGATCTTGGAAAGAAAATGTTCTTTTAGAGATAAGTGAAAAATCATTTTGGGAAGAAAATCTACCGTAAGAAGAATGATCAATTGCGAGAACTGATCCTTCAAATCAAACATGAGAGATCATCATGAGGGTCAAATTTTGAAGGCAATGGTTTGAAAATATATTTTTGAAGAAGAAGATTAACAATAGATCTGATTTCTAAAAACAACAGTTCAAGACTGATAATAAGATCAATACAAGGGTTGATCTTTGAAGATAATGTTTAAAAATCAATCTTGGAAGATAAGACCAACACAGGGGTTGATCTTTGAATATAATGATTTAAAACCCATTTTTGGAAGATAAGACCAATGAAAGGACTGATCTTTGAATATGACGGTTTGAAAAAACCAAACTTGGAAGACAAGACCAACACAGGGGTTGATCTTTGACTATAATGATTTAAAATCAATTTTTTGGAAGATGAGACCAATGCCAGGATTGATCTCTGAATATAACGTTTTGAAAAACCACTTTTGGAAAATATGATCAACACAAGATTTGAGACCTATTTTGGAAGATAAGACCAACACAAGGGTTGATCCTTCAACGCAATGGTTCGAAAACTTATTTTTGAAAACATGATCAACACGAGGGTTGATTTTTGACAAAGCTTGGACCGAAGAATATTTGAACTCTTTGGTCATAACGAAGACTTTTTGAAATTTCATGATTTTTGAAAAGGCCCTCATAGGTAATATCATTTCTCTCATGAATGATGTCAGGATTAGTCCCGCATTCTGAAAAGAACAGGAAAATGTGGTTTTAATAGAAGCCGATGAAGAGATTTTTGAAATATAGATTTTCAAAAGCAAATGCCCCTATGTGGCAGAGGAAGGAAGTATTGTGATGTCAGAGATATAAAGGAAAATTGACATTTCATTGATGTGTGAAACTGATAACAAAGAGCTGAAATATTTACAAATACTTTGACCAAAAGGTCACAAAAGGACTAGGCTGACTGACCCTCTACAAGGTGACTTTGGCAAAAAAGGGAGAAAAGTAGGAGAATTCTGACATCTTCAGTCTTCGGAGTAGCCGGGGAGAGACTTGGTCATGACGGCCAGGTCATCTTCCTCTTCGTCTTCAACAAAGAGACTCTTGTCGACGCAATCCTGAATAATATTTTTGAAGACGAAGCAGTGATCGGTGTCATGCCCCACTGCTCGATGGAACTTGCAGAACTGATTTGTGAACCTTCCCATGACCGTAGGAGGATCCGCGACTTTTGGGAGTTTAACCAATCCCTTGGCCAGCATGAATTCGAGGGCTTCTTCAAGCGTTCGCTTCAGAGGAGTGAACGCACGATCATTACTCCAACCTTCGCGCTTTATCTTTTCTTTCTGCGGAAAATTAGACTGAGATGGCTTGTTGTTCTGCTTGAAGACTTCTCCCTTTGAGTTGCGCCATGGTTCTGACCATTCTTGCTGTCATTCCTGTCTCTTATGTTGCTATCAAGATCTTTGCCAGAAGTATCAGCTGCATGAGTGAACTGCGCCTTCTTTTTCTGATCTTGGATATTTTTGGCCAGAGGCATGCCCTCGTAAAGCCCGCTTTCTATTCCTGCCTCGAGCCACTCGGCTCGCTCAATTAATTTGATAAAGGATTTTGCAGGAGAAGTGGCAATGAGGCTTCTCAGGGGCTGAGAGAAATTGTTGAGGATTATTTGTAATGCATGTTCTTCTGGAATGGGAACTTTCATCTTGTTGCAGGTACTTCTCCACCTGTGGATGAATTCTCCTGCTCTTTCAGTCTCATTCTGCTTTAAGTTGTAAAGGTGATTGAGCGTAGGTGAAACCTCAGTGTTAAATAGAAAACGCTCAATGAACAGATTTACCACTTTATCGAACTCTCGTAGTTCGATAGGATTCACATGATGAGCATACCATCTGGCTGCTACACCCTCCAGACTGCGGGGAAAACAGATGAACAGAGCCCTGTTATCTTTCCTAAAACGGCTGCACTCTGCATAAAATGTGGCTAAATGGGCTTTAGGGTTGCCAGTTCCATCAAATTTGAGAAACTTGCGAGGAAGATTCTCCAGGTTATCGTCCCCATCTAGACCATCATAGAAATCTTCGCCAGTGTAGGTCTGCTTGCCCTTACCCTTGGCTTGAATGTCCTTGATTGCTCGACTCATCTCCTTCATCTGCTGGCTCATCAGGTCCTCTGCTGGAGCCCCAGACTTGGGTTTGTTGACGGATTCAGGCTCTTCTGCAGCTATTTTTACGGACTGCTTTGGAGGATTCTGCTTGTAGACAATCTGCTCTTCTTCTTCTTATTCTTCCTCTACTGACTCAGATTCCTCAGAATTAGTGTCTGGCTGTACCTTCTTTCTGATGATTCTGACTTGCTTCTTTACAGGCTTTTTCCTCAGCTTGCTTTTAGGAACTGCCTCTTTCAGCTTGGCCTCGGCTTGCTCCGACATCATCCTTGCCATCATCCTTTGGAACATGTCATACATAGTGGGGTCGATGTCATCCTTCTTGCTCTGACTCTGTCCCCTGACTGATTTAGGAGAGCTTATCTCTTCCGCCTCACTGTCGCTGAGTTGAGGAACTGTTTCTTTTCCCCCTCTTGTCGTGACCATTTTTGAAATATCAGAGCTCCCTCTGCGGAAGAAAGAGGAGGTTTTTAGACCAAAGAAACTTCTTGGAGAAGTTTTGACAAGAGGAAGGATTTAGGTTGAAATTTAAACAATCGTATCCCATTACTAGGGATTGAGTCACCACAAAATTTGTGACAATTGTGTTGTTTACTCCACAAAGGAGAGTAACCAACTAAAATATGAAAGAAAATACCATTTTGAAAAGGATATCTCTTGACGGAAAGAGATTTTTATGAAAATATAAACAAGAATATAAAAACAGAAGAAAATAAAAGAAAAAATGGAATTTGAGAATAAATGGTAAGGATTTAAAATTTAAAGAACTTGCAGGCAGGATCAGAAGAATTTTTGAAGAAATGTAGAAGAAGAAGAAAAATACACCTAGGTTTTAGAAACAAAAGAAAATTTTTTGAAGTATATACCCAGGGTTTTGGAAAATATAAGGAAGATATATATAAAATATCATACAATCACAGATATACAAGCAAGGATACACAAATAGCACTCCCTAAAGCTGACTCTATATGCAATATTTGAAATGGCTGATAGGACCTTAATCCTAACTCTAAGATTTATATCATCTGATTCCAATCAAGGTACTCTGATATACTCAAGCCGAAGCTCGAAGTACGTGGCATATAATATATCTCCCCGGTTCTAAGGTAAAGGCTTCCCAACAACCTTGAGCACCTACCGATATACCTCGGACTATGGCCCTTAGGTACGTGGTAGGGGGGCGCGAACCCAAATAAGTGGTCCAGTTGTGAGGCTCTCTCCCGAACTATGGTTCAGTGAGACAGCCCAGCAACGTGAAGACCGAGACAATATAGGTAGGGATGTTTTCAAAATATGATCAACATGCAATAAAATTAGAAGGCTCTAATGCAAGTCCTAAAGAGATAGATTTAAATAAGAAGAAGCATACACTTGCATACATTGTTTTGCATTCAATCCCTAAAATTGAGGAGAGTTGTATTTAAAACCTAAATCTAATATGAACATGGATATGATCTCCTCGATATGGTCCTACCAAACCATACTTACATCCTATTGTGATCATCGCAAAATTTTTCCTCTCTCTCTTGTGGTTTCTCTCTCTTCCTTCTATTTTCCTTTTCCAACCTCTATTTTCCTCCTTTTTGAAGGGAGAAAAATAAAAGACAGAAAAGAAAGAGAGAAGAGAAAAGAAAGAAAGAAAGAGAGAAGAGGAACTCTTCTGCGGGTTTTCACTTGACCTTGATTTTGAAAAATATTTAGCAAATAACTCGCTTCCGTTTTGAAAATTTTTGCGGGAAAAATGGAGAGACGGGATTCGCTCGTCGGTACGAGGTTCGACCGTTCCTGGCGCCTTTACCAGGGGTAATCGAACCAAGGATCGAATCTATGCCTTTTGCTTTGCCTAAATATAATCTAAGAATTTATTCTAACTCTAAATGCACAAAGAATCATGCTTGTGCAATGTGAGGATGTATGCTCTTTTCAAAGATGTTTCGGAAATTTCCAAGTATTCTGAGATGAACTTGGTAAGGGAATGAAGAAATGTTTGAATTTAACTTAGAACTTGAGATAGATCAGAAAAGTTCTAAGTTTTCAGAGTTGGGAAATAAATATTGATTTTGAAGAGAAAGATTTGAAGCTTTGAAATGAAAGAAAATGGAATTTTAAAGTCAGAAATGGACTTTGAATTTAATCATGGATTTAGGAGAAGAAGATGAAATTTGAAAATGTAATCTTAAGATTTGAAATCAGGACAGGCTTGAGAGATCCAAATGATATAGAAAGTAGAAATGGATTCAGATGAGATCTGAAAATGGAATTGGATTTGAAATCTAGAATTTAGGAATGGAATTGGATCTTAAAATGGATTTAAAATTTGAAATCTGAGATCCGATGTAAATTTGGGTTCTGGATCCTAAGATGGATTTGGATCTGAAGTCTGAGATCCAATATAGAGTTGGACTTTGGATCCTAAGATGGATTTGGATCTTGAAGTCTGAGATCCAATATAGAGTTGGACTCTGGATCCTAAGATGGATTTGGATATGAAATCTCAGATCCAAAGTGAAACTGAAGTCTGGATCCTAAAGAGGAATTGGATCTGAAGTCTAAGATCCAAAGGTAGAGTTGGATTCTGGATCCTAAAGGGGGGGATTGGATCTGAAGTCTGAGATCCAAAAGTGAAATTGGACTCTGGATCCAAAAGGGGAATTGGATCTGAAGTCTGAGACCCAAAGTAGATTTTGAGTTCTGGATCCTAAGATGGAATTGGAGTCAAATTCAGAAGATGAATCAAGAATCTCAAAGTTAATTTGAACTTTGATTTTGGATTGGAGTTTTGAATATAAAATGAATTTGGAATTTCAAAGTTGAATTGAACTTCGAAATTTGATTTAAATTAGAATTTTTTGGATATAAAATGAGCTTGAAACCTCAAAGTTTTAATTGGACTTTGAGATTGAAAATGGAATAGAATTGAAAATGAAAAGATGAATTGGATTTTACAAGAATTGAAGATTGATTGAAGAAGATATTTACATCACTTGGAGTTTTGAAAAAGGAATTTGGAAAATATGATGCAGTTCTATCCTAAATGGTGAATCAATTTAAAGGATTTGAAATTGAATTCTTGAAAAGCTATTCCATTCTTTAAATGAATTAAAATAAGATTGAAGATATAATACATCCTTGACTATGGTCATTGAATGTATTATATAATAATCTATATTTAAATCCAAAAGAAGAATGAAATACATTTGGTGCTTTTATAGAATTTAAAATGAAATTAACTCTCAATATACCCTGACTATGGCCATTGATATATATATTTTGAGTCAATTTTAAGTTAAATTCTAATAAAAGGAAAAAATATTTAAGGAAATATGATGAATTTTGAAAATGGATCCAGTGTGGATCCAGTGTTATTTCGTAAAAGATAAAAATACTAAGTTTTGTCCACACCCTCACTATGGCCATTGATGTGGATCATCAACTTAGGATCAATTACCTCTTACGAAATGGTGCATGTGCCATTCGTGTTTCACCATTGTGAGATTTTGGAAATAAGGTAAAAATGATATGGAACAGGCAACTGATGCTATTTATATGCTCATACATTCTAATCTAAAAAGCTTGAAATGTAATATTCTCATTAATGATCTAATTATTACATTATGGGAATGAATTCTGAAGAGATGGAAAATATCTAACTTAAGGAAGATCTATATTCCTGCAAAACAGAGTTAGCACAAGGTAGGACATAACATATAGGAGGAAAGGGAAAATCATATCAACATCTATATACAGGCAAGGGTGACTTATCTTTATTAATAAAGGACATATATATGCAAATACATACATGCTAGGTTTAATGAAGAAAATGCATATGATTATGCCTAAACAAATAATCAAATGCAGATATATCTATCTAAATGCAATGCTTATACTAAATAAAATGAGACTATGATAAATATAACATCTAGATAAGAAATTGGAAATATGAATGAAGGTGAAAAGGGAAGTAAAATGAAGGTAATATATATAAAAAAAAAATGATGAATTTAATGGAGGTGAAGATAGCATACAGTGAAGTGCAGCAGGGTGTACAATTTTGCAGAGAAGTGAGTATGTTGTGTAAGTGTAAATGAAGGACTATACGAGTGAGGAAGTATAGTGGTAAGGGGTTTTTGATGCTACTGTAATATATGTAGGGAGGGCTATAGATATAGTGGGTATTTAACGGGTAAATATGAACATGGCAGTATAAATGAAAAAGAGGCAGTGACTAGAAAGAAAAGTAAATAACACCGGGCAACATGTAAACGTACAAAGAATGCACAACATTTTATTTGTGGGAACTCAAACAAAGCATTGTAAAAACATACAACATTTTACTCAGGAGATTCAGGTGTTGTGAAAATACACAATACTTTATTTGTGAGAACCTCATGAGGGTTCTGTAAGTGACTGGTGATATGGAGTATTATTGCAATGTGGCAGCAACAAGGTAAAAGTGAAGATGATCAGACGATGGGTATTGTGAAGTGCAGTGGGCTGACATCAAAGGTATAATACAGATGATATCTTTTATGTTCAAGTACTGAGTGCAAAGGTGGATGGACATTATGCAGCAAGTGTACCAAGTGGGAAATACACGTTACAGTGAGAATATAAGAATCAATGCTATACAGAGGGGGGTGAATATAAAGGCGCTATACAAAGTGAACCAGACATCTAATTTCAAGTTAACCTCATGTGCATTAGGCAAAAAAAAAAAAAGAAAAATCTATTATTTGAACAACTCTACACAGCTCACTTGGGCGGTTTTCCCTAACACGTAATGGTGATTTGGCAATAAGCACGTCCAAATGATCTTAGTTGACCCATCAAGATATCTCCAGTCAATTCGTTGTGCTAAACTCAGTTCAGTCATATCAACATGATTCTACCTGGTATATCAAGATTTCTGAAACATGTGGAGTAATATGACCAAGTCTGCCATTCAACTTATATAGCAAATCAGATCTTATTACAGTGGATCAAACCGACCATCATATTCTCTCTCTCAACCAATTAGATCTGCTATTACGATAGATCCGAGATCCACTTTATTGTCAATCCATGTGCATCAGGAAGCTAATAAAAGAAAATAAAGTATCGGCAAGGCATAGATGAGCATAAATTAATACAGTAAAAAGAAATCAAACATTCTATGGAGTGAACATGCAGGTTGTACTCAGCTGGAGATGAAATCAAATATCCCTTCAGCAAATTGGTACTCGTTGGTCCTCCAATGCCTGTAACTTCTGAAGATTCCTGAGTGTCTGAAGGGTTCTTCTTGCCCCTTTGGTTCCAGCTCAGCTCATGCACGATTACCTCAGACAAAGGGACTTGAGAAGGGTATTAGTAACAATTTAGTATTACCTGGTATTAAAGAATTTTCCAATTTCTCTAGAACGATTCCAGAGACCCTCTTTGTACCAAAGACCAAGTATATATAGCATTTAAATTTGCAGATATGAAAGATTGCGGTAAAAGAAAGGAAGAGAAAGAAAATAAAAGGCAGAGACATATACTCTAAACGTCGATGTACAGAGATGACAAAAGAAATAAAAAAAAAAAAGAAAGAAAAAAAAAAAAAAAAAAAACTATATCGGAAAAGCTGAATCTGAAACATCCTCTGAAAGGGGAAGAGAGCCTTCGAGAGAGGGAGATGGTTGAAGATCAGGGGTTGAGGGAGAAGAAGTTGGTTTGGAGATGAAGGGTCGGCAAGTGAGAGGGGAAGTGCGCGGGTGGTGTTTGTTGGAGATTTTCCAAATTTCCAAAAGAAGGCCCCCTTTGAAAGAATTTTTGTAAAAAAGAGTGGTTTAAGAGAGGTTTTTGGCAAAAATTCAATTTTTCAAGTTTTAAAACCTTTTACCTTTCTCAATTTTTTTATTTTTATATTGCTTTTTCCATTTTTTATATTTTTATAGTAAAAAACTAAGGTTTTAAAAGAAAACAAAGTTTTAAACACTAAATTTTTGTATTTTTCTGAGAAATATTTACAAAAGTATTTGTCTGAGAATTTTAGACCATTTCGGGGAAATTTCTTCAAAAGAATGGGTTTGGACCCAGGTTTTGAGAAAATGTTCGAGTTTTGACACTCGAATCGAGAAATACAATGTGATGGACCCAAACGGATGTCGAATGGACTATCCGAGTTATTTAAAGGCTATTTTTGGTATTTTCTATAATTTTAATTTAAAATTTGAACAAGGAGATTCAGATTTGGATCTGGGCAATGGATCCAGATCCAAAATCAATTTAAATGTATGAAATGAATTTAGATTTAGTAAAATTTGAGAAATGAACTGGAATTTAGATTTGAAATGACTCATTTGCTCAAAGATGGATTTAGGGGCAAGAAGGGAATATTTAAAAGAATTTGAAAAATTTGGGGTGTTC
The DNA here is from genome assembly GCF_984573655.1 of Nuphar pumila. Classification (NCBI taxonomy): domain Eukaryota; kingdom Viridiplantae; phylum Streptophyta; class Magnoliopsida; order Nymphaeales; family Nymphaeaceae; genus Nuphar; species Nuphar pumila. The sequence continues at coordinate 165,786,426 of NC_143249.1, read as the reverse complement.
ACAGATGCCCCTCTTTGCTACTAAGCCGGTTGAAAGCCGAGCTTAGTGGCAAAGAAAACACTCAAAATTTTGAAAAATGCCCCAGTCAGCAGATCTGAACTGGGTGTGGAAGAATTTGATTTAAAAGTCATGGTTTTTCAGATTTAAAACTTTATCCTTGAATGGCTTTGGGAAGACGAACTCCTCAAAAATGATATGATTGAGTGATAGAGATGAGGAAATCGTGATGGGACTTTGGGTGATGATCCCGAAATGATAGGAGTTTCGATCTAGTCTCATGGGTGAGACAAGATCAGCTTTTTGAGTGACTCAGGTTTAGCCCTTAACCTGGATGGCACAAAGATATAGCAAGATAATCTGAATGGGGAAAGGAGTATGTGAGGACTTTGATGGGACATTTATGAGAAAATATCTCGCGAGATGAAGCTCAAATGGGATCCTACCCTGGATGGATATACAAATCATGTCTTTCTCGATGGGAAGAACCATGATGGGACTTGGAAGGAAACACCTCGTCGAAACGAGGGAGACTCGTTTAAAACGAGATTCAGGTTTAACCAAAACCTGAAGAAGGAAGATACCTCGAGGTATGAGGTTCAGGCTTAACCCTTATCCTGAAGGGGACGACCATATGGAATCTCGAGTGAAGAGACCATGATGGGACCTTCGGAGTTTGGACGAACAAATCCGAAAGGGGTTTGCGAAAGGAGAAAGGAAATGGGGTTCCCTAAAGCTTTGAAAAAGGGATGAACTTGGGCATCTCATTGCTGAGATTGAAACCAACTTTTGAATTTAATGACCTCTCGCAGGAAGTACAAGTTTTGACCCTTAACCTGAGTGGGAAACAACCATACGGATTTCTCGAAACCGTGATAGGACAGGAGAGATACTTCAACTGAATGGGGTAACTCTTCTGAAATGTGAGAGATGGAAAATAAGGAGATGTGAGAAAAAAATGAACGATGAATAAGGTAACAGGAGACGAATCCTTCGATGGGGTAAAAGATGAATAAGGCGAACCCTTTATCAAGGAGACGAATCTCTTGACAAGGCAGAGGATGGAACAAGACAAATCCTTTGGACAAGAGAAGGTGAGAGCCAAAATATGAAGATGGCGATGAAGATGGCAATCTTTTTAGCAAGGAGAAGGTAAAATATGAAGATATGAAGATGGCAATAGTAAGGAGAAGGCGAAATGTGAAATATGAAGAAGGCAATGCTTTTAACAAGGAGAATGTAAGATGTGAAATATGAAGAGGGCAATCCTTTTAACAGGGAGAAGGCAAAATGTAAGATATGAAGAGGGCAATCCATTTAACAAGGAGAAGGCAAGTCTTTCGACAGAGCGAAAGACGAAGAAGGCAATCCTTTACTTAAAGAGAAGGCAAGTCTCTCGACAAAGCGAAAGACGAGGAAGGCAATCATTTAATCAAGGAGAAAAGCAAATCCTTTGACAACGCAAAAGACAGGAAGGTGATCTTTTTATCAAGGAAAAGGCGAGTCTCTCGACAGAGCGAAAGACGGAGAAGGCAATCCTTTCATCAAGGAGAAGGCAAGTCTCTCGACAAAGCGAAAGACGAGGAAGGCAAATCCTTTTAGAAAGAAGAAGGCGAGTCTCTCGACAAAGCGAAAGACGAGGAAGGCAATCCTTTTAGAAAGGAGAAGGTGAGTCTCTCGACAAAGCGAAAGACGAGGAAGGCAATCCTTTTAGAAAGAAGAAGGTGAGTCTATCGACAAAGCGAAAGACGAGGAAGGCAATCCTTTTAGAAAGGAGAAGGCGAGTCTCTCGACAAAGCGAAAGACGAGGAAGGCAATCCTTTTAGAAAGGAGAAGGTGAGTCTCTCGACAAAGCAAAAGACGAGGAAGGCAATCCTTTTAGAAAGGAGAAGGTGAGTCTCTCGACAAAGCGAAAGACGAGGAAGGCAATCCTTTTAGAAAGGAGAAGGCGAGTCTCTCGACAAAGCGAAAGGCGAGGAAGGCAATTCTTTTAGAAAGGAGAAGGCGAGTCTTTCGACAAAGCGAAAGACGGGGAAGGCAACACCAAGATGTATCAAAACAGATGTCAAGTTCTTATTTCTTATCAAGAAAGCAAGAAGATTTTGCCAAAATGATAAAATTTGTAGTTGTTTCAAGGTAATTTTAAGGTAAGCACTTTTGAAAGATGTTCCCTCTTCCATCTAGAGTATTACCCTCAACTAGGTTAACTCTATAGAATCCAGAATCAAAGTCAAATTTTGTTGTTGGTTTTCTTCAAGGATGCTATCAATTTCCCTGATATGAAAGGAGAGAAAATATTCTTAGCTTCATAAAAGTAATTAAATGAGAGGATATTGATAGAAGAATTTTACATAGATAAAGAAGATTCTTTGCAGTTTGGGCAGTTTGATATCCTGGACATTTTCCTATGATGATCTTTTTGCACTCTTTTGAGTCATGGGGCTTTCTTGGGCTTTTACATCATCCTTCACTTTGGAGATGTCCTGACTTTTCTCTCTTTTTCGGGGAAGGGTACGTCACAAACTCCTTCATCTTGGAGATGTTCCGATCCTTCATTTATCTCAGGGATTATATATGATGATATTGGCTCAAAGGTCTTTAGATGATAGCTGGAATCAAATATCTTTTAGGGTTTGTCGGTAGGTCCATCACATCCGCCTTCATCTCAACGGTGATCCGAACTTTCCCTAGAAGGATCTTTCACCAACTCCGTCATCTTGGAGATGTTTCAAACCTTCTTTGGCCGGGGGTCTACTCGCTTAATTCGCCTTCATCTTGACGACAATTGAGAGATCCCTTTTGCGGATATTTGATTTGCAGCTTAGCTGACTTGAGGAGACATGAACTGGGTAGGTTCTTTTCTAACTGCCCAGGATATTTCCACTATCTTACTGCCAAAGAATAATCTTTAAGAATGTGCCATAGCTATGATCAATATCAGCTCATTTTATGACTCTTCTACATCATTGAATATTTCCTTTACTTGTCATGTCGAAGATTTTTCTTCATCCTCTTGGTTGACCAACAGAAAATTTGGCGTTTGAGCCTTTCTTCACAGAAGTTTCACCCTTTTGGAAGGAATACTAAGGAGATTTGAGGAGATTCTTTATGTAATAAAAGTTTGAGATCAACAACTATTTTATGGCGAGTTGGCAATATATTCCTGAAATCCTTGATGATGAAGCCTTTGCTTAACATCGAATTTTGACATATCAGTGGGATTCTGGGGAAGAATCCAACATGAGGCTGAATTCTGAAGGTAAATGTAAATTTAAAGTTCTGAAGGTAAGCTTGACATAAAACTGGATTTTGAAGGTAAGCCTTTGAAAGAGTATCCAAATAAGGACTCGGATTCTACAAGGAAAACAGGGAAATTCGAGTAAAAACTCGAATTTTCAAAGGAAAACTGGGAGGTTCAAGTCGGGGCTCGAATCTCAAGGGAAAACTTGAAAATTCATTTATTGAAGGCAAGAAAACTTGAGACAAAACTCAATTTTTTGAAGGAAAGCAGGAAGGTTCGAGTCAGAGCTCGAATCAAAATTTTGAAGGTTTATTTACTGAATGCAAGAAAACTTGAGATAAAACCTAAATTTTTTGAAGGAAAACGGGAAAGTTCGAGTCAGGGCTCGAATCTAAACTTTGAAAGTTTATTTATTGAAGGCAAGAAAATTTAAAACTCAAATTTTTAAGGAAAGTTGGAAAGTTCGGGCCAGGGCCCGAATTTCAAGAGAAAACTGGAAAGGTTCAGATTTGTGAAGGAACAGAAGACTTGAGTAAAAACCCAAACCTTCGAAGGAGAACTGAAAAATTCGAGTCAAGGCTCGAATCTTAAAGGAAAGAGTTGGAAGTTCGAGTCGAAAACTCGAATCTTCAAAGGAGAGTTGATGAGAATGGATAGAAGAAGACTGGCAGAATTTAAGGAAAATCGAGGAAAGATTGTAACATGAAGGCTTGAATTTGAGACTTGAATGACCCGAAGATCGACATTGGATTTAGAGCTCTGATTTTTGATGAAGGGTCAGTGCAAAAGACTGATCCTGAGAGGCTAACTGATCGGTCAGCTAGGCACTAGCATGAGTGCTAGGCTTACCTGTATGAGTACTGAATTCTTCAAAAATGCCCTAGTGTAAGTACTAGGTTTTCTGATGGAGATTTGAAGAAAAAGGGGACACCGACAATCTTTAAGATACTTGAGATTTGAGCAAGAATGATTGTCGGCGTTTTTAGGATTTTCCCTTATCCTGAAGGGGAAATGGAATAGACATTTGATGAGAATTTAGAAAGGAATGATTCAGGTTTACCCCTTAACCTGAAAGGGGAGAAAAATAAAATTTATAAAAATGGAGAAGAAGAAAGGAAAGAAATTTTGAAAATTTATTTTGGAAAGGAATTCTCATAGGTAGCATTGTTGCTCCTATGAGGGGTTTCAGGATTATCCTTTTATCCTGATTTTAAGAAAAGTAAAATGAAGGAAAATTGATATAAATCTAGAGAATCAATAAAGATTGGCAAAACTTGTATTTACGAAAGAATCCTCATAGGTAGCATTGTGGCTCCTACGAGGGGTTTCAGGATTGTCCCTTATTCTGAATGGGAACACCTCGAACAACGAGGGTCAGGTTTATCCCTTAACCTGAGCGGGAAAAATAAGAATAAAGGAAATACCTCATGGGAAAGAGGCATCAGGTTTATCCCTTAACCTGAAAGGGTAAAAAGATTGATAAAATTTTAATGAAATTGAGGAAATATTGATAAACTTGATAAAAACTTGATAAAATTGATATAAACTTGAATAAAATGAATGAAACTGATAAAAATATCAAACTTAATTGAAAATTTATAAGATTTAAGAGAAAAAGGAGTTTTTCTGATCCTGCCTGCATATGGGATCTTGAAAGGAAAATGTTCATTTAAAGGTAAGTGAAAAATCATTTTGGGAAGAAAATCTACCATAAGAAGAATGATCAGTGCGAGAACTGATCCTTCAAATCAAACACAAGAGATCATCATGAGGGTCAAATTTTGAAGGCAATGGTTTGAAAATATATTTTTTGAAGAAGAAGATCAACAATAGATCTGATTTCTAAAAATAACAGTTCGAAATTGATAATAAGATCACTACAAGGGTTGATCTTTGAAGATAATGTTTAAAAATCAATCTTGAAAGATAAGACCAACACAGGGTCGATCTTTGAATATAATGATTTAAAAACCCATTTTTTGAAAGATAAGACCAATGCAATGATTGATCTTTGAAGATGATGATTTATAACCCATTTTAGAAGATAAGAACAGCGCCAGGGTTGATCTTTGAAAAGTTTTGAGATCAATTTTGGAGGATAAGACCAACGCAAGGGTTGATCTTTTGAATAAAAAGATTTGAAACCCATTTTGGAAGATAAGATCAATACGAGGATTGATCTTTAGATACAAAGGTTTTGAAATCCACTTTGAAAGATAAGGGTTGATCTATAAAGATTTGAAATCCATTTTGAAAGATAAGTCCAACACAAAGGTTGATCTTTGAATATAAAGATTTAGAATCTATTTTGAAAGATAAGATCAACACAAGGATTGATCTTTGAATATAAAAATTTAAAATTCATTTTGGAAGATAAGACCAACACAAGGGTTGATCTTTCAATATAATGGTTTGAAAAACTTATTTTTGAAGACATGATCAACACGAGGGTTGATTTTTTTGACAAAGGTTAGACCAAAGAACTCTTTGGTCATAACGAAGACCTTTTAAAGTTTCATGATTTTTGAAAAGGCCCTCATAGGTAATATCATTTCTCTCATGACTAATGTCCGGATTAGTCCCGCATTCTGAAAAGAACAGGAATTTAAATGTGATTTTAACAGAAGCTGATGAAGAGATTTTTGAAATATAGATTTTCAAAAGCAAATGCCCCTATGTGGCAGAGGAAGAAAGTATTGTGATATTTAGAGATATAAAGGAAAATTGACATTTCATTGATGGGAAAAAAAATTGATAACAAAGAACTGAAATATTCACAAGTATTTTGACCAAAAGATCACAAAAAGACTGGGCTGACTGGCCCCCTACAAGATGACTGGTAAAAGGGAAGAAAAGTAGGAGAGTTCTGGCATCTTCAGTCTTCTGAGTAGCTGGGGAGAGATTTGGTCATGACGGCTAGGTCATCTTCCTCTTCGTCTTCAACAAAGAGACTCTTGTCGATGCAATCCTGAACAATATTTTTTAAGACGAAGCAGTGATCGGTGTCATGCCCCACTGCTCGATGGAACTTGCAGAACTGATTTGTGAACCTTCCCATGACCGTGGGAGGATCCGCGACTTTCGGGAGTTTAACCAATCCTTTGGCCAGCATGAATTCAAGGGCTTCTTCGAGCGTTTGCTTCAGAGGAGTGAACTCACGATCATTACTCCAACCTTCGCGCTTTATCTTTTCCTTTTGCGGAAGGTTAGACTGAAACGACTTGTCATTCTGTTTGGAAGACTTTTCCCTTTGAGCTGCGCCATGGTTCTGACCATTTTTGCTGTTATTTCTGTTTCTTCTGCTATTATCATGATTATTGCCAGAGGAATCAACTGCATGAGTGAACTGCGCTTTCTTTTTCTGATCTTGGATATTTTTGGTCAGAGGCATGCCCTCGTAAAGCCCACTTTCTATTCCTGCCTCGAGCCATTCGGCTCGTTCAATCAACTTGATAAAGGATTTTGCTGGAGAAGTGGCAATGAGGCTTCTCAGGGGCTGAGAGAAATTGCTGAGGATTATTTGCAATGCATGCTCCTCTGGAATGGGAACTTTCATCTTGTTGCAGGTACTTCTCCACCTGTGGATGAACTCTCCTGCTCTTTCTGTCTCATTTTGCTTTAGGTTGTAAAGGTGATTGAGCGTAGGGGAAACCTTAGTGTTGAATAGAAAACGCTCAATAAACATATTTACTACCTTATCGAACTCTCGTAGTTCGATAGGATTCACATGATCAGCATACCATCTGGCTGCTACACCCTCCAGACTGCGGGGAAAACAGATGAACAGAGCCCTGTTATCTTTCCTGAAACGGCTGCACTCTGCATAAAATGTGGCTAAATGGGCTTTAGGGTTGCCAGTTCCATCAAATTTGAGAAACTTGCGAGGAAGATTCTCCAGGTTATCGTCCCCATCTAGACCATCATAGAAATCTTCGCCAGTGTAGGTCTGTTTGCCCTTACCCTTGGCTTGAATATCCTTAATAACTCGATTCATCTCCTTTATCTGCTTGCTCATCAGGTCCTCTGCTGGAGCCCCAGACTTGGCCTTGTTGACGGATTCAGGCTCTTCTGCAGCTATTCTTACGGACTGCTTTGGAGGATTCTGTCTGTAGACAATCTGCTCTTCCTCTTCTGACTCTTCCTCGACTGACTCTGATTCCTCCGAAGTAGTGTCTGGCTGTACCTTCTTCCTGATGATTCTGACTTGCTTTTTCACAGGCTTCTTCTTCAGCTTGCTTTTAGGAACTGCCTCTTTCAGCTTGGCCTCGGCTTGCTCTGACATCATCCTTACCATCATCTTTTGGAACATATCATACATAGCGGGGTCAATGTCATCTTTCTTGCTCTGACCCTGTCCCCTGACTGATTTAGGAGAGCTTATCTCTTCCGCCTCACTATCGCTGAGTTGAGGAACTGTTTCTTTTCCCGCTCTTGTCGTAACCATTTTCGGATATCAGTGCTCTCTCTGTAGAGGAAAGAGGAGGTTTTTTAGACCAAAGAAACTCTTTTGGAGAAGTTTTGACGAAAGGAAGGATTTAGGTTGAAATCTAAAAATTGTATCCCATTACTAGGGATTGAGTATTGTGACAATTGCGTTGTTTACTCTACGAGGGAGAGTAACCAACTAAAATATGAAAGAAAATACCATTTCAAAAAGAATATCTCTTTTATGGAAAGAGATTTTTATGAAAATATAAACAAGAATATAAAAACAGAAGAAAATAAAAGGAAAAAAATGGGATTTGAGAATAAATGGTAAGGATTTAAATTTTGAAAAACTTGCAGGCAGGATCAGAAGAATTTTTTTGAAGAAATGTAGAAGAAGAAGAAAAAGAGAAAGAAAAATACACCTGGGTTTTAAAAACAAAGAGGAAATTTTGAAATATATACCCAGGGTTTTGAAAATATAAGGAAGATATAAAATATCACACAATCACAGATATACAAACAAGGATATACAAACAACACTCCCTAAAGCTGACTCTATATGCAATATTTGAAATGTCTTGTAGGACCTTAATCCTAACTCTAAGATTTATATCATCTGTTTCCAATCAAGGTACGCCGATATACTCAAGCCGAAGCTCGAAGTACGTGGCATATAAGATATCTCTTCGGTTCTAAGGTAATGGCTTCCCAACATCCTTGAGCACCTACCGATATACCTCGGACTATGGCCCTTAGGTACGTGGTAGGGGGCGCGAACCCAAATAAGTGGTCCAGTTGTGAGGCTCTCTCCCGAACTATGGTTCAGTGAGACAACCCAGCAACGTGAAGACCGGGACAATATAGGTAGGGATGTTTTCAAAACATGATCAACATGCAATAAAATCAGAAGGCTCTAATGCAAGTCCTAAAGAGATAGATTTAAATAAGAAGAAGCATACACTTGCATACATTGTTTTGCATTCAATCCCTAAAATTGAGGAGAGTTGTATTTAAGACCTAAGTCTAATGTGAACATGGAATAATCTCCTCAATATAGTCCTACCAAACCATACTTAGATCCTATATGCAACGATGTCAGCTTTAGGACAGAGTCTAGGCTCCTAAGGTTTGCATAAAAATGTAGCTGACATATGTTAGAATAAAGACTTAGATTATATAAGAGCAAAGCAAAGGCATAGATCTAACCGGACGAAGACGGGTCCCATCACGGTCGCCAAACCTGTGATCATCGCAAAATTTTTCCTCTCTCTCTTGTGGTTTCTCTCTCTTCCTTCTATTTTCGTTTTTCAACCTCTATTTTCCTCCTTTTTGAAGGGAGAAAAATAAAAGACAGAAAAGAAAGAGAGAAGAGAAAAGAAAGAAAGAAAGAGAGAAGAGGAACTCTTTTGCGGGTTTTCACTTGACCTTGATTTTGAAAAATATTTAGCAAATAACTCGCCTCCGTTTTGAAAATTTTTGCGGGAAAAATGGAGAGACGGGATTCGCTCGTCGGTACGAGGTTCGACCGTTCCTGGCGCCTTTACCAGGGGTAATCGAACTAAGGATCGAATCTATGCCTTTTGCTTTGCCTAAATATAATCTAAGAATTTATTCTAACTCTAAATGCACAAAGAATCATGCTTGTGCAATGTGAGGATGTATGCTCTTTTCAAAGATGCTTTGGAAATTTCCAAGTATTCTGAGATGAACTTGGTAAGGGAATGAAGAAATGTTTGAATTTAACTTAGAACTTGAGATAGATCAGAAAAGTTCTAAGTTTTCAGAGTTGGGAAATAAATATTGATTTTGAAGAGAAAGATTTGAAGCTTTGAAATGAAAGAAAATGGAATTTTAAAGTCAAAAATGGACTTTGAATTTAATCATGGATTTAGGAGAAGAAGATGAAATTTGAAAATGTAATCTTAAGATTTGAAATCAGGACAGGCTTGAGAGATCCAAATGATATAGAAAGTAGAAATGGATTCAGACGAGATCTGAAAATGGAATTGGATTTGAAATCTAGAATTTAGGAATGGAATTGGATCTTAAAATAGATTTAAAATTTGAAATCTGAGATCCAATGTAAATTTGGGTTCTGGATCCTAAGATGGATTTGGATCTGAAGTCTGAGATCCAATATAGAGTTGGACTTTGGATCCTAAGATGGATTTGGATCTTGAAGTCTGAGATCCAATATAGAGTTGGACTCTGGATCCTAAGATGGATTTGGATCTGAAATCTAAGATCCAAAGTGAAACTGAAGTCTGGATCCTAAAGAGGAATTGGATCTGAAGTCTAAGATCCAAAGGTAGAGTTGGATTCTGGATCCTAAAGGGGGGGATTGGATCTGAAGTCTGAGATCCAAAAGTGAAATTGGACTCTGGATCCTAAAGGGGAATTGGATCTGAAGTCTGAGACCCAAAGTAGATTTTGAGTTCTGGATCCTAAGATGGAATTGGAGTCAAATTCAGAAGATGAATCAAGAATCTCAAAGTTAATTTGAACTTTGATTTTGGAATTTCAAAGTTGAATTGAACTTCGAAATCTGATTTAAATTAGAATTTTTTGGATATAAAATGAGCTTGAAACCTCAAAGTTTTAATTGGACTTTGAGATTGAAAATGAAATAGAATTGAAAATAAAAAGATGAATTGGATTTTACAAGAATTGAAGATTGATTGAAGAAGATATTTACATCACTTGGAGTTTTGAAAAAGGAATTTGGAAAATATGATGCAGTTCTATCCTAAATGGTGAATGAATTTAAAGGATTTGAAATTGAATTCTTGAAAAGCTATTCCATTCTTTAAATGAATTAAAATAAGATTGAAGATATAATACATCCTTGACTATGGTCATTGAATGTATTATATAATAATCTATATTTAAATTCAAAAGAAGAATGAAATACATTTGGTGCTTTTATAGAATTTAAAATGAAATTAACTCTCAATATACTCTAACTATGGCCATTGGTATATATATTTTGAGTCAATTTTAAGTTAAATTCTAATAAAAGGAGAAAATATTTAAGAAAATATGATGAATTTGAAAATGGATCCAGTGTGGATCCAGTGTTATTTCGTAAAAGATAAAAATACTAAGTTTTGTCCACACCCTCACTATGGCCATTGATGTGGATCATCGACTTAGGATCAATTACCTCTTACGAAATGGTGCACGTGCCATTCGTGTTTCACCATTGTGAGATTTTGGAAATAAGGTAAAAATGATATGGAACAGGCAACTGATGCTATTTATATGCTCATACATTCTAATCTAAAAAGCTTGAAATGTAATATTCTCATTAATGATCTAATTATTACATTGTGGGAATGAATTC